>NW_005187482.1:904663-944851 GCF_000239375.1 Pundamilia nyererei | reverse complement strand
ATTGAATTGAATTGAATTGGATAACATTTACATTCTCATGTACCACTATTATTGTTGTCTCATCAGATAAAATGACAAAAAATCCCTCAGAATTTTAAACTACAGCATCCATCTGCGTGTCCGCATGTGCAAACGATTCAAAGTTCCGAGTTTTATATGTGACGTGCGATTTGTTAAAGTGCGGTGGTATTGAGAATCACTGTGTGGCGGGGCGCTGTTCTATCATTTTAATGCATTTCATTAAGCGCGTGTTTTCTGAACGCGACACGTCGTATTCAAAGGGCTTGATTTTCGTGAAAATTCTCCGCTTTTGTGCCACGGCATGAGGTAATACACGTCGAAGATATCTTTGTTGAAATGAAAAAGATGACGTTGTCGGCAGGATTCGAACCTGCGCGGGGAGACCCCAATGGATTTCTAGTCCATCGCCTTAACCACTCGGCCACGACAACTCGTATATCCCAATCACACAGACGTCAAGTCATAACAAAATTTCCGTTATACTACTAGTTACACAAATAAAGCATGTTTTGAAGAATAAGGCACTGGAAGCTGGAACAAGTAGGGAAACAAGAGCCAATCTTAACTCAGTTTACCGCTTTATACTCGCCTTAATATAACCGCATCGGCTTTTTTAATCTATTTAATCGTGCCAAATAAATAGATTTGCTGAATAATTTCTCTATGTAGTTATTAGAGTATCCTCTCCCCTTTTATTAATACCAAGTGTTTGTATTTGTTCAGTTCTTACGACTTAATATATTAGCACTGCACGTATATAAACTATTGCAATCTCTGAAAGTATGCATCAGCTGAAATCCTCCACACATGCATATGAGCTCATTGTCCAGTTTACAGCTCGTCGTAACGTGTAGTTTTACATTAGGTGCATTACTTTCGATTATTTTGTTGCCGTTTATCTCCCATCTTAACAAAACCCAAAGGGCGGCACTGAGCCAGCCATGGAGATGCAGAAAAACAGACGGCCTCAGTTATGTTCGGTTAAAATTAAAATGTGCGCTTATTTCTATAAACTAAACAAAAACAGAAGTGCGACTTTTAACATGAGACTAATTTGGAGTAATTGTCATTTCGGTCATTGTTGCCACTGAGCTGGAAGCAGTGACACCACGTGACTCCCGTAGCGAGGGCCTGCTGTTTGTTCAGCCAGAGAGGCAGAGGAGAAGAAAAAATGGCGGCTCTCGGCGCACCAGAACGGGACGCCGGGCTAACGTTTTGAGCTTTCACACCCGAAAAAGACACGGGGGCTTTACGGGGCCTATTGCACCGTCTGAATCCTCGCCAGTTCAGCTTTGTGGCGGTCCCGCTTTCGCTCGCGTTCGTGCAGGCTAAAGAGACGCAAACATTGGGAACGTAAAATAATAGATTTCGCCTATCATGAGAGGGAAAAGGGGCAGGCCGCCCAAACCGCTACAAACCGAGGAGCCATCTCCAGCTGCGGCCCGGGGCTTGCGACCTAGGAGGAATTTGAAGCCCAGGCTAAGGGATAGCGGGGACGAGGACGCTGAGAGCCCCACAAGGGAGACCGTAAAGACGCCGAAAAAGAGAAGAGGGGGACCGTCGACACGGGGCAGGGGACGAGGGAGAGGTGCTGGTGCTAGAGGAGGCAGGGGTGGTCGTGGAGGAAGGCGGACGCCTGCATCCAAAGCGGTTGTGTACGATGACCACGAGAGCGAGGAGGACGACGATGCTGTCAGCCTGAGGTCGGAGGAAGATGAGTTTATTGAGGAGGAACCTCAGTCCGAGGAGGAAGAGGCCCTCAAGGAGGACTCTGACTGCCTGGAAGATGATATGCTTGAGGAGGAGGAGGATAATGCCAGCTACTGCACAGAGAGTAGTTTTCGGAGTCAGAGCACACACGCCAGCACTCCGGGTAAATAAGCACTTAAATATTGCCACGGGCACGGTGTCTGCACACACTTTGCAGGGGTTTGAAAATGCATCCCGAAATGTTGCTGATGAGTGCAGGAAGCAGTTAGGTTATTGTTCAAAATGGAGAATGCACACAGGCCGCAGTCCCCTCATTAAGGCTACTGCAGGTGGAGCGAGGCGGCAGCGGGATCACCAGCTTACCTGGTTGTCACAAACGTCTGTCACCAAATAGCTCACATATATTTCACCTGTAACACCACCGGCCTCTGGCTCCAAGTATCAAATCTGGAAATGCATTCATCTTAGCTGCTAACGTGCTAACTTTAGCAGGAAATATTAGCTTCTAGCTAATGTCTTAATAAGTCTGCGTTGGTTAAAGAACGACACCTGTATGTTTTTTAATCAGTGTTCGTAACATCCAGTGCTTTTTATGAGAGCAGTATGTTCTACTTTCTACTTTGAGTGTTTTATTAGGAGTACACAAAAGAGACTGCTAACTAACCTAGCCCACGAAGCTAGCATGCTTGTCATTTTTTTTTGACAGCTTGGCTAACTGTAAGTAAATCAATCAAGTTCAAACTCATGAAAACACCGACAGCAACTGTTCTCGTGGTGCAACCGAGCCAGGAAACATTGTATTGGGATTCTTAAGTAGATGTAACAATATTAGCCAGGTGACAGTCACTGTTTTCCTCAGTGCAGGGAGGTGGAGGTTCCCTCATTTAGCTAATAATGACACTGGCCATGTGTCGACCCGGCTATGCCAAAGTATCGCTCTAAAAAGTTTCCCACCACTGCAGGATTCTCAAAAAGGTGTGCCGCTGTGTATAATGTAGATACTTATTTTTTTCAAGTTAAACTCTATATTAAAATGAAAAGTAGTGAAAATAAAAAAAATCAACTATCTAAATTTGATTTTTAACCAAAAAAAACAAAAAAGCAGTTGCTCGTTTTGAGTTTGAATCTGGGTTCTCAGTGTTGTGTTGAGTCGCAGCTTCTTTTTAATACTCGGTAAACCTGAGGAGAGCAAATGCTGTAGTTTTGAAAGTAAAACCATTCCCCATCCCTGCTTGGCACGGGGTTTCAGGGGTAGCCCTGCACAGCTGCCCGTGTTTTCTGTTTCACAATGAACCATGGGGTTTCTAGTGGGGAGCTTTATTATAGAGCCATGCTGCTATAATAAGGCTACTTCTCGGTTTTACATTGTCTTACTAAAAATATAGACCTTCCCTTAGAAAGATAGACAGTGATTTCTTTCCTTTCTATTCTCATTGAGCACTCAAAGCACCGTGTACATGCACCATATGTTGTTCCATAATCTGCATATGTATGTATCATTCATAGTCAATGTAGCCTTTAAAGATGCGCAGGTTCACTAAATTCTCCATAGAAAAGCAGAGAACCCCTTCCCATCATAAGCCAAAGGCTGAGGAATGGCCTAAAGGGCTAGAGTCTAATTAACACGTTACAGCAGGTGTATTGCTTAGGGGTTCACGTGACTTTTTGTTGCCAGTATCGACTAAAATGATGGATGCAAGGTTTAACTTTTTGAACCAGACTTGGAAAGTTAACTTTTTTCACATTTAGGGTAAAATGTTCTATTTTGTCTTTTTATTAGATTTTTTTTCTGGCACATAAGTTTCACAGGCATATTTGAAAACAATAATAGTTAGAACTACCTTAAAAAATACTACAGGTGAGCATTGTAATATATTGCAAATGTATGACAATTCAAAAGCTGGTAATATCCTTAACATAGTTATTACCATGACAGCTTTAAAAGTAATTGTGTTACTTTTGTCTTTTGTTACGTTGTACTTGGTACTTTGAGGTGCCGTATTTCTCGTTCACAAATCTCATCGTGTTTCCCACAGGGAGGAAAAAAGGCCGAACTCCCCGACCTCGAACTCCCATTCTTGAAGAGAAGGAGATCCCTCCTCTTGAGCTTCCCAACACCTCTGAGGACCTCCTGGTGCTTAATGAGGAGCTGCTCAATGCCATCTCCATCTACGAGGTGCTACGGAACTTCAGCACGGTGCTGCGTCTCTCCCCCTTCCGCTTCGAGGACTTCTGTGCAGCACTGGTAGGCCAGGAGCAATGCACTTTAATTGCAGAGACCCATATTTCCCTGTTGAAGGCCATCCTGCATGAGGAGGACTCCTCCAACACTACCTTTGGCCCTGCTGACCTCAAGGACAGTGTCAACTCTACTCTGTACTTTATTGACGGCATGACGTGGCCCGAGGTGTTGCGGGCATACTGTGAGAGCGATGTGGAGTACCATCATGTTCTGAAATACCAGGAGGTGGATGATTACCCTTACAGTCCTCTTGGAAGTAAGATTAAGGTGCTGCAGTTTTTGGTGGACCAGTTCCTAACCACCAACATCGCCCGCGAGGAGCTCATGTCTGACGGCAGCATGCAGTACGACGACCACTGCCGCGTGTGTCACCGCCTGGGTGACCTGCTGTGCTGTGAGACCTGCTCGGCAGTCTACCACCTGGAGTGCGTGAAACCGCCACTGGAAGCAGTTCCAGAGGACGAGTGGCAGTGTGAGATTTGTGTGGCGCACAAGGTGTCCGGTGTCACAGACTGTGTGCCTGAGGCGCAGAAATGTAGGCCCTACGTCCGCCAGGAGCCCATTGGATATGACCGCCACCAAAGGAAATACTGGTTCCTCAACAGAAGGATTATTGTGTAAGTCGGAGCCCTCGTTTCCCTCAGTATTATTCTGTGCTGGTCTCTTTGGCTCCGGCAGCTTATTTCCAAGCAGCAAGCTTTTGATCATTGTTATTTAAGGTGGTCAAAATCTATTCAGATTGTTATTCTCAAATGTGACTTTGCCCAATTGTAACTTGAATGATGTAACACCAGAGATATTATCAAACCAACCACTTTGCAACTTATTCAGAGAAAAGACTGAAGCACAGTTTGATGAAATGAGTGTCTGTTCGGTTATCTCAGTTGAACTGTAGATTAGATATGGCTGATTTGCAACATCTAGTTATTTTACAGTTTTAAATGTCCTAATAAGTTCAGTCATCCTTGGTTTTCTAAGTTTAAATGGTACATTACAAGCTATTAATGAATGATACCATAAGCAGACAGGCCCCAGCTTTGAGCATACAATAAAAAAAGACCATGCAGACATAAATGCATAAAGTTGCATACCATTTTCTAAAAGATGATCCCTCATTAATCGCCCTTTTGTTTTCTAACCTTTAGAGTGAACAGCTGCAGAGAGAAAGTGAAAGTTGTTGGGAAATAATATAAGCTTTCATATATTCAGTCCTTTGTTTGTCAAGAAATTATAGAAGAGCCCTGCAATCCAAGCCCTTTATCTTTTAGTGCCAGTCATGCTTTTCCTGATTGCATCTCATGCCCGGAAATGATGTTGTTTGAGCATAGCCTTTACAAACAACAGGTGAAATCAATCTCAGTGCCAGGCAGTATTTGCCATAATCTTTTTAATCTCTTTGACTCAGGGGAAAGAAACTTTATACTTGAGCTGAACGCATGATAAAAGCAAAGAATCGAAACCTATTTAACACCTGGTAGTCATCATTTCTGGTGTGTGGTCTGGTGGTTAGCCCTGTTGCCTCACAGCAAGAAAGTCCTGGGTTCGAATCCACCATCTGGTCGGGGAATTTCTGTGTGGAGATTGCATATTCTGCCTAATGTCTGCGTGGGTTCTCTCCAGGTGCTCTGGCTTCCTCCAACAGTCCAAAGGTTAATGTAAACTGGCTGTAGGTGTGAATGTGAGTGCTAGCACTCTCTGTGGTGACACTCTCATGGTGTGACCTGCCTTGTGTGTAACCTGCCTTTCACCCTATGGCAGCTGCTACACCTGAAGAAGATGCAGTGATGATGTTTCAGTTATTCTTTATCTTTATTCTAGCAGTCCAGAATGCCCACCCACCTGCTGTTCAAAGCTTCTGTTTACAAGAGGCAGCCAATCAGCACAAAGCTTCCTTGAAGGGGAAGGAGTTAAAACAGCTTGTTTCAGACTCTGTGTAAGACGCATAAGGATTACTGTGAACTTTGACTCATGCAAAGCTGCTCTATTGGAGCCCAAAAGAAAAATGTGCAGTTGGAGTTCAGCCCCTTTTAAATTATATTCTAATTAAACGTTGCACTGTCATAGCCAAGGAAATAATGTTTTTTTTTTTAAACTAATGGTTAATGGTCTAGCCTTTTCTCTCTTCCTAGTGAGGAGGATGGGGAGCATGAGAAGAAAAAGATCTGGTACTACAGCACCAAGGCTCAGTTGGAGGAGCTCATGGAGTTCCTGGATAAGGAGTACTGGGAGATGGACCTGCATGCAACCCTCGAGGAGATGAAGGAGGAAGTCCAGGCTCACATGGACATCACAGAGGACCTTACCAACAAAGCCCGTGGAAACAATAAAGCCTACCTCACTGCAGCCAACGGTACACATCATGGATTTTTTACTTTTGTGCGATAGCTGCAAATGGAGGGAGCTCAGGCTCATAGTAGTGGATTTTCATGCTATAGAGATGTAGAATGTAGCGACGCTTAGCTTGAAATCATTGATTTGACAGTGATCAGAGCACGTGCGACTCGAGCTGTGATACGCTTGCATCCTTGCGCGTTTAGGTCCCGCAGGGTTGCACTCTGAAACACGTCGATGCTTCAGACGATGCTCTGCAGGCAGCAGCACTTTGCATCTCTGACAGTTGGCGCAGAAATGTTAGGTGCTGCCTTTTCTTCCTGCGTCGTGTTCTCTCAGACAGCAAGCAACTGTTTTCCCCTTCTGTTTTCCTCCAGGGAGGCAGTGGTTAGAAGACTTTTGATTACTTAGCCAGCAGTTTCCGTTTGAGTTTGACAGGCTGCCATGTCTGTCCTGTGTTTTCTAACAGTTTTCCTGTGTATGTCAGAAACTGCTAGATGCTGTGTTTTATTAAGGATCTGCCAAAAGATAGAGGTTTTTGTAGGTATTCTGAAGCCTGAAGAGGAAGAAAATGTTTTGTTTTTTTTAAGCCACTGCAGACAAAAGAGAGTTATGAGTAAAGCTGGTGTTTTTCATCAGTTAAAAGCTTTCTGCAGCTGCACGGTGAGGCCTGCACCTGGTTCGTGTCAGTGGGGACGCAGTTGTCTCTGTCCCAGTGAAAACTAGGTTTATGAGACATGATGTCTTTGAGATGTTGAACATTTGATAAAGGAAATTCCACTCCATCTTAAATCTTTATTTATGGGAATAACTTAATTTTTGCTGGATTAGTGAAGTTATAGAAACATAATGCGTGTTATACTGGAACTGAAAAGTATGATATGGATGCCTTATTCTGTAGTGGACTCTGGAGGGTACTATTAGGGCTGCACGATTTTGCATAAAATGAGAATCACGATTTTTTGGCTTAGAATTGAGATCACGATTCTCTCACGATTTTCTTTTCCAATATAAATATTTATTGCACTTATTAACTGCACATCAACTTCGTAACAGTTGAGACTGAACATAAAAACAATAAATAAACATAAAAACAACAAATGTCTCACATTTTGTCGTTGCCACGCTTGAAATTCCGTCTCCACCGTTGCTCGACGCTGCGTGTATAGAGCAGGCAGTGCAACAATAGAAAAATAGTTGCGGGACGGCACTGTGTAGCGTTTGTCTAGGGTGTTGATCATTTTCCTAAATCCCTCGTTTGCACAGTGTTGATGGGAGCCATATCTTTGGTCAGGTGATAAGTGATAGCCTCCGTAATTTCTTTGTGCCTGCGGGAGTTCGACGTGTATAGGGAAGCGCTGTATAAGGTTCCCGTTATTGATGTTTGGGTGGTTGACTGGGACGGATTTTCTCCTGTCACTTTCTGGTCATCCCTGACGTGCTCTCGGTTGTTTTTTCCCTGCTAATTTTAGCATCACACGGCACAGCTTCTGTATCACGTGGTATAAGGCTCCGCCCTTGTCATTTGTTGAGCAGGAAGAGTGAGCGCTTGTTTTCATGCGGAAGATGAAGATGTCTGTCTAATAACTCGTATATGAAAAAATTAGTCAAGAAAATGATCATGAGATAACTCAATAAGGGAAATGTCAGACAGGCATGCATTGATTGTGATCTCCTGATACAGATTTTTCTTTGTGAGAACTACAACTGACTGCATGACATCTTTTCTTTAATTAACCTTATTATGTTCATAATAAAACCATTTGTTAAACTTTACCATTTCTCTCAAGCTGCAGTAAAAGTTACGGGATCTTCGTTTACTTAAAAAACCCTGAAAATAAAGCGCTCACCTCCTAGAAAGTGGTACAAAGACCTGAAAATGAGTTGCTGTACGCTCACCTTTACCTGATATATTTCACCTACCACACAAAAGCAAAAGAAGAGCAAAACAAATGTCAGTGCTTGCATAATTTTCCATTGTCTTTATAACTTCACTAAATAAAAGCCTTTTCTCTTTTTCCACTCTTCGCCATAATTTTCTTTGAACCTTTGCTCATACCGAGGCTGCTGGCTTGTGGCGGGCCTTCACCTTTGGCTGGTTTTAACCACTTTTGCCTTTGTTAGCTTCTTTGAAATATTCATGTTCAGCTGGATGAAGGTGGTTTACGTGTCTGATTAGCTCTGTTGTTCCGAAACTTCGTGGTTAACCTTTTTCATTTTTGTTTTACTGTAAGTACACCACAAATGTAGTGGAGTACAGTAGGCAAAAAGAGAAGCTATTTTAATGCCATTTATACTTGCAGAATTTTTATTTCTATGCCATTCATTCATTATCCTTTTTTTTTCTTTTGTTTTGGTCTGCTGCACTATATTTGTCGGCTCGTTATATCTTCTGTCTTTTAAGAAACGATCAAGGAAATGCTAGAGCCTCTATGCATAATTTCTTTAACGCGGTTTTTAATTATTTATTATTTCAGTGATGCTGGAATGTAAGCCTCCTGTAAACAATGACTATCTGCACGTAAACATCTCACAAACATTGGTGGGGTTTGGTTAGATGCTGGTCTGCTCCTCACTGCTATTTAGTATGTCTAACAACATGTTGTCAGACTGTGACAGGCTGGCCGTAGTACATGTTTGTTTATTTATCCCTCGTGCCCCAGAGCAGCAGCTCTGAAAGACCTCTTATTTTACTTTTAATGCTTTAGATTTAAGACTTAACAGTTTTACTGTTTATTACTTTTCTACGTCATTTGCACATATGTGTAATTGTTGCCTTCCATGTCGAATGAATGAATGTTTCCGTTTGTTTGTAGAAGTTGTCGTGGAGCGTTTGAAGGTCAGGCGGGAGGCACGGGAAGCAAAGACTCGAGCAGAGGAGCCAAAGCAGGATTCAGATAAAGGCTCTGTAAATGCAGCTGATGCTACTGCTGAGTCCACATCGCAGCCCGACAACGCAGAGAGCAAAGCGGTTAAACCGATGGGAGAAGCTGGTTCACAAGGTAAAAAGTTTCTCCGATGTATTTTTATTTTTTTGTTCAACTGCCTACTGGAACTTTCTCCAATTCCTCAGAGTAAAGACCTAGCCTCCTACACGCAGAAGCTGAAATTCTGTCTGCAGCGTTATCAAAGCAAATTCATTTTTACCTCTACTTGACCCATTTTGACTCTTCCGGTGCTGTTCGTCTTGTCGCACCACAGCGGCTAGCGCTCCTCCTGCTGCAGAAGAGAGCCGCGCGTCAGATCCTGACCCAGGCTCTGCCGCGCTGGACACAGCCCTGCCTAAAACAGAATCCACTGAATCAAACAAGGAAGCGCAAGTTTCCCATTCTGGGAGCCAGGAGAGCAGCGAGTCAGCTCCAGATGCGAAGCGGGAAAGGACAGGTACTCAGACTCATGTTTGGTCTGCAGTCCAGCTGTCGTCCTGCACTTCACGTCTTGCTGCTGGGCTGTGCATCCATTATCATCTGTCGCTTTGTTTCCGCTGTTTCTTGCTCACCCTGCCTTCATTTTACCCCGCTCATCTGTTTTGTTGGATTTAAGGGTTCATCTCAAACCTCGTCGATCACGCGTAAGAACTTTTTTTTTTAAGGAGCAGAACTGGTCTGATTTTGTCTGAGCAGGCATTTAAACCAGAGAAAGAGTTTCAGTATCATTATATTTTACAGGCTACTCTAGTTACCATCTACATGTGTCTGACCTGATTTATATCAGCAGATATGAGAAGGACCACATCAGCCATCATACTGGGCTCCAGTGTCACCATACCTGTGCACAGTAAAATCTTTTCATATATTGCACACATTTGGTTACGTTTATCAAACACTTGCAAATGTAGGAATAGAACTGTGGCTTTGTTATACTATAATATAAAAACTAATTCCATTCCTTCCTTAATATACTTAAGTTTTTTAACCATGCAGCTCAGCTGCAACACTTTTTCTGGTCTCCATTTATTTTTTCCCCACTTATAGCTTATTTGTAGTGTTGGCTGTCCACTCTGTTACGGTTTGCCCTGACTTTAACGGGCTAGTGTGAAACGCTGTGATGCATATTTCCTAGCGGAGGCCGCTCGGGTGCATTCCATGCGTCTCGGTGGGTGTGAAAGAAAACGCTGAAGATCTGGACACAGGGAAACATTTCAAACAAAAAAAAAGCCTCAGTGGCAGTTTTTACACATCCATCTGTCTCTGAACATTCAAGACCTGACGACACTGGAGTGGCCATAACTGTGAGAAGATGATTTCTCCTTTCACGTCACTGCACAGAAACCCTTCCGTGTGTTTTGCTCCTACGCTTAGCTTTAAAAGAAGGCAGGTGCATTAAGCGCTGCTAGCAAGCTCTCCCAGTTATCCTGTGCTTTGTGTTGTCTGCTGCACGCTTGGTCTTGAAAAGCATGTCGTTTTTTTCCTCTCTCTCTCTCTTTTTTTGTTTTTGGCACTGTGATAAACGGCGTCCCTGGCAGCAGCTACCACGCCATGTCTGTCACAAGCAGCTCCTTATTCTCTTTCCAATTTATGGCCATTTGGTCGGGTTCTTGTCGCTCAAGACAAAAGGCTCTTTCCGCCGTTTCCCCACCTGCTACCTCGTCAACAAAGAGCTCCATGTGTGTGCAACGCTCTCCCGTCACGACTCTGAGGCAGAGCCGACGTTTTAGGTTGCCGCAGGTGTTCGCCTCATTTTGGAAGTGTCATAGATTTCAGTTATTTTAGGTCTGAGGAATCTTTGAATTGTCGACTAAGCATTCTTCTTTTATAACAGTTTGTTGGGCATATGCTAATTCACATATACACTTCTTTTTTTCACCTTTTTTTGAGGATTTAATAATTGTTATTTTTGGTTTGTTCTTTTTGTTCACCAATGTTGTGTACATTTTTCTTTTTTTGATCAATTATTTACACACAGTTACCACTTACAGCTCACCGTCACTACCTGAGCTGCACCATGGGCTCTTTCTGAGGCTACCCTTCACAATAAAAGCTTTAGGCAGATGCTAAGATGAAAAAGACGTCTTTGTAGAAGCAAGCATAAATATGTGGCTTACATTTCTGATGGCGATGTGAATATAATAAGCACATTTCATAAATTTCCACATGCATGCACGGTATTTTAATACTTTAGTAGTGATGGGAGCAGGCACATTTTCCCACATGCATAGAGGAACTTTTACTTCCTAACACCTCGCACTGCTGATACTGTTATTGTTATTGTTAACTGCACTCAGTCTTTTTTGGCGTATTTCTGTAGACGAGGACTCGAAAGAGTCTAGCAGCGAAGTCAGGCGAGCCGGTGATCTGCAGGCACCAACTAAAAATCAACCACAACAGCCGCAGTCGTCTCAAGTGGAGGCAAATGGTGGCAGCAGCCAGGTTCCTGGATCGGCGAGTTCCAAGAAACCCGAGCCACCTGACCTGGCCGATAGGTCTTCTCAGTCCTCTTTTACCAGCCAGGATGGGACAGGTGATAATTAAATGGGCTTTTTCATTTGTGGTGAATTGCCTTTGCCTTGGTGATACTGATAGTGAGTGTGTGTTCTGAATAACAGAGGAGTATAACGAAAGGGTCAAGAATGAGCGAGGAGCGGCGCAGGAGTCTAATAATCATACGCCCAGAGGGAGCAAGGAGGTGAGGAAGAGGTTTGGTCCAGCTTCACTGCTGAAAAGTGAAATGTGCCACTTTAGTCTGTTGCAACTGTCATCCTGTTTTTTTAAATATAAAAACGGGTTTTTATGTGCCTTTGTCCTCTGCTCGTGTTTCAGTCATCGCCCGTTCGCTCAGACGTCGAGTCCTTGCGTCTCAGCTTCTTGAAACGGGACCTGACGGTGAATTTGAACAACTTGTTCAAACTTGGCCAAGAGGGTAAATACAGGGTCTACCAAAACCAGTACAGCACCAACGTCCTGGCCCTCAACAAACATCAGCACCGGGAGGACCACGACAAGAAGCGTCACCTCTCCCACAAGTTTAGCTTGACCACTGCGTCGGAGTTCAAATGGAACGGCTCCATCTACGGTTCGAGAAGCCTGACGATCTCCACCCTGCGTCTTACCATCATCCAGCTGGAGACGAACATCCCTGGACCGTTTATGCATCCCAACTGGGCATCACACAGGTACACCTGGGACCAGCGGAAACGCCCCCCGTGTAGTTCTTAGACGTGCTACGTTTGGGCAGAGTCGCATTTCAGATATGAACATCACTATCAGTAGTTTTATGCTGCTTGTGTTTGGTGTTTCTAGGACCAACTGGAACAAAGCAGTGCAGATGTGCAGCAAGGCCAGAGAATTTGCTTTGGCCTTGGCTATACTGGAGTGTGCCATCAAACCAGTGGTCATGCTGCCTGTATGGAAGGAATCCCTTGGACACACAAGGTAAACAAAACTAACGTGGCGCTGTGAAAATGTCTGTACAAACAGTAAAACGCAACTAAAGGGTTATTTGTGAGTCACTGCACCTGGGATTTCTTCATTTTTCCTTTTTGGAGTGCACGGCTGACAAACTCGGTAATGACTTTCCTGTTTCCAATACAGTCCTTGTGCTTTATGTCTTTGCTCATGTTTTTTTAATACAGGCTACATCGTATGACCTCCATGGAGCGGGAAGAGAAGGAGAAGGTGAAAAAACGAGAGAAAAAACTGGAAGATGAGGAAACACTGCAGCAGGCCACATGGGTGAAATACACCATCCCCATCAAACACCAGGTACAAACAGTAGCATCTTAACTCTTCTCTCTGTTAAGGTGTAAACTACCTCGTCTGAAAACTACTTTTTAACCTCCTCGTAATTTTTTCCAAACAAGGTGTGGAAGCAGAAGGGGGAGGAGTACAGAGTGACGGGGTATGGCGGGTGGTGCTGGGTCAGTAGGACGCATGTGGCCCGTTTTGTTCCAAGGCTCCCGGGAAACACAAACGTAAACTACCGCAAAGAACTGGAAGGTAAGAGATGAAGTTGCTTAATTTCTTAATGGTACTTCATATGTTCTCCTGCGGCTGACGCTTTGGGTGCATAAACTATTTTTGCTGTCTTCATTAGCGGCTAAAATGAGGAAGGAAAATGCAGCAGACTGTACAAATAAGCAGAAAATGCCAACAGGAATGGAGAGTCAGGCAATTCAAAAGACAGCCGACAAGGCCAAAGAACAAGCATCCGTCACAGAGTCATCTCAGAGGGCCTCGTGCGAGGAGGACCGTAAATCTGAGAACTCCACAGAGGAGGAGAAGCCTGCAGAAGAGGCGCAGGAAAAAAATTCTGAAGCAAAAAGAGAAGATGAGAAAACAGAGGTTTCTTCAAACAACAAGCAGGGTAAGTTTAATTTAAGATTTTTTATTTTTTTTGCCTCTATGCTGTCCATGAATGTGCATCTCCATCATCCACTAACCCCTGCTCTTCTTTGTCATAGATAATCCTGATGGCAAAGGCCCTTCCTCACCTGCTGCACATCCTGAGAGGGATGAACCAACCCAGAAACTCGAGCAACCCAAGGAGGAGCCTGCAACATCAAAACTCTTCGCTGACGTCGTGAACGTCAGTGAGGGCTTCCAGCTGCGCACAGTTTATAAGAAGAAAGTAAAGCCTTCCAAGCTGGACGGGCTCCTGGAGCGCCGGGTGAAGCAGTTCACCTTGGAGGAGAAGCAGAGACTTGAGAAGTTAAGACAGGCAGCCGCAAAACCTGCTCCTGTTATTAAGACTGAAGGATCAACCAGACAGCAGACAGCTACGACTCCGTGCGTTAAAGTAGAAGAGAAGGACGAAAGCCTACAAGTGAAAGATGGCGTGGTTAAAAAGCTTGACTTCGATCAAGAGCACATAAACGCAAAGACGGACGGCCTGGAGGTCAAATCAGAGGAGTTAGGACCCGACAGAGGTCAACAGGGGGAATTAAATTCTGTGCACGGAAACAGCGGGGAGGTTTGTGCCCATAAAGAGGTGAATGGAGGACCCTTAACTAACCCTGGCCTTAACAATAAAAATAACTGTATAACAGAGACATTAGAAAACAGTGAAAAAACACAGAAGTCTGAGAATTCAAAGAAACGTGCCTATGAGGAAGTTGAGAAAGACTCTGAACAGAGTGACACAGAGAGCATGGAGGTAACCCAAAGCAAGACCAGTCCAGTACAGGTGAATGGGAAAACTATGGTCACAGAACCCGTGCACTCAAACCCAGAAACCCGAGATCAAGGTGACGTCAAAGAGCCCGTCAAGTCCCTGATGAATGGAAACCTCTCGCAAAACGATGTATCCGATATATGTCACCCCCCTCCTATGAAAGTCCCAAAATTAGAGAACCATGTTGGAGAGAAAGGAGACTCTGTTAGTAAGAGTGAGGATGTGGCCATGGATACCAAGGAGGCAGTGCCTGTTACGCTTCAGTCTTCAAGCCCTTCTTGCCAGAATAATAAAACTACAGATAATTGCTCTAGTGGTGACGGTTTGAAGTCCTCTGCCACCAATGACGTTGTCACGAAAGCATCTCAGAACTCCCTGATACCAGACACGCCCAGCAGCACCAGCAAGCTCGATGTGCCCGCAGGAAGTAGCGCCGTTTCCAGCTCCGCCACCCAGCCCAGCTCCGGAACGCCCGTTTCCCAGAAGACTAAACTTCCAGCTGCTGACACCAAAACGGGCGCCTCTGGTTCAGCCAGCTCCATGACAATAAGTAAAGAGTACTCCACCAAAAATAGAGTCAGCCTTCTAAGGTTCTCCAAAACTAAGAAGGCCCGCTCGGGCACAGCCCTGCCGTCTTACCGCAAATTTGTCACCAAGAGCAGCAAGAAGAGCATCTTTGTCCTCCCGAACGATGACCTTAAGAGACTGGCGAGGAAGGCAGGCTTCAGAGAAGTTCCCATCTTCAACTACAATGCCAAGCCTGCTCCAGATATATGGCCGTACCCTTCACCTCGGCCCACCTTTGGAATCACGTGGAGGTCCGTAACACATTTAACCTTTTCTTGAAATTACCTTTAGATCTGCTGCTACAGTATGATGTCATTGCAATAGCCAGGTTGCCATAGACTCAATCCCTCAAATAATTTAGCTGCTTCTTTAATGAAAGGCTCTCGTCTCACAGTTGGCTGTAGTAGTAGTGGCCTCTCAGCCACTGTGATGAACCCCAGTGAATAAGAGAGCAGCTGAAAAAAGTTTAATATAAACTGAATTACTGTTGGAAGATTTACTAACTAACAGCTTTGGTGACTGTTCAGGTACCGTCTTCAGACTGTGAGGTCGCTGGCAGGGGTCAGTCTAATGCTGAGGCTGCTGTGGGCCTGCCTGAGGTGGGACGACATGGCTGTGAAGCCCTCTGCTGCTGTAGGGACAACGCGAAAAGGTTAGAAAATTCTGAGCACATGTTATGTACAGTTTTCTGCTGTGTTTTTTATTTAAAATATGAAAATGTGGCAATGTTTTATCTTTTACCAAAGAAACAACGGAGACAGACATCACCACAACTGAGATTATAAAACGAAGAGACGTGGGGCCCTATGGCATCCGCTCTGAATACTGCATCAGGAAGATCATCTGCCCCCTCGGAAACAGAGACACTCCCAAAGGTAGAAAACGAAAGTCTGTTTGGGCATGATGTAGGATCTTTGACAAGCTGTTAATGGTCCACTTGAAGAAGCTAATCCATTTCTAAACATAATTAATTGTTGCTTTCTGACTTTTTGTGAGCAGAAACCCCCACTCCACAGAGGAAAGGCCTGCGCTCAAGTGCTCTGAGGCCTAAGAAGCAGGAGCCCACTAAACCGACTGGTCCTGTTGCTGTGGAAACGTGGGTGCCCGAGGAGGAGCTGGAGCTGTGGGAGATCAGAGCCTTTGCAGAGAGGTGAGGAACTCCCTCAGCGTCGCCTCTGTATGTTTCTTCATAGCGTCACTGTGTTAGTGAACACTTTACCTTCTTTTTGGTGCCACAGGTTGGAGAGGGAGAAGTCACAGGGCGGAGATCCCTCCAAGACCGGCAGTAGTCTGAAGACAGCGGAGGAGGTCAAGGCCCATTTAGAGAACCAGCTGAAGCAGGCCAGACTGGCAGCCCAGCAGGTAGAAACTCGGCGCACTGCAGTTACACGGGTGTAATCAGAGATTCTGGCTCTGGGTAAAGCGCTGCACCAGCAGCACATTTAAATGGTTGGACACATTTCTTTCAGAAACGTCTCGAGCAGCAGAGACCGACCACAACTGCCACAACAACCACGACAATGTGCACCACCACCTCAGCCGGCACTCCCGGCACCCCAGTGTCGGTGGGCCAGAAGACAAGTCAAATAACTTCAGGAACCAAGATGGTGTTGGCCTCCAAACTGAGCTCTCCAGTCCCGTTCCAGCAAGACAAGAACTTCCATCAGTCTTTTGCTTCCTGGGTCAAGCAGGGTCAGGCTAACAACAGCTCAGGTGAGCAGCTGGAAGATGAGGAGAGGTTTAGTCATCTTCCTTTTTACTCATCATCATCATCATCATCATCATCATCATCATCCTCATCATCTGTAAGATGGAGGAACCGAGGAGGGTGTCATAAGATCTCTTCTGTTTTTTCTATTTAAGTAATATTGGCATCCATAAAAAATACATCATCTGCACGACTTCAGCGTTTTCATTATGAGTACGATTCGCATGCCAAAAGAATTTTGTGGTTCGTGGTGTCCACTTTGAATCCTGCAAAAATTCTCAATTCTGTATATCCTTTGAGGCATTCATGCAATACCGTGTGTCATTAGACTCTAAACCAATATACCCGATACCAAAATATTCAAAACATCAGCCTCCTTATATTGACTCCCAACAGTGGACACCACAGCCGTAGACTGGCTGTTGTGGTGGTCCTTCTTGGGTTACCCATGACCACAGGTGGCGTGGTGTGTCTTGCAGCCTCCACTGTGGCTGGTAGCATCACCACCTCAGAGCAAGCCTTCCAGATCGCTGGTAGCCCAGTGACTGTGGCTGGCCAGGTCCTCGCCGCCAAACTGCCACTGCCCGCTAACAGCAAGATTGTCACCTTGAACATGCCCACTACTCAAGGAGGTAGGGAGCACGAGAATGACATCCATTCCTGCCGTTTTTGGCGTATGTGTGCCCAAAAATGGATGGTGAAGTATTATGTGAAAATGTCAGACTTGCGTTGAAGTATTGATGCTGAGCTTAGATAATGCCACATTTTCTGTGTGTGTGTGTGTGTGTGTGTGTGTGTGTGTGTGTGTGTGTGTGTGTGTGTGTGTGTGTGTGTGTGTGTATTCTGAAAAGGTTCTCTGGCTAAAAGCTGATCGCTGTTTTGTAAAACCGTTTTTTTCTGGTCTTTGGCTTGTGTGTATAAACTACTTTAATCTAGTTAACTGAGTGAGGAAGACTTTCAGACACGCATACTCAGTGCATGCTTTTCCCTTCTGTTCTTGTTTACCTGTATCTATGTTCCTAGCACATTTCTGCTTTTTCTCCTTTTAACATAAATGTTCCTGTCAGCAGGTGTAGTGCAGCAAAAAGTCCTGGGTATATTCCCCTCTGGGCCTCCTGCGAACCTTAGGACATACAGCACACTACATCCTACAACTGGCAACATCAACCTCAGAGCCACAACCTCCACCTCAACCACCCAGCAACAGGTCTTTTGTCCTTCACCCTGCATTTTTCACTTATTAACTAAAGACACTAAGCATGATTACTGATGTTTTCACCCTTGGGTTTGTTTTTCTAGGTCACCACAGCAGGAGGCCAAACACAGCCCAGTACCGCAGTGAATCAGCCACTCACTCAGTCTACCTCTGTAGGCACAGCAGGGGTCAGAAGTTCAGCAGCTCAGCCAGGTTTGTGTCTGAATGCTACTTTTTATTCTCAGGTTAACATCCCCAACATTTCAATACAAATAATAAATCTTGATCCCTTCCAGGTCAGGTTCATCAGGCTGTGGCTCCGATGGGCCGTGGCCAGCCTGCAGCTGTGCCTGGTTCTACACCTGTGCAGGCAGCTTTGGGTCAGAGGGCTGCAGGTCCTGCACCATCACCGTGTGCTGCCTCCACAGCTCCTGGACAGTCTCCCGGAGCTCCTCCCCAGACACAAAGACCTCAGCAGGGTCAAGTTAAACTCACTATGGCACAGCTCATGCAGCTTACACAGAGTGCACAGGTTTCCCTTACTCTTTCTCTCTAAAAGTAATTTATAATATCTTAATCTTATAAATATTACTTAAAAAAAAAAATCCTTTTGTGTGCAACTCCACAGGGAGGAAACCCAGGTCTGACAGTGGTGATCCAGGGTCAAGGCCAGACCCAGGGACAGCTGCAGATCATCCCGCAGGGTGTAACAGTCATCCCCGGCCCCGGTCAACAACTAATGCAGGCAGCTATGCCCAATGGCCAGGTCCAGCGCTTCCTCTTCACTCCGATTCCACCATCATCTTCAGCTCCAACTTCAGCACCTGCTCCTGCTACCCCTGCCAAACCCACTGCAGTCCAGACCCCCCAAACCCAAATGTCAACTCCTCTTCAACCCAGAGCTTCTGCACAAGTCCAGACGACTCCCTCATCTGTAGCCCAAACCCAAATGACGGCCCCTTTGCCTGCCCCAACGCATGTTGCAGGCCCGACACAGATGCCAAGTTTAGCCCCCACTCCAGCTCCAGTCCCCGTGCAAACCCAAGTTGCAGCCCCCGTGCCCGCTTCCCCACAGGCTGTCGTCCAGACTGCATCTCAAATGCACCTTTCAGCCGCTACCCCGTCACCCGTCCCTGCACTCTCGCAAATATCCACTCCCATGACTGCTTTGCCACAAGTTGCAACCCACTCCTCCACACAGATGTTGCCCTCCACACCAGCCTCAGCTGTTGCACAGCCCCAGCTGGCATCATCGTTTCCAGCCCTCCCAGCACCAAATGCAGGCCCGCCTATGACTCAGAAACAGGTTTTGACCTCAGCATCATCACAAGCTGACCTCCAACCTGTGGTCCAAACCCTCGTCTCCAGCCTCGCACCCAGTTCTCTACCTACACAAACCCAAACTGCAGGCTCACCACCAGGACAAGCTGTCCCCAGATCCCAAGTCCAGGCACACGCCTTCAGTTCTGCTCCAGGGTTATCCTCCACCCCAGTTCAGGTGCATGCTGCTGATCCCCTGCTCCCCCAGGTTGCTGGTGTAGCAGCAGCTGGTCCTAACTCTGTTCCAGTGCCCATTTCTGCCTCTCTTCCTTCACCTGTCCAAGCTCCCACCCCGGCCCTTGCACCCGTCTCTGCTCCCGTCATAGCCGTCATGTCCACGCAGATCGCTGTCCCGTCCCCAGCCAAAGCTCTTACTCAAATCCAAGCCACAGGTCCTGTCCCCCTCCATGCTGCTGTGGCAAACGCTGTTGTCACACCAGTTACTGCCACCTCAACAACACCTTCAGTGCCAGGTAAAGTGCCCACCATCATCAGCACTGTCCTGTTGTAGTGGACCTTAGACTGGTTTTGCTTTAGTTGACTTTAAAATTTTCTGTTTGCTTCTCTGTCTCGTTGTAGCTTTGACAGAGCAGAGGGCAGCTCAGCCTTCAGGATGGACTCCCACCTCGCCTCAAGCGCAGACTCCAGTTCAGCCAGCTCTACAGGCAGCAGATGCTGTTCAGCCACCCGCTCTGGCTGCTGTACCCACCTCCGCCCCTGCTCCAATCGCCACTCACTCCCCCGTTACTCCGCTGCCTCAGGCATCTCTGACTCCTCAGTCTCAAGCACAAGTCCAGCACCCGGTCGTCGTGTCCATGCAGCAGGTGGCACAAATACCGGTCTCAGCAGTGCAGGTTCATATGACGGGATTGCCGGTTTCCTCTGTCGTGACCACCATGAGACCCGCTCAGTCTCAGCTTCAGCCCCAAACCCACACTCAGCTTCAGCCCCAGTTTCAAGGCCAAATCCGTGCACAGGTTCAGGTTCAGCCTCGCGGCCAAGTCCAACAGTTGCCACACATTCAGGCTCAAGCGCATCTGCAAGCACAACCTCAAAGTCACCCCCAGGTCAGAGTTCAGTTTCAGCCACGAGCACAGATCCAACCACAAACTCAGCAGCCACCCCAAGGGCAAGTACCCCCTCATGCTCAGATTCAACCTCAGGTGCAGTTTCAATCCCAAACAAAAACCTTGCCTCATGTTCAGGCTTCAACCCAGGCCCAGATCCAACCGAGGGTCCAACCTCAGTACCACCACCAGGTACAAGCTTCATTCCAAACGCAGCCGCAAACCCAACCTCAGGCTCAGCAACAGCCTCAGGTCCAACCGCAACCCCAGGTTCAGCCCCAGCCTCAGGTTCAGTCTCAGGCCCAAAGTCAGCTTCAACAGCAGCCTCAGATCCAAACCCAACTCCACCCGCAGGTTCAGGTTCAGTTCCAGCAACAAAGCCAGATTCAAACTCAGGCCTCTCAGCCGCCCCAGGTCCATATTCAGTCACAAGTTCAAACTCAAGTCCAAACCCAACCCCAGTTTCAAATCCAGTCATCGCAACCAACTCAAGTCCCACAACAGCTTCAGGTCCAAGCCCAACCTCAAGTCCAAGCAAAGCTCCAAGTCCAGTTCCAACCTCAGAACCAAACTCAAGTTCAAACACAGCCTCAGATTCAGGTCCAGTCTCCAATCAGGCATCAGCTCATCACAGTTCCAGGTCTCCAGCAGCCCGTGCAGCTGCTGTCAGCTCTGCCGCCCCACGTTGCAGCCCAGATCCAAGCCCAGATCCAGGCGCAAGCGCAGCAGCAGGGTGGCACGGTTCCTCAGCAGATCAAACTGCAGCTTCCGATCCAGATCCAGCAAACCGGGGGACAGATTCAAGCCCACCAGATCCAGAATATGGTAACCATACAGGCACCGGCAAGTGTTCAGGAGCAGCTTCAAAGGATGCAACAACAACAGCAGCAGCAGCAAGTTCAACAACAGCAGCTACAGCAAACACCAAAGAAGAAGAAACACCAGGAGGCTAAAAGGGAACAGAAGGAGCAGAACGCACAGGCGATCAGCCCTGGAGACGGCATCCAGAAGCAGGTATGAGTCAAAAGAAGAACAAAAATTAGGGATTTCTCACAAAATTTATGTCTGTGTGCAAATGTTAGTTATATAAAGACCTGTTTTAGACCTGACACTGTATTACAATCGAACATATATTAAAATAACTTCTTTGTTTTTTTTAATGTCAGGCGGTAGTGAAGCAGAATGCTACAGCAGAACAGCTGAAACAGAGGAAGACCCTGGCTGCAGCTGAGCGAGAGGAGAACCAAAGGTTCAGGAGCTCGAGTCGGTTAAAACTGTTTAAAACCGATGACGTGGATGAACCAGCGACTAACGCGCTCTTTTCTCTCTTCAGGATGATCGTCTGCAACCAGGTGATGAAATTCCTCCTCGACAAGATTGAGAAGGACGAGAAGCAGGCAGCTAAGAAAAGAAAGAAGGAAGAGGTGGTGGAGCAGAAACGCTCCAAGCAGAATGCCACCAAGCTCACCGCGCTCCTGTACAAGCACAAAGAACATCTCAAGGCTGAAATCCTCAAAAAGAGGGCCCTGTTGGACAAAGAGCTGCAGCTGCAAGTGCAGGTGAGCACATCTCCAGCCTTCTCAAACATATTTTTTTTGTCTATAGACAGAGAGAGTGGGAATATTCTTGTTTACTTTTATTCCTTACATGTGCTGTCTCCCTCTCAGGAGGAGCTGAGGCGGGACATAGCCAGGCTGCAGAGAGAGAAAGAGAAAGCTCGAGCTGCTATTGCCCAGGCTGCTGCAGCAACAGTCAAGGCTGCCTCCTCCCAGTCTTCACACTCCTCCCAACTCTCTCACTCCACACATTCCTCTCACAGCACGCGCACAGTGACCTCACCTTCATCGTCCCACAAGCGGAAGAGAGAAGATGAGAGAGACAAAGACAGAAACAGGGAAAGGGAGAGGCATCACGACAAGAGTAAGAAACGGGACAAGGACAAAGACAAGGAGAGAGAGCGACACAAAGACAGAGATAAAGAAAGAGATCGGGAGAAGGAGAGAGACCGAGAACGGGACAGACATCGGGATAGGGACCGGGACAAGGAGAGAGATGGGGACAAAGACAAGGACAGAGATTCCAACTCTTCAAAACACAAGAAGAAGAAGAAGAAGCTGTCTTCTACCTCAAAGGATCACAAGAAGGACACCAAATTGTACTGTATCTGTAAAACGCCCTATGACGAGTCAAAGTAAGCTGTCTTGAGGGGAGGGGGGGACTTGTAATAAGTTATTGTAATTTGACTGTGAGGCACTCTGCTGTCATTAAATCACCTGATTTCTCTCAGGTTTTATATCGGGTGTGACCTGTGCTCCAACTGGTTTCACGGCGCCTGCGTTGGCATCACGGAGAAGGAGGCTAAGAAGTTAGAGGACTTTGTGTGTAACGACTGTAAACGCGGGCAGGAGGGAGGAAGTAATGAGGAGCTGTACTGCATTTGCCGGACACCATACGATGAATCGCAGTAAGTCACCATATGGATGGCTTTACGTTAGCATTGTCTGCTCTAATTATAGCACCGCTTTTGTTTTTCAGTCTGTGTCAGACGTTTCCTTTGTTTGCATATTTGTGTGGAGTCTTCCTTCAGTGTGCTAACCGGGATGTGTGCGTCGCTCACCCACAGGTTTTACATAGGCTGTGATCGCTGCCAGAACTGGTACCACGGCCGCTGTGTGGGGATCCTGCAGAGCGAAGCCAATCACATCGACGTGTACGTGTGCCCGCAGTGCCAGTCGACAGAAGACGCCATGACGGTCCTCACGCCGCTTACTGACAAAGACTACGAGGGGTTGAAAAGAATATTACGCTCGTTACAGGTATGAAGGTTTTGGAATTCAAGACTGTGTCATTTTTTTATATTAACAGTAACAAGGTGGTTTCCAATGTGTGGGCTGAGGTCAGTGAGAGGTACTTTCAGCTGCTTCCTTATTTCCCACACAAGGTTTTTATTTACGGGGTCAGCACTAGGAATACACAGTGTTGGGCAAGTTACTTTGAAAAAGTAATTAATAGTTTATAGTTACTAGTTACTTCTTCAAAAAAAGTAACTAAGTTAGTAACTGAGTTACAGTATTCTAAAAGTAATTAATTACTTGAAAAGTAACCATTGCGTTACTTTAAAAAAAAAAAAAAAAACCTTCTGGGGTCCAGGGTATAATGGGCCATTTTTAACTACTTTTGATTTTCCCTCCACATTTTACCTTTAAAAACTATTTACTTTGCCTTGTTTGGTATCATTCTTTTCAGCACAACCTCACGTGTCTGAATTTACAGTTATGTTTTCATTTTGACATACTGTATTAACACAATTGATCTGAAATCAGACAAAAAACATAATGCCCCCTTAGCTCCAGGTGTTCCAGTGATCGTGATTACCGTCCGCGGGAGCGCGCAGCTGCTTAAAGCTGTAGCGTCCAGATTACTTACAGCTACTTCCGTGCAACTGATATAAGATGCGGTAAGCTGAACACAGCTTCAACCATTGACTGTAGAAAACGACTTTTGTACAGTCAATGGCTTCAACAGTCTGTTTGTTGAAAAATAGTAACGGACCGCGTTTTCTTGTTAGCAACTGTAATGGCGTTATAGGAATAGTAATTAGTTAGATTACTCGTTACTGAAAAAAGTAACACCGTTAGTAACGCCGCTACTTGTAACGCCGCTACTAGTAACGCCGCTACTAGTAACGCCGCTACTAGTAACGCCGCTACTAGTAACGCCGCTACTTGTAACGCCGCTACTTGTAACGCCGCTACTAGTAACACTATTATTCCCATCACTAGGAATACATGAGCTTGTCCTGCCCTCAGTCTGAGTTTGTGTCTTTCCTCTGGGAAGCATAGGTGTGACCTTTATAGAAATGAATCTTAGAGGATAAACTTATTGGATTAGGTTAAAATTTTACTGGAGTTTGTTCGTCTTATTTTAAATTCCTATGAAGTATTTGCATGGTATTACAATAATATTGCATAATTCATAATTATGCATCATCATTTTTAACCATTATAGTCGTCAAGTAGAAGTCTGATGTAATTAGTAATCTAAAAAAAAAAGACAGTAATAATGTTAAAGATGCTGTAAACTCTAAAATCAAACCTATTTGATTGGTCGCTTGGCTTGGCTTGAAAAGAAAAAGGGAAATGGGGGATGGGGATGTTTTGAGTCAATCTCTATTTAGGTCTTTTATATTTCAGAAAATGCAGATGGCTCCAAAACTGGGTGAAACTGTAAAATCTATAAACTGTAGAAAAAGTGAGTGAAAACTATGGATTTTGAGATTAAAACATGGCAACAAGACACAATAAAAGACTTGCTTTGTCTTTACATTTAAGTGCTTTGATGCTATTTATGTGTGTGTTTGTTTGTGTAGTCAAGGGATGTTGACAGTGAAGTTTTATTTTATGCCTAAAGTAGTTGCAGTAACAAAACCGGCATCATTTCCTGAATTATTTTTTTTTTCTCTTCCCCAGTCTCATAAAATGGCATGGCCTTTCCTGGAGCCGGTGGATCCACATGACGCGCCTGATTATTATCGTGTGATCAAGGAGCCAATGGGTAAGACTGTGTGACAAAAGGTCATTAAAAAAAAAAAAAAAGACAATGCTTTTAAAAGTATTTACTCACGTGTGAATTCACCACGTACGGGAGAATTTTGTTTTAACTTATTATAATTATTTAGTTTCTCCTCCAGTTACAGCATTTATTTGCTGTTTTTGCCTCTCTTTGTCAAGTTTGCATAGACTAATTATGTGATAAAAATTGTGTAAATGTATGTATTTTTTGTGATGTGAGCAATGTGTCGTGCTTTTCCTTCCTCGCAGACTTTTCCACAATGGAAACCCGTTTGCAAAAGCGACATTATCACAAGCTCACGGAGTTTGTGGCAGACGTGACCAAAATCTTCGACAACTGCCGCTACTACAACCCCAACGACACGCCCTTCTATCAGTGCGCCGAGACGCTCGAAGCCTTCTTTGTACAGAAGCTAAAAGGTTTCAAAGCGAGCAGGTGAGTTTAAGCGCTGCTGGTGCCGCAGACTCGGCCTACAAGTTTCTCTCCTCCATGCTCGTCTGTTTGCTGTAAACACTCAACTGACCTGACTGGCTTTTTCAGTAATTCTGCCATTTCATTTGTTTCTTCCTTAAAGGGGGACCTATGATGGTTTTCCATATTTTCGATACTGTTATGTAATGGTTTATGCTTAGAGCCTATATAGGATTGTTAAGACTGGTACCGATATTTAGTGATTTTAAAGAAATCTGATATTCTGGCCAATATTTAGCATGAAACAAACAGATTTCCTGACATTCGTTCTTGCTAAGGTTGGATCAGCTGGTTGTTTGTCATGTTTCTAATCTGTATTGCCAACAGGGCAGTGCCCTCTGGTGGACAAACCACGCAACATTAACACTCATAACATGGTTGCCAGGTTTTTAGGGATTTTTTTCTCCCTCAGCTTTTTTATTTTACTATTTTTATGTTTTGTTTTTTGCCATTTCTCAGCTGTTATAAATGCCAATACCAGTATATCAACTGTGGTGTATTTATGCTCATATTAAACACGGGTAAGGTTTCAAATAATGAGCAGGTATTCATCTGCCTGATGTCAGTGAGTGTCCTCTTTACAGGCATATAAGTCCCACCCACTGCTGTTACAAGGGGCAGCCAATCAGCAGAGTTTTGGCTTAAAGGGACAGAGCAGTGCTGAAATAAGAATTAAGGATTACTTTGAAGTTTCAAAGCTACTATAGTGGACTTTTAATAGGTCCCCTTTAATGTGTGCATTTATGGCTTTCCATTCACGGTTTCTTTTCTTCTTCTTTTTTTTTATAGCACTAGCATGTGTGTAGTGATGATGTTTTACTTGTGCTTTACTTGTACGTTGTAGTTGCTTGGCAGTACTAAAAACCCAAGAGAGCTGACAGACTTTAGGCCATTACATCCAGTGTCTTGGCAAACCCGAGTGCCATGTTTACATCTTGTATTGTGTATCATCTTGCATTTGTGTCTGTTCACTTTTGCTGCATGCCTTTTTGATTTATGCCATCCCATTTTCTTCTTTCTTACAGATTGTCAGATTCTTAAGTGGGCCAGTCTAGCTGGAGTCTGGACTGGATGCTGGGGTCTCTAGTAATATTAATATGAAAGCAAAACAAAAAGAATAAAAAGGCACAAGAACACAAACAAAACACCAGAAGTTTTCAGGAACCCGTTGTGATCACGGTTTTCAGTGACAACACAATGGCAGCCATGTTGACAGGTGTCAGTGATGTAATTGAGGGGCATGCTGTCTTCACATCGTAAACATAGACTGTATAGAAAAAATGAAAGTAGCCCCAACTTCAACTTTTTATCTGCTTTCTTTCTTATAGCTACAGAAAACAAGCCACTGACTTTCACTCTCAGTCAACAGTCTCAGGTTTTATTGAATGCAACATTGTTGCTGTCAAAACTGATAATGGTGAGCCACGGTGGCTACTTCCATCTTTTATATACAGTCTGTGATCCCGAATCAGGAGTCGTGGCCTTTTTGAACAATCAGTCACACTAACGAGGGTTGTGTTCAGTAGAAATTGCGTTTTAGTTTCTCATTCTTGTATTTATTTCAGTTCTACACCCGAGTTAATTTGGGAATTTTGACTCAACGATATAAAGCTGCATATTTTAATATAGAGAGATATTTATAAGACGTTTTGTATACTGGCTCCCTCCTCGAGTTTGATTTTTTTTTTTGTTGTTGTTGTCCTGGCTGTTAAGGTGGTTGTCTTGAATGTATATACCCTTCTTTTATTTTTTTTTCTCTAAATCATGTACAGCGTTTGTAAGATATGCCTGTATTTGACTGTTTTAAATAATAATGAAATAATTTTTAGATAGTATTATTTTATGAGACTAAAATGTACTAGACGGAGTAAGGAGTTAGAGCAAAGTAACCTCAGTTTGTAGTTGTGGAAGATTTCTTCACTAATAAAAAGCATTCCCAGTTAATTACACCAACATGGCTGTAGGATCCCATGCAGACCCCTTTGCATCCTCTTGTCTCTTGTCTGATCACTGTTATAGCAATAAACAACCTTGCGAAGGGCTCTCAACTTTCCCCTCTCTTCACGTTCTGTAGGTCTCATAACAACAAGCTTCAGTCTTCTGCAGCCTCTTAGGATACATCGCACATTGCGCGAAACAAAAATGCACTTGCCAAGAATATGGCTTTCCTGAACTGTAACTCTGTGATGGACTCTGCCTCACCCTGTGTTTGGGGTTTGCTCCTCTTCGCCGCTGCAGCGGGAGGTGGTGGTAGTGGTGGTGGGGGGAAGCTGGACAACCAGCTTGCTGCTTTCACGGGATCTCTTTTCCAGGCAGAGCCGCCCTCTGCTCATTTCAGCTGTAAGGGACCTGTTTTTATGGACCTGCTTTCATCAGAGGAGCGAGAACAACTGAGGCATTTCAGAAGAAAGTTTACCTCGGAGAAAAGACTCTTACGAGCTCTCATATTTCCATGTACTTTTTTTTTTTTTTTTGATCGGAGTCTTTTTATCTTTTTTTTTTTTCTTACTTGGTTTAAAAAGAAGAAGAAAAAATCCCTCAGACCATTCCTGTGGTCATCATGTCCAATGTAATAGAAACTGAATACTGTCAAACAATGGCTAGGTTCTACTCGGCATAATGAGTAGAGTTTTGTGTCTAAATTCATATATCACAGTGGAGCAATGTTTTTTCTCCCATTTCCACTCATTGTTTAGTCTGATGTGGCATGAAAGATCGTTTAAGTACTAATTATCTGGACATCGATAGTCTGCTTGGTTAAACTTCTATAACCTACTGAAAGTAATAAGCTATTGTAAATGAGTTGCTTTGCAGTAGTGACTGAGAAGGATGATGTATTTGAAGGTTCCTGCCCTGTTTGTTTAACAAAACAAAAAAACACAAAAAAAATCATCAGATTTTGACTTGATTTTCTTTTCCTTTTTTTTGTATTACAACTGAAGAAATATTGATGTATATGGAACTTAATAAAATGGAAAACACAGATTTCCTTCCTCTGATTTTGACACAAAAGAGATTTTTTTTTAGTGTCTCTTAACTTGCAGACATAAATCATAATGTAAAAACTGACAGAAACTCAGGTTATGCTGTACATAGCCTGAGTTTCTATATCAGCTGACAGAAAATTGGTTAATCTTTTTATAATTGTTTCCTTTTTATTTCATATGAAAATTCCAATAAATATAACCTCATGCTCGCTGATCCTGTACAGAAAAGTAACCGTTACAGTTCAAAACAATATCCAGTTGTGGTCAGGAATATATATTCACTTATCGGCACGGATCTCATGGGCTTGTAATGATGTCCTCGAACTTTTCTTTATCAAGGGTGGAGTGATTGTACAGCGTCTCTTTAATGACTTTAAAAATTGATTTTGGATTTTACTAATCCATACAAGGTCAAAAGTAAACACACATTCCCGCTATTATTTGGTTAGCAAGTTCCACTCCAGCCTGACCCTTTTGTTATCCAAAAAGAAGTCCTTGGCATAGTTTTGGATATTTGACCACTCTTCTTGGCAGATGTTTATTTAAATTGGCTGATTTCCTGACTCCAGCTTTAAAGTGTATTCCACAAATTTTCAGTAGAGTTGAGGTCGGGGTTTTGAGGAGGCTGTTCCATAAGCTTAACATTGGCCTGTTCTATCTATTACAAAACCAACTGTGATGTGTGTCTGGGATCATTGTCCTGCTGGAACGCCCAGGTGTGTTTGAATTTAAGCCGGTTATTTATTTGAGCCGAAGTTGAAGAATCTGAAGGTCGTCCCCCAGAGCACGATGCTACCACCACCGTGCCTGGCAGCTGGTACAGTGTTCTTGGGTTTGAAAGCCTCACCTTTACCCCTCCAAACATCTCTTGTCACTGTGGTCAAAAACCTTAATCGCAAACAAGCAATTTTTAGCTGCGTTTGAATGTTTCCGTTTCTTCGCAGAGGGGCTTCTCTCTTGGTCGGCAGCCTCTCAGTCCACGGCGATATAAAACCTGTACTTATGTGCAACTGTTTAAACCCGTGATCATGGACCCTGCAGTTGTTAAAGAATGCCACAAATTTGTTTAAATGTAAAATTATTCAGAGTTCTTCTGACTTTGATGAATCCAGCGTATATATCCTGTCAAATTATTCCTTTTCATGCTCGCAAAGAGAAACTACCGGTTCTAGTCGATCGTGATCACTAATGAAGCAGGCCAAATTAAAGGACGCTGTCGAACATTCAGCGCTACTTTTTAAAAGGTTTAAGAGAGTGCATGTATTCTTTTGAGCCTCTTTGATTACATATCCAACATAAATCCAAACTTGTTCATCCAGTTCTTCTTTTTTAAGGTCATTAAAGATGTATGCTATACAATCATTGTATCCTGGAAAAAGAACAGTTCAAAGAAACTATTAAAAGCCCAAATTTACCGTGACATTCACGGCCATGATGTGTACATCCTCAGACCACACCTGTATTGTTAAACAATGGTTCATAATGTAACTTCCAGATTTATTGTTAATATATTTTATTACACGTACTTTTTTAAATGTATTCTATTAAAGGTTAGTTAAGACATGGGAAGGTAGTTATTTTGTGGGGGTTGTTTCCCTGCAAGAGCAGCGTGATACTTGAACAAATATGCACAGATCTGGGAGCAGTGCTACCGTTCCAATATTCAACTCGAAATGTACAAAGTTGGCACAAAACCGACCCGCAGTCAGATCTGACGTAGTAGCACCTAATACCGAGTTCTCGCGATATTTAAGTGACGACATTTCCTGTGTTCACCGTGATTTTTTTGAACGGCCCAATAAGAAGAGGCGGCAGGATGCTTCAGCTTGAACAGCCCAATCAGAAGGCTCTAAAGCAGGAATTTAAAGGTCTGTGCGGCGTTTTCGGTATGCCATAACTTCTGCTCGAGCACAGGTAAGCATGTGTTAACTCCTTACTGAGACTTTTAAAAGTGTTTTACGATTAAGTTTTGAAAAAGAAGTTGTTGTCTTTCTGCGTGTGGTTATTGCATCAACTGTATTTTCTACGTAAAACGCTTGCCCGATAGCTTAAGTCAAACAAGCAGTACCGCCATATGTCTTAATGCGCGATCACGAGGCGCTTCCGTGTGCTTAAGGACTTCTTCTAAATGTCTTTCAGGAATAAACACGACTAGAGGCTATTTTTATTTTTGCCCACCGCTGTTGACATTTCCTGTTACTTAAAAATGGCTGAGAACTCCCCCCGTCTGAACCAGTTCAAGAACAAAGGCAAAGATGTCAATGTGAGTTTCATCTGCACTATTCACAACTGCTCGCTGAACGGCAAGCTTGTGAGACTTGATTATTTTATTTATTTGTATGTGACATAAATGCAGGAGCTTCGACGCAGGAGGGTGGAGGTGAACGTGGAGCTGCGCAAGGCCAAGAAAGATGACCAGATATTCAAGAGGAGAAATGTGTCTGCGATGCCTGAGGAGGCCACTTCTCCTTTACAAGAAAGAAGCCAGAACTGTCAGGTGAGCACTTGAAAGCATGATTTGCTGTTTTGCTTCAATCTGGCATTGAGTAAACAGAAAAAACGGATCTAGTCCCAACAGCTTGGTGCTAGTGCTGTGCAGTACTGCCAATTTTGATCTGATACTAGGCCTCTATTGCCAATATCAATAATCATTTTGTTTCAATGTCCACAAAACTAGAAATTGAGTGGGTTACATACTATCCTTTAAACTCAGTATCAATCTTATTGTGCTAGTCAATCAGTCAATACCAATACTGCTGTTGGTATCAGTACCATTGGGATTGATCTGCCCATCTGTTAGGTTTTTGTCAGTTTTAAATTTGCATGTCCAATAAACTGCTTTCTGGTGTCCTGTGCAGGGGCTCAGGCAGTGGACGGTCGAGGAGATTGTCGCAGGAGTGAACAGTGGGAATTCTGAGTCCCAGCTCCAGGCTACACAGGCTGCACGGTAATGACTGTGCATTAAAGAAATCATCCTTTTTCTTTTTTTCCCATAAATAAAGGCTACATAACTACTGGCACAGTAACTCTTATGTACCGTTTTGAATACAGGAAGTTGCTGTCTCGTGACAAACATCCTCCCATTGACCAGCTGATCAGCGCTGGTCTCATCCCCAAGTTTGTCTCCTTCCTGGGATATGTGGACTGTCCTCCGATCCAGTTCGAAGCATCCTGGGCTCTGACTAACATCGCCTCCGGGACGTCCGAGCAGACGGCCGCTGTCGTGTCAGGCGGGGCCATTCCTGCCTTTATTAGCCTGGTCACATCCCCCCACCAGCACATCAGCGAGCAGGCGATCTGGGCCCTTGGAAATATTGCTGGTAATTAATATGAAAATATTCATATTTGTTTGTTTTGGGGTTGTTTTCGTTTTCTTTTTTTTTTTAATATATTTTCCCCTCCTTTTTAGGTGATGGATCAGCTCTTAGAGACAAGGTCATCAAGCATGGCGCTGTGGCCCCTCTGCTCAGTCTGCTGGCTGTCCCTGACCTCAGTGCATTTAGTGTGAGTGTGGATTCTGTTTCTCTTCCTGTTTATATCTGGAGAAAGTTTCAAAAGTTTGACATGATCAGACTCGATCGTTTATTCTCCTCCTTGGCCAGTAGGTGGTTTCCTAACTCAAATATAACTGACCTTGTGCTCCTCTCTCATATTTGAAATCTTTGCAGGCTGGCTACCTGAGAAATGTGACGTGGACACTGTCAAACCTGTGCCGCAATAAGAACCCCTCCCCTCCTATGACAGCCATCGAGCAGATTTTACCCGCTCTCGTCCGTCTGCTACACCACGATGACTCGGAGGTGCTGGCTGACGCGTGTTGGGCTGTTTCATACCTGACAGATGGCCCCAACGACCGCATTGAGGTGGTCATCCAAACCGGTTTGATCCCTCGTCTGGTGAAGCTGCTTGGCTTTGAAGTCTTGCCTGTGGTTGTACGTATAAAGTCTTGCTTGAGTTTCTTTTATGTCGTAACTTCTCACCCAGTCCCCCTGATGTGCAGCGACTTGTTCTCACTGCATTTCCTCTCGCCTTTCCTCAGACTCCTGCACTCCGCACCATTGGCAACATTGTGACTGGGACAGATGAGCAGACACAGGCGGTGCTGGATGCTGGAGCCTTGGCCATGTTCCCCCCACTGCTTCGCCACAAAAAGGCCAACGTTCAGAAGGAAGCTGCCTGGACTCTGTCTAACATCACAGCAGGAAAGGACTCACAAATCCAAGAGGTCATCAACGCAGGCCTCGTTCCATACATGGTTGAGCTGCTCGCACGGGTATGCTTTTTGTGTGTGTATGTAAAGGTACATATTTTATACCCTTTATTTATTTTTAAATTAAATGATCTATGTTCCTTATGAACTTTGTCTGCAGGGAGACTACAAAACTCAGAAAGAGGCTGTATGGGCAGTTACAAACTTCACCAGTGGGGGCACTGTTCAGCAGGTGGTCTACCTGGTTCAAGCCAATGTGATTGAGCCACTTCTGAATCTCCTCTCCTCAAAGGACAGCAAAACTATTCTTGTCATCTTGGATGCCATTACCAACATTTTCATGGTGAGTTGATATTTATATTTTTGCAAGATTCGATGATGGGGTTTTTTGTTCTGATGATAAATGACATCACTGGTGTGTTTTGATCTTAGGCTGGGGATAAAATCGGTGAGTCCGACAAGCTGAGTCTAATGATCGAGGAATGCGGTGGACTGGACAAGATTGAGGCGCTGCAGTCACATGAGAATGAGATGGTCTACAAAGCCTCCCTGAACTTGATTGAGAAATACTTCTCTGAGGAGGTGGGTTATAGTCCTGGAGAGTGGTTTGCAAAATGAGCATTTCTGTGCCTTTTTTAACTTTAATAAGAATAATTATTTTATTTTTATTTTTTTTAAAGGAGGAAGTCGTGCAGAGTGTCATCCCAGAAGCAACCAATGACGGCTATGCGTTCCAGATCAGTGAAAGCCAGAGCACTTTCAATTTCTAGATGGACTTCTAATACCTCTCCTCTCCCTACTGTACCATCATTTCTATTGTGCGTCCTTTGTTCATGTCTGTGTGATGTTTTACTATTTTTGTTTGTATGTGTTGTACATACTGTTTTAACATGGCTGATGAAACAAGTCTGTAAATAAAGTTGTCAGATCGTGTGTGTGGTTTTAGTTTATTGTATCTAAACGGAGTGCTGTAAAATGGTAAATGGCCTGTATTTGTATAGGGCTTTACTAGTCCCTAGGGACCCCAAAGCGCTTTACACATCCAGTCATCCACCCATTCACACACTGCTGTAGTCTGAATGACTACAGGGAGTGCAGAATTATTAGGCAAGTTGTATTTTTGAGGAATAATTTTATTATTGAACAACAACCACGTTCTCAATGAACCCAAAAAACTCATTAATATCAAAGCTGAATGTTTTTGGTAGTAGTTTTTAGTTTTAGCTATTTTAGGGGGATATGTGTGTGTGCAGGTGACTATTACTGTGCATAATTATTAGGCAACTTAACAAAAAACAAATATGCCCATTTCAATTATTTATTTTTACCAGTGAAACCAATATAACATCTCCACATTCACAAATATGCATTTCTGCCATACAAAAACAAATCAGCGACTAATATAGCCACCTTTCTTTGCAAGGACCCTCAAAAGCCTGCCATCCATGGATTCTGTCAGTGTTTTGATCTGTTCACCATCAACATTGCGTGCAGCAGCAACCACAGCCTCCCAGACACTGTTCAGAGAGGTGTACTGTTTTCCCTCGTTGTAAATCTCACATTTGATGATGGACCACAGGTTCTCAATGGGGTTCAGATCAGGTGAACAAGGTGGCCATGTCATTAGTTTTTCTTCTTTTATACCCTTTCTTGCCAGCCACGCTGTGGAGTACTTGGACGCGTGTGATGGAGCATTGTCCTGCATGAAAATCATGTTTTTCTTGAAGGATGCAGACTTCTTCCTGTACCACTGCTTGAAGGTGTCTTCCAGAAACTGGCAGTAGGACTGGGAGTTGAGCTTGACTCCATCCTCAACCCGAAAAGGCCCCACAAGCTCATCTTTGATGATACCAGCCCAAACCAGTACTCCACCTCCACCTTGCTGGCGTCTGAGTCGGACTGGAGCTCTCTGCCCTTTACCAATCCAGCCACGGGCCCATCCATCTGGCCCATCAAGACTCACTCTCATTTCATCAGTCCATAAAACCTTAGAAAAACCAGTCTTGAGATATTTCTTGGCCCAGTCTTGACGTTTCAGCTTGTGTGTCTTGTTCAGTGGTGGTCATCTTTCAGCCTTTCTTACCTTGGCCATGTCTCTGAGTATTGCACACCTTGTGCTTTTGGGCACTCCAGTGATGTTGCAGCTCTGAAATATGGCCAAACTGGTGGCAAGTGGCATCTTGGCAGCTGCACGCTTGACTTTTCTCAGTTCATGGGCAGTTATTTTGCGCCTTGGTTTTTCCACACGCTTCTTGCGACCCTGTTGACTATTTTGAATGAAACGCTTGATTGTTCGATGATCACGCTTCAGAAGCTTTGCAATTTTGAGACTGCTGCATCCCTCTGCAAGATATCTCACTATTTTTGACTTTTCTGAGCCTGTCAAGTCCTTCTTTTGACCCATTTTGCCAAAGGAAAGGACGTTGCCTAATAATTATGCACACCTGATATAGGGTGTTGATGTCATTAGACCACACCCCTTCTCATTACAGAGATGCACATCACCTAATATGCTTAATTGGTAGTAGGCTTTCGAGCCTATACAGCTTGGAGTAAGACAACATGCATGAAGAGGATGATGTGGACAAAATACTCATTTGCCTAATAATTCTGCACTCCCTGTATAGTGTATTCAAAGTAATGGCTGTTAGTGAGTTTAAATGCTTTTTAAGAGTTTGTGTTAATAAACTTCCAAAGTCACAATGCATTAGTTATAAACAGGAGCCCTGGAAAAGCTATGTAGAGCTTACATAATACATATAGTATAATTTCCTAAAACAGATTCTTTTTTTAAAAAGTTCATTCCAAATTTCTGGACCTCTGCAGGTCATAGATTTCACAAAAAAAGCTCAGTGGATTTGATCTTTAAGTAGAAGCATGATGTGCTGACAGTATAACTTAACTGGTGGTTATTTGAATTGGCTTTGTATGGAGCACTAGAAGTGGGACACGCATTAGAATAAAGAATTTGGTGCTCCAATTGTGCAACAAAATATGCAGTAAAATGCCTAAAATTTTATTTAGTAAGACATTACTAAATTTATCATTTAAGTAAAGTAACACTAAATATTTCAAAATTAATCCAATAATTCTTTAAATCTGATGGATTTTGCAAAGAACTACTAACTCAAACATTGAAAACATTTTAAAACCCATCCGTTCTTTTATTTCTGACCTTTAAAATGGTGAATGCAGTCCTCATTTTCAAATCCATTTCCCCACTGTTTCCTTTTCCTGTTAGCTCATGGATCATATTAGAGGCAAACTTGTGGTGTAACGGGCCCATCTATTAAATCTGCTATGCCCTGCAAGGCCAGCTGATGTGTGTCCATAGTGGGAGGTGGTCTATTAATCAACAGATACCTTTTGGTTTTCCACAGTCAGAGTTTAAAGATGGTTGGTTGCATCTCACCTAGTCTGTGAATTTTGGTGGTTAGTTGATTTTCTGGGTCCACCTCGGAAGTTGGATTGATGGGAAAATGTCATCAACAGTCAGTGGTGCAGGTGGTCGCCAGTCTTCCCCATCCATCTGAAACGTAGCTTCTCTTTTAGACTGGTTTCCACTCCATAGTTGAAATATGTCAGACATATTATTATCTGGGACTGGTAGACCAGGCAATGGTGGCTGTTTGGTGAAACTGTGGAGAAGGACTACTGGCTTCTATGTGATATTTCATCTCCAGCACGGCCGTCTGTAGTCGCCAATTTTTTTCCTGCCTAATAGGTTTTAAAACCTCTACTGAAGCAGATGTAACAGGTGGATATTATTGTTTTTAAGACAGATAAGGGTTAATGTTTAAAACTGCCTGCGCCCACCTCAATGCACATCCCCGCAGTAACTCAACCAGTAATTTTTGTGCCGTCTGACGAATAGGTTCAACTCTGTTGTCTAAACACCAAGAAAAATTGCCTTAAGAAATCTGAAAAAATACCTCAGGGGTTGGAACAGGTCTCTGCAGGGGTTTGGGAGGTGACAGTGGCGAAGGAGCGAGCAAAGGCTGTGCCTGGGTAGTGACAAGTGGAGGATTAATAGTGTGAGATGGGTGAGACGCAGAAGAAACAAACATATCCTAGAGTTCAGCAATCTTTTGCACAATGGCATTTGACAGAGCATGTTTTGATGTGTGCTCAGCTTCTCTTTCTGTAGATCCAGAGAGCGACTCAGCATCTGAGTCCGCTGAGTCCATGTGAGCCTGATCATTCTGTCATAGTCTACAGTACAGACTGGACTCAAGATGCAGAACCCAGAAAGATTCAGTGAAGGTGTGTTTATTTACGGTGCAGTAGGGACGGCAGAAGAAATGTTAGTCCACAGAATCATCTCCACACAGGGAGAAACACACTCTCAGAGACCCACTCAGGATTCCCGCGGAGAGAAACGGAAGAGGTGAGGAGATGACACAAGCCAATGCATACAATACCTCAGATTACGAGCCGGTAACACTAACTAGTTCCAGTTCAACAACCATCTTAAACAGCAGGCAGCTGAGATGATTACCAACAGGTGAGTTTGTTATCTGCATCTTCAATGTGCACTTTATTTACATATACTGATAACAGGATCGCTTAAGTACCAAGACAAGCACCAATCCATGTAGTACAATAAATAACAGCATTCTTTCAGTGCAAAACTACACAACCACAGATATCACTGCAAACCTTGAGCGGTCCGTAACTGTGCTATTAACCAGCTCATTAACGTGACAGGTAAAAAAACAGTTTTTTTTCCAAACCACTTCAAACTTCAGTAGCAGGATATCTAAACATGCATCTGAACTACAGTTACCATTCTGTACACACCGCATTTCCACAGCATCCAGCGATACAAACCTCATTAGGGAAGTAAGATTTAACAAGTTATGTGAGAGTACGGAGGCACAATGAGACAGCAACAGCCAGAGATGCTCACATTAGCCACAACATTAAAACTACCTGCATAATGCTGTGTACAAGCCCCACTGGGGTGTGGACACAGGCACCTTGGGATGTGAAGTCTAGCACTAGGATGTTGGCAGTGGATCCTTTGGGAGCTGATGGTTGGGGAGTGGGTCCTCAGTGGATCTGGCTCCAATGTGTTCCTTGGATTCTTAATTGTATTTTGATCTTGGAAGTCTGGCAACACCTTGGCTTATTTGTCATGTTTCTCTGGCTGCTCATGTAGTCGGGGGCTGTCACTGTGAGGGAGTGTGCTCAGTCTGTAACAGTGTTTGGGCAGGTGGTCCACGTCAGGATTACTTCCACATAAAACCCAGACCCGTTAAATCCTAAATAAGTAAGTATAAAGGGCCACCTGGGAGGAAGTAAGTCAGGCATTCTGCAGGTTGATGCTTGGACTGCACAGCAGTGATTACACCTCTTTTCTTACATGTCTTACATCTCTCAGCTTGATGAATGTTACAAGTTCAGACTTTCTAAGGACATATGTGATATTTGAATCTTGCAAAGTACCTGGCTAATGTTTTTGTTAGCAGTCTCCAACAGTGCTGACATGGGGGAAAAAAAACTTTGTTTGCATTACATTCAGTTTTTACAAATATATGAAAAATAGCTTTTAGTTAAAATCGCTGCAAAGGATTTATGTGGGGCTTAGCTATGCCTAACAGTTCTCTGATTGCCGACACAGTTTACTCAACTAAAATTTTTGGTGGTTTTTGGTAACCTTTAAGTGCTGCAATTCAACTGCCTGAAACCAGCATGTGATCAGTCGCTATACTGCATTTAAAACATCAGCCGTGCACCTGTTGAATACAGAACAGCTCATTTGTGATCTCTATGAGTAAACCCAACAGAGTCCCCACAGACCCCACAGTGTTTTTATCTTGCTTTTCCCTGACACCTAGTGGACACTGATGGGCATGTGGTACGTGATGTATATGATTGAATAGAAAAGCCAAAATTTGTGTGGGGTGTTATAAGACATTTCACAGTGTAAAACCACTCTAACCTGTGGCACACTGCATACTGTGAAAAGTGTTAATGCTGTTTATTTACTTTATATACTCTGAACAGTATAACTACTGTATATTTTATCATCATTAGTTGATTAGTGTGTTTATTGGACTACAATTAGGCCTCATTTATACCAAGGTAAGCACTGGAAGTATCCAAGTCATTATAAATTCATAATAAATGCTAATAAAAACTGGAAAATTGCAAAAAGATTTCTTTTAGTTTCCATTTAATGGCTGATCTATTAGAAAGTAATGTATTTATCTCACAGCTTACAGAATGAGAGTTCATAGGTTAGGAGCTTTAGTGGCCCACATGTTGTGCTCAAGCATTTGCACTAAAAAGGCGATCAGTGTGTTTGTGTGCATTATGCTTGGACACTACACTATGTGTAATCTGTCCAACAAAACCCCTGCTGAGCTCTTCACCTCCTTTTAGAGTCACAGTCGCAGGAGCAGGGAGGAAATCAAACTCCAGCATGAAAGATGTGCCGGCTTTGCAAAACTCCTTTTTTTTCCCTAAGAAAGACCTGCAAGAGATTTGGAGGTGAGACACTGTAGTAGAGAGGCATCCCTCCTTGTTTACAGTGACAGGACTTAGGAGACAGAGGCATTAGTACGCAGCTACTCTGCTTATTCACATTTCTTAAATCTGTTAGTGTGATAAAACAAAGAGTACCTTGACCATTGCTTACGCCAACCATATTTTTTCTAGCCTGCTCCTAATATGTATTAAAGTCTGGTTACCATGTAGTTAGATGGACGCTAGGAGCTATTTTCTTACTGTAGTACCAGGCAGACTGCACATTTATATTTTATTATGATTGCCTTTCGTGCTATTGCAGCTATATGATGACCCAGAGGTGTTCAGGCTCAAAGCTCATTTAAATTATCTTCAATACTGTCAGTTTCAGCCACATCACTCAGGCTGCTAGTTAGAGACAAAATCCTCTGACTTGTATACAGTGAGTTTGTTTCTACCTCATTGTTCATTTCTGGCAGCTTATGTAAGAGTTTGCTGGCCATAAGCTGAGTGATCACAACTGTCCCCAGTTACATATAACATTTGATTTAAAAGCTCCAATTGTAGTTACTAGTTAATATAAAGGGACTTAATATTAAAATCCCAAAAATCAAATGACCCCCTATGAGCAAACACTTGCCAACATTGATAAGGAAAAATTCCCTTTTAACAGGAAGAAACCGCCGGCAGAACCAGCCTCAAGGATGGGCAGCAATCTGCTGTGACCAGTTGGGAGTGAGGGGAAGGAGACAGGACAAAAGACACACTGTGGAGCCAGAGTTTCATAAAAACAAGTATAAACATAAAGACATGAGTGAAGAAAAAACTCAGTGCATCATGGGAACCCCCAAAAAGCCTAGGCCCAATTGCAGGCTGACTAAGGGAGAATCCAGGGTCACCTGATCTAGACCTAATTATATGCTGGAAAGTTTCAAGTCTAATCTTAAAAGTAAAGAGAATGTCTTTCTCCCAACTCCAGATTAGGAGCTGGTTCCACAGACACCATATAAGGTGCCACACGTGACCAAGCTTAGCCAGTTACAAAGGTATGTTGTGCATCTGCATTGTTCAAAAACGGCAATAAGCAGCAATGATTATAACAGAAATTAGAGTTTAATACAACATGGACTTTGGTGTTTGTTTAGCTTATGCAAATTATTATTTGACATGTCATTTGGGGGTATGCAGCAGTGAAGCTCTAACACGA
>NW_005187482.1:903314-904210 GCF_000239375.1 Pundamilia nyererei | reverse complement strand
ATGAGGTCGCTATTAACTACTGACATTCCCTTGTGTGCTTCTGACCTTTCCCCAGGTTGTTAATTCAACCCAGAGGCCCCGGCGCCGTGACAGAACAGTCAGTCAGCCCCGGAAAAGGAAGCGAAGCCCAGCATCCAGTTTTTCCCGACCTCCAAAGTCCTTAGTGCCTCCCTCTGCAATCTCACATGATGACCTGCCAGTGTCAAAATAATTGCCCCCCAGACCCGAGCCATGCAGTACCGACCACCAGCCAACCAGCTCCAGTGACAGCCCTTTAAAAATCCACAACCTCTCAGTGGAAGATTATCAGCGAGTCTACCATGAGGTGGTAGATAGCATGCTGACGTACGTTTGTCTCCAAATGTCCTGTCACTTTTTAAAATCGCCAGCTCTAAAATGGTTACAGTATGGTTTTTGACCACATGCATCATTTTGATTGAATTTTTTCTTGCAGGTCCAAGTATGGCCGCAAACGTCCCTACAGTTTAGAGCTGGGGAGAAGTCTTAAACAAAAGCTGTGGGAGAGACTGAATCGTCCTATGGTGGAAACATCAACAAACGAGGACGGGCTTGAAGAAATTGACTTTGTGTATGGGCAAAAAGTCAAAATCCCACAATATGATTTTCTGTAAATAGTTCACATGTGACTTTGATTAAAATGTAATTTCTGCACAAGTTTGTGTTTCTGTGTATTATAGATATATTCCACTGTGTGTTTGGACAACTGTTTAAGGTCACTGCTGAGAAAATTCATAAAACCTTCATAGGACTTTTATTTTGAAAAATCACTACTTATATTATTATTTATCTGACTCAAAAGGGCTCATTTGAAGTCCTTCTTGACCATGATATATATTCAGGCACTGTGAACAAAACATAACATCCAACTTTAATTC
>NW_005187482.1:863019-895468 GCF_000239375.1 Pundamilia nyererei | reverse complement strand
TTTCAAATAGATGCAAGTAAAACACTCCCTTACTTTACTCATTACTTGAAAAAAGTAATCGGATTACAATGATACATTACTTGTAACGTGTTACTGCCCATCTCTGATGATGACAAGTGTGTGAGTAGCTAAGGCCAAAAACACCCAGTTTCCTGAATTCTTGAAGAACGCTGAAGTTTGAAATACTTCAGGCTGATCGAGCTGATGCAGTGATCTCACTGCATTATCTGCCACATAACCTGATCTTTGCTGATTGACTGGAAGAAATTCACCTGGTTCTACGAAATCACAGTGAGTCATAACGAGGTCAATGTTGATGTCCATTTAAGTTACCAAAAATGGCTCCTTGTGCAGTGAAGGGTTTATTAGACTGAGAGGCAAACTGCTTCTCGCTCAGTCATGTGGAATGGTTTCCACAGAACCCATTTAATATCAGCACTAGTACTGATATACTGGTCAACACAGAGCATGAAGTACAAATAAATACTTGTTGGTTTAAGAAAAAAATACATGAATCCCTTTTGAGAAGTTTAATAGAAGTACAGCCACAAAGACTAGAACACCTAGTGTTCAAAAGTAAAATTACCATATTGTCGGGATGCTTGGGGCTTCCCATGCTTTAATTACAATATGATCAGACACATAGAGCTATTTGTCTGTTTGTATATCTGTCAGCGAATTTCCTGAAAGTGGGTGAAGAGGTGGAGCATGAGGAAATGAAGATCTTGGTACAGATTCAGACTGCTTACTTGAAATATGAAAAATAGGCCACTGGCTTTGGCAGATGATGTGCTGCTTTAACTGTTGAAAGTTTATCCCCTCACCTGTCAGTATCTTGGATATATTTCGCATTCTTTTAATTATTATCATTGTTATTATTATGTATAGCAGATATGATAATGTTGGGGAGTAATATTAATTGCTCTTTGAGGTTGACTGATTTATGTGACCATCCTCTGAGAGAAGATGTGTTTTTCTACCCTTCTGCTACCAGCCTGAAGGCCTGTCTGTCTGTGAGCCAACAATGATTAAATGATAAATGGTAAATGGACTGATTCTTATATAGCGCTTTTCTACTCAAAGCGCTCTGTCATGTCATAACATGTCATCGTTTCAGGTTTCTGCAGGGTATTTGTTCTGTTTGATCCTTGTTACATTGGCTGTGTTTATGGTTTTTCCATAAACCTCTCTGTGAGGTTTGGAACTCTGCAGCTTTGAGTTGACAGAGCGTTGGTGATTTTTACACACTATAGACTCAGCACTCAGCGAGAACACGTTCTAAAAGTTCATGGCTAAGTTGCTGTGGTTCCACTTTGCAACAATAGCACTAACAGCTGATTGTTGTACATGTAGGACCAAAGAAATTTCACAAACTAACTTGTTGCAACTGTTGCATCCTATCACACTATCACACTCAAATTCAGTGAGCTCGTAAGAACAACCCGTTCATTCACAAACAATATGTTATAAAGGCAGACTGCATGGCTTGGTACTACATTTTACACACCTATGGCCACAGGACTGAAAACATCTAAATTCAAAGATTCAAAGAGTTTGGCCCAATACTTTTGTCAACGTAGTGGATAGTCTTGACTTTCCCCTTTGTTAAGGTGTTCACCTGTTCACCTGAGTGACATATTTCCTTTCATTTTTGTTAATGATGTTTTTGTTATTTACTTATTTAGGATTGTTTTTTAATTTCTGATGTTACTGCTTATTATTACAGATCATTAATTAGATACCCATATATGGTGGCCCTGAGAGGTCAAATGCAGTGCAACTTAAGAAAACACTAATAAATAGAAAAAGAGCCAAGGTATCAGTGTTAGTGCTGCGTGATATTGCAAATTTTGGTATTGATTCAATACCAAGTAAACACAGAGCCAGTATTACCGATACCAAAACTGATACTGATAATTTTAACCTATAAAGGCAGCTTATGTAGGGATAAATAGTGCCTCATAATTTATGAAATGAATCATCAATTTGCAAATGCTGAACACACTTTAATGACCGCAAAATCACTGTGATGTTTTACTTTCCACTATGATTAGTTGACAGCAAACAACAACAAAAAAACTGTCAAAAGAATTTTCATATATTTTGACACCTGGAATGCAAATGTGCCCGTCTTTAAAACAATTTGGGCAACTTCAGACTGTAACTACGCCCATGTTAAATTAATAAAGGGATATAAACACAGGGAGCTGGGCTTGCCTGTGCCATCAAAGGCGGTCCTACTCATCACCAACCCTTGTTGGGCTGTGTATATGATTCATAGTTATATGCCACATGTTGGAGAAATGCTTCACTCCCACAAAGCGTGTTGTCGTCACTGGTCAGCTCCCAGCAGCAGCCTCCTGAAGGGGGATCTACCCCGGAGGGCTCCGCAGTTCAACTCTCGACGAGCAGAGGAGGACTCTCACAGTCCGAGGCAGAGGTTCTCAATGAAGATGTGAAGATAAGCAGCGCCTCGGCTCCACCACCAGCTCGTTCACACGCTCCAGCAACGGCGGCCGCATTTCCAGTAAATGCAATTTGCAGCAGCCCTCCACTCGGGCTTTTCTTTTTCCTTTTCCTTAATTTTTCTCATTTGTGAGCGATCGCTATGGCAGTTCAGTCCACATCCGGGCCACAATGCTTTGACTCCATTATTGTCTAAAACTGGCGGAGAGGTTGATAAACCTTGTCATTTTTTACATTTAAATAGACATTTTTTTGGGACGCGCAGTGACGGCTGGGGTCGAGAGGAGATGTCTAACCAAGGAGTTCGGCGGAATGGCCCCGTGAAGCTGCGATTAACAGGTAGCCTGCAACGCTTTTAAATCCCCACGTATTCCCACACACACACCAGCTAGGAAGGCTCCGTGTATTTGCTGGCTGGGAACAGTTCACATGGGCTACGGAGTTGGCTCGCCGCCGGTGCTTTCTGCTCTCATTTGCACAGATTTGTTAGCAGCAACAGTGTATTTAAATTACTAGCTGACTTCACAGGGCTAAGGCAAGCAGGAAAAGCGAGGAAAACGCTTAATGAGGATATTGTTGCTCTTGGAAATAGTCTGAGCCTCGTGATTGTCGCCAGTAAAGCACCACCAGCCATAACACTGGTACCCGGGTCGCTCAGCTCCAGTAATGAGCCGCCTTCCAGTTGTAGCTGGTTGACGCTTATCAAACCTTAGTGTGTATTAGTGTCTCACATTTATATTCCAGCTCGTAAAATTCCATTATTTTTAAACAAAGGGGAGCTTTACAAGTGTTGTGCTGTTCCGCTGACAGACGGGCTCGCACAAAAGTTGGCTAGCTGAACGTAGCATTCCCGGTTAGCTCTAATCAAGTCTTTATGACAGGACAAGCTTCGGCTGAGATGATAAGCAGCTCAGGTCACTGGAGTCTGAGCAGTGAGCGAGCAGTGCGCCAGAACCGACAAACGGCTGCCCCCCTTTGTTTTGGTGTCGTCGTTAAAGCAGGTTAAAGTTGTATCCGTGAACCCGTGGCCCCCTTTGTACCGCTACGTTATGATTCACTGGGAAACACTTGAATGTCACTTTGTTTGGAAGTAGCATGTAGCTGTGCTGGTCTGCTCGGACCTGTCGCTCTCCTCGGCATCAGCACAGTCAGGAGGGGGGGAAATAAAAAGGTTTACACGAGAGCAGCTCACTGTTTTGACTGGAAAAGGGGGTCAGACGGCTGCCTCCTGGGTCTTTTTTTGTTTTGTTTTGATGTGCGTCCAAGGTCCGACCTGAATCCAATTAAAGGGCTGTTTGTTCCACCAGGAACTGCCGAGGGAAACATTTAAGTTGGTGATGTTTCTGATAGGAACAAGTGGAGATAAGCAGGGGATCTCAGTGAGGTGAGTGGGATACATGCAGAGTGGCAGAAGACAGGAAAGCTTTCAGCAACAGTTTCACAATGACGCAATGATCCATACAGTTGTATATGAGTGTGTATTTGAGAATGCGTTGCCTTCAAAACTGTTAGGATCCCAGTCCTTACTTTCTCTACAGTGATGTTCCTCTGAAGTAAGGCTGCTAACAGAAACTAGACACTGTTATTAACATATAAGCTCGACATGTACAGAGCCCTGCTTATATAGCAGAGCATCTGAGACCCAATGACTACAGCTGGCCTCTCCCATTCTCTACCGAGGATCTCCTAACTGTCCCTCACTCTGATTTTAAAACCAGAGGTGATCTTGCTTTTTAGGTTTTGGCATCCAAGCTGTGGAACAGCCTTCCTCAGCCTGTCAGGTCAGCTGATTGTGTTATTGGTTTTAAAGCTGAAAACACATTAGCTTTCCCTTAGTCTCGTCCCCTTTATTTTCGACCCTTGTTTACAACTATTTGCATGTATTGAAGTGTGAATAGTTGATTATATGGCTGTCTATGTGTCCGTATTTTGGATCGTTTTACTTTGATGTGTGGATTTTACTTAAACTGTGAAGCACTTTGTAACTCTACTTTGCAAAATGAAGTTATGTCATTTTTTTAGGTATACAACTTAAAATTAAAGTGGACCTTTAAAGCTAAAAGGGCTTGTTGCAGAGAGTATATGAACTGAGAAGCTATACAAGTTAAACAAGGATTATTTTGAACCCCGTGTCATGCAAAGCTACTCTAGTGGACTTGCGGGGTTGAGGAAAAATGCGACTTTGGAGATGAGCATAATAAAAGTCTCGGTTGTGAATTAGTTTGTCACTGCAGTCGTCTCCTGGTGGAATTCGAAGAATGTGAGTCCACTATGGGGAAAAAATGGTGAGAGCAGGACATTGCAGCGCACCTCTCCTGTTTAAGCTCAGTTAAACTTGTGAAACACTCATCAAGAGTCAATATTAAGCTCCCTACTTATCAATCAGCAAGCGAAATAGAAACTACTACTTGCACACATGTATGTGTTTGGCTTTCAGGATCCTTGCATGTTTTGTTTTGTTAACTATCCCTGCTCATGGAAAGTTCTCCCCCCCCCAGACTTATGTAATCTGGTGCTATCTCATCCATATGGTCCGCTCTGTTCCTTCGCTCAGGCCGTCGCGATCCCTTGTTCTCCAGCTCGTGCAAAGTGGAGCTCAGAGGAAGACAGAGTCCTCACTTTCATATTTGAAGCTTCACTCCACGTTGTCATTATGTTTCTTTGTTTAGCCCTGCACAGCTCTGTGTACTAGGTCGGTACAGAAGAAGCAATGAGTTCAGAGAGTGTTGCTATGTCGTAGCTGCGTGTTGTCATCTCCAGTGGAGTTTTTTTTTTTTTTTTGACATAGCTCTCTGATTAATTTCTTCCCCCGACAGGTTGTGAGCGATGAGTTGCTACATTTAAACAGGCCCAGAACTGTTTGCGTCGTAGGCTTCTCTCCTCGCTGACAAGCCTCTTGTCCATTTAAAGCAGATGTTGCAGATGTTTGCCGGCTATTAAAGCAGGGGGAAAAAAATATCACAAGCAAGCTGCTAAAGCCCACACTTTGACTCCTGAGGGCAGGTTTCCATTATAACCTGCAGCTGATGTCTGCTAAGTTATGTCATGAAACAAACACGGCTAATGGCGTAACATTACATCACATGCACTTAAGTGAAATTGCTGAGAAACGACTCGTCTTATCGTCCGATGCATCTTAAGCTCTGTCATGCACGCCTGGCTTCTGGCATAACTTGGGATGCTTTCCATCATCTGTGCCTGAATTTTTTAAACTTTGCAGAAAAGAGAGCACGTCATTTGTACCCTCAGCAAATATAGAACCACAAGCTCGCCTGTCATAGAAGTAAAATCAGACCCATAAAACCAGAGATGGTTAATAATCAGGCACAGTCGGAGCGATGTCCTCATGAAAAATGCTTCTATCTGGAAAGATGTGCACCAGAATAATAAAACTGACCGATGTTTCATTTAATTTGTTTTTTTTTTTTGTCTCCTCTGGTTAGGTCCTTTACGGGTTATTGCTGTTGTGTCTCAGCTCTGAGTTTACATGTGACTTGTTAAGCATATGGTTTGCTCATCTGAATTCTTTGGCGCGGCGTGAACCGCCGAAGAGAGCTATCTCAGTGGGATTCCCTGCAATTCTCCATTCGCGTTCCCACCTCTTCCTCTCTGAGTCACTCCTGTTCTTTCCGACTGTAAGCCTCTTCCCTCTCAGACCAGGGTCCAAAGCATATTTCACTCCCACCCTCTCTAACCGAGCTTCCTCATCACTCTCCGATCGTCCTTCTGTCTGATGCACTTTGTGTTTAGTTTATTTCTTTTTTTTCTGTTTTAAATAACCACACATGAGAGTTTGACAGTGCTGTTATTTTTCATGAAGTGGTTTGCAATATACCAATGAATGAACATGCAGAAAAAAACACATTTATTTGAAAGCTGCAACAAAGGCCCAGTGTGGGTTGAGTGAAAGACTTGGGTCTTTTTTAAATTGCAAGTCCTCGCTTTTCAGTGCAGCTCATCGCCTCCAGATGAGGGTCTTTTGGATGCTGCTTAACTGCAGAAGAACACCCCCCCCCCCCCACACACACAAAAATAAAGTCAAAGTGAAAAAATTATGCAGCTAGCTAGTCTATTTTGAAATAATTTCATACCAACACACACACACACACACACACACACACACACCCCCCCACACACACACACACACACACACACACAGCTGGGCACCGATGAGGCTGTGGAGGCACACAGGACCTGATCATCAAAAATGTTTTAATGTGGTCTGAGCTGGCTGCTCGGTGCATTCATGTGGCCTCAGTCAGAGCCATTTTTACAGAGTGGCTGTATGGAAGTGATTTGGGTGCATCTGGGTGTTCAGACAGGATACACTGTAAATACACAGTGATTAGCTGCATGTGGTGAAATGTCGACTCTGCTCGGCCCATCGCGGTCATGCATCTTGAGCAAACATTTCCACATTTTTACTTTTTGTTTTGTTTTTTTCTAAGCTTTTGACAGGTTGTAAAAGAAAACAAAAGAATAGCTGAAAAAGACCGAGGAGGAGTGGGAGAGGTGGAGAAAATAAAACAACAAGGGTGGAGGAATGCAACGAGCAATTATGGCACATCATTTGTAAACACACACCCCCCCCCCGCTGTGAGCCTCCCATAATTTTTAAATTGTCCCATCAATTAATTGACTGGCTGAAGTTGGCTTTCCTGTTGGTTCAGCTGCTCCTCGATGAGGACAAAGCCTTCTTGCGGTTGCTTTAGCCCTCAACTGCTGCCAGCAACGGCCCAGAGGAGACCAGATGTAGCAGGCGGGAGAGAAGAGTGGGCAGCTTTGTAGAGAGGAAGTGCTCCCCAGACTCGAACACTTGTCCAAACGTCACCCCCGACAGGTGGGGAGCAGAGCAGTCTAGATCCCCTTATGATAATAAGTAAAGTGAAGAACCGCAGTCGTATTACTCAGCGGGACTTCAGGCGTCTAGTGTGTTGCTTGTGTCACTGGGTGGCTCGCAGATGTATGTGCTCGCTGAATTATAACAGTGTGTATGGGTTTGATTAGTGGGCAGCGTGTGTGGTTTGGGGAGATTAACTCTTCCTGCTTAGCAGAGCTTCAACACCTCATATTTGTTGCTTTGTGATATTAATATTCGAACAAACAGTATTTTCCTGTATCCACACACTCTGTTTTATTTGGTGTCTGAAAGAATAGGGAAAATCAGCCGCGGTCTTCCCTGTTTGTACTCAAGCTTTCGACAGCAGAGATCCTCAGCCGGGGTGGCCTGTATCCGAAGGGGATTAGTTCTAGAGATACCAGTAGGGTACAGAGCTCATAGTCCTTTGAGAAGCAAAGCAGACCACTCATGATCCATCCTGGTAGCTTATCTACAGCTGTTATTTGGGGAGTAACTTTTTTTTTACATTTCGATCCAGATGTTGAAGCTGTGCGACAGATATTTGGGAATTTCAGTGCGGCCGTTTGAGCTCTTGTTGGCAGAGTTGGGACCACAACTGAGACAATTCAGGTCCCCGAGATGCTCAAGTCTGACACGCAGGCCCTCTGTGTGCCTCAGACTTCCTGTATTGGAGGTTGCAGGCCTTTATGCCTTTTATTTGACAGCAGCGCTAGTGGCCAGGACAGTGGAGTTATCAAAGGCAGAATCAAACCAGTGTTGACCCAGACAAAAATCTAGATGAATAAATGGGACTAAAGGCCAAATCGGAGGGGGGAAAATGCACTGCTTTTCTCAAGCTTGTGTGGTTGCCTCACATGTAGGTTGTGCCGCCTCATCTTCTGACCCATTTAAACACTAAACACACACACAGATGTACATCTTTTGCACTGTGTGTCAATTGGCCCTCCAGGTAGAGAAGGATGATCATGTCTGCTGTTATCTTGAGACAGGGACGACCTCCATACCTATGTTTTATGTAGTGTATGTGCTCGAAGCCACGGTTAATTACAGTTTTTAAAGAATTCAGATTAGCAGGGTATATTCAGGGTCCGGGATGAGTCAGATCAGGATCGCTACACTCCAGGATCGCACTAGTAGTGTGGCTTCTGTGGGCCTGACTGGGCAAAAAAAAAAAGAGTGCACAGAGTGAGACCATCTCTTTGGCCTTTGGAAAAATGCTAATCCTTCAGGGTGGTTTGGGGAAGACCTTCAAAGGCCTGCTCTCTTAACCTGGCTGTGGTGGTTAATGGGCTTGAATTGGATTAGTGGTGCGTGTGAGGGAGGGACGTTCCAGTGAAAACTAAACAGATTCTCGCCCGCAGGCACTTCTCCTATCATCCCCTGCATAGCTGTTATACATGCTGTCGGTCCCAAAAGCCCAACCCTCCCAACCCCAGCTCCATTTCTTGCCTACTTCCCAAAGTGGTTCTCCCTTTGAAGTTAGAAACTCCACTTGAGGGTATTTTTTCCATTAGAGAGTTGCATGCATAACCGATATCAGTCCAGAACCCTGTTTGACTTTAGATGCCCTTGCATGTCTAAAAGAAGTGTATACTGAAGAACAGTATCCATCAGACATTGTGATTATATCTTATTTTACTGACAATTTGAGGGTAACTTGGGTCAGAATCATCCATGTGTGCATGAAGCTCGAGTTGTCTTTCACCTGATGGTCAGGATGTCTGCGATTATTTATTTATTTATTTATTTTTATCACTCAGCAGCGTGCCCAGGTGAGATCACTCAGCACGTTTGCACAAAGTCTCATTAGCACTGATAAACATCGACGCATGCATGTAACCTGAGATTAATTCTTCAACGTGCTAGGTTGACTTTAAACTCTGATGGACAGGGGTTGACAAGATTATCTGTGTAACTCTGACTAACTTTAAGCAGATGGGGTGCTCTCTAGTCTCCCAGTGTTACCAGCTGTTGGTGGTGGTGGTGTTGGTGCTAAAGCCACAAGACGCCAACAGCTGACTGGAAATGTCTGTTCATGCCTTAGCCTGACGTTTGAGCCCCCTTGAGTGCTCTTAGGAGACAGGATCAGAAGAGAGATGTTTATATTCACACCAGATCACATTTCCAATGGCATCTCCTCTGAAGCTGAGAAAATACACCACTGGATTCCTGTGCAGTAAAAAAATCTGACCGCATACGCACAGACAAGTAACTATGATATTTTAGCAGTGGCGCTTGCCTCAGAGTTAGAAAAATCCTAAATATGTGCAGAGGCTCGTAGTTACTCACTATTCCCCGTCTACTCTTGAATGACTGTCTGGTTGATAAGCGTTGCGGTTTCCTTCGCAGGAAGTCACTTAAGATATCAAACTCAAGATCCAGCCAAAACTGGGAGTGCCTGATGAGTCAGCGCTCGGGCAGATGCTACAGACACTGAACTCACTCATCTTTACAGATGTAGTCTGATATCTGCTTTTAACCCATATTATTACAGGCAAAGTGTTTGATGTACAAATGGCTTAAGACTAAAAGCGTTTTTTTAAAAAGACCAATACAAACCAATACAGCAGGAGACTTGTGCACTAATTGTGTAGGCATACTTAGTTATAGATAAACACGTCTAAGCATGTCTTTGAAATGTCTGCATACCTATACACTTTAGTAAGTATTGGAAAAATGGGTTAAACTATATGGAATGTGCATTTGATGCCTTGAGCTAGGCGCTTTTCTAAACATGAAACAGGAAATCATCAAGTCATCAGGGCCCTGCAGTGCGTGCCTACTCATTATTTAGTCAGCACAGTTTCTTTCATCTACTGACCAAACAGGACTCCGTTTAAATTGTTCTCTCTGTAGCCACATTGGGTTGTAAAATCTCTGCCACTGTTGCCACACGGTTGTTGTTTTTGAATTATTCCAGGCCTGTATTGACCGCCACTGGTATTGCGGGTGTATAGTGCTGTTAACCCCCTCATCTGCGCTGGGTCTAATAGTTTTTTCTGGTTGATATCCAACTTCAGATTCTAGTGATGTAACCAGCCACCAACGGTGCTGCTTTTTTCCTCTCAACCAAAATATTTCTTTTTGCAGAGCAGTCCAATGCAGAAAAACGATTATCAGCAACAGGCTTGCAGAGTTTCCTGCACACAGACTTTATTTTATTGCAGGCAGCAAAGTATATTTGGTGACTCATCTTAGCAATTTTTCCAACTGTCTGAGAGAGCAATTCTATCTGCACTCGGTTTACCGGTGGATGATTCCCCCCCCCCCCGTCTTATTTTAAAAGTTCAGCTAGCCCTGGCCTCTCCATCTCGTATTTCTGCTGTCTCTCCAGAGAGCTTCTCATCCCACGGTCAGACACGGTTCAACTCCACCATCTTGCACCGCAGCTGGTGATTGTACTTTGGCTCTTAAAATCCTGAACCTGCAGCCAGTGGAGAGCTGTATGCACGAAGCTCACCGAGGTTTCAGAGCGGAGCAGGGACTTCCTTGGCCAGCTGCAGTCCAAGGTGATGGCGTCTCTCTGCAGGATGAGACGGACTGTGCCTTATGCTGTTTCATTATTCATTTACAAGCTGTCAAATTCTACTTTAGATATTTAATTTTGGCTGCTGTAATACAGGGATTTCTCAACTTTTGAGCTAAAGCATATCGTCTCATATTTAACAAAAAACAGGAGCATCTTAAACAAGTATTACTTAATAATTTAGAAAAGCACGGGTGTGCCTCGTTCCTCGCACACATGGATGCCCTCACAAATGGTTTCAGCATGGCTAAATTTGGGTCAGACATGATGACGCATGTCCTGTTGACACTTGTCAGGCACTTTAAACGCGACTCGCAGCGCATTGTAAAAGCCGTTTATTGCATGCACCTGCACACAGCGGCATTCGGCTCTAGTTAATGCTGACAATTACTGTTAATGAACATGTGACGTCACAGCGTTAGTCGGACATTGCTGGCGTGCAGCGGAGCGCTTTCATCTACGATGACCGTGCTGTTATTGTCCCGAGATCCACCCAGTGCAACGCATCCATTGGCGAAGTGCAGAAGGGAAAATATGGCATGGTGGTAATGATGTAACGGTGCTCCCAGACGAAGCTGTGAAGTCATTCTTAGAAACTAAAAGTCCCCGGGACATTTTGGAGGGAGCACGCGGTGGTCCTCAACTTCTGTTAAACAAGTTGGTACTAAGCACCCCTCCACTGCAGCTTGATCCAAGCCTCTCCTCTGCTCTCCTCCATTACATCAGAGTGGGCAAAGGAGCCAAGAAGCTAGAAGAGCCACGCAGCCACTCAAAACAGCTCAGGTCCAAGCCAACAGTGGTGCAAGCTTGCAGAAGCCCGAGCGGTGCCTCTGCTCTGCTCCGCTCACTGTTTTGACTTCTCACTTAGTAGTGATGGTACTGTGGAAGACTTTACTCGTCTGGATGGCTCTCTGTCAGGCACATTGTAGCACACAGAGTGGAAAGAGAGAGTGATGTACTGCGCAGGGGAAGCAGGAATGCCACAGTGCCATTGTGGCATGGTTTCCCACTATTTGGGAGCTGAAAATAGGAGGGCCGGACTCCTCTGTTATGCAATTGCAGCGGACTGTATCACGGAGGGAAAAGGTGACGTGAGGCGGATGAAATGCTCTCACATTAAGAATGCTGCCAGCCTCTTTCCTCTCACGTGTGGATGTGTGTGGCAAGTTTTCTCCATGTCATACAACAGGTTTTTTGCAAAGGCAGCTGACCTGTTTGATAATCTCCCTTTGTGTGTATCTTTGTATCGGCATCTTCTCTTTGTTTAAAGACTAGTTTGGTCAAAAGGTAATCTTAGTTCAACGTCACGAGGTCCTATTGTGTGTTTTCAAGCATTTAAAGAGTCATTTTTTTAGGATTTTGTATCACAGTTAAAAAGCTGTTTTTTGTTTCCGGGACTGGGAGCCCTTATGTAAGAGGAAACTTCAGGGCTTAACGTCACTTCACAATGTGGACACACTTTCTTACGCTATATAGCTGCAATAATCATTTGTTACACCCTAAAAGCCATGTGATAGTTTTCGCGGCTGCGAGTGTGCTAGAGTCCACTTGTATCCAAGTGATACAAATTTTTGTTATCAGATGGTGAGCTCAAGGCTCCTTGTGGATGTCTGCACCCCTGCCAATGTTTTGCTACCGTACTACAAGCAACAACTACACATGCTCCCGTCAGCCCAGATCCAAGCGGGCTTCAAAGAGCTATAACAGGAGCGACTACTCTTTCTCCATGGTGTCTGCAGCTGTCCATGTCCACTACAAAGTTTAATCCCCATCTGAGGAGTGTGAGGCATCACAATCATATCAGTTGCTGCTGGCCCTAAGATAACATGGGAGGGAGGCGTGGGCACAATATACTTGCTTTATTGGTGTAAATAGTCCGTGCTTGTGTGCACTTTTTAATGGTCCTCTGCAATTTCCTGATTTATGGCAACTTATTTTGCTGACTGCTCAGATTGCTGTTCTAACTTTTATTTTCTTTCTTAATGCATGGTGTGTTTCCCAAGGTGAATTTCCCCAAATGTCTTCTGTTAAACAATCCAAGCCCCTAAATATTAGTTTACTACAATAATGGACAAAAAACAGAAACCTGAACTGGATTCTGTGGTATTGTCTTCTTTTAAAGCTCCCGTGTTTAAAATCTCCCCACTAGATGTCAGTAGATTGCAGATTGCAGTCAACTGAATTTAGTTTTCTTGTACCTCCCAATGCAAGTGCATATTCCTTGCTACAGTGGCAGCTGTAGGACAGACAGTTCTGGCTACCGTTCATCTGTAGTGAGTTTAGGCAGTCCGTCCGCTGTTTACCTTAGCTGGAGGTTATTTGCTCTGGAGGAGGGTGTAAAACTGTGAAAGGAGTCTGTCATCAGACAGTAGTGAGCTTCACTGAGTCATCGATTTGTATCAGAGATACTGAGGTGAGTTGTTGAGGATATCCTGAACTTTTGTCTCAGTAAGTGCTGCTGATTTTGCTGTTGTTGGCTGCTGGTAGTGAAACCAAGCGCATCTAATTGTCAGACACTTGGCGAATAAACTTTCCTCCTTAGCTCACTCAGCCTAACATTAGCTAGTGTTGAAGTACGCCGACTTCACGGATTCTTTTTGATGGTAGCGATCAGGCCGAGACTCTTACTTCCAAAACCAGATGTATTTATTTGCGCTTTACAATAAAATACGGATGCATCCGGAGACCTAGCTAACTAGCCTGCTTCCGCTACGTTTAGCGAGGTCTGGCTCACAACCGGAAGTCAACACAATCTTATGGGTTCGGTGTCCCACCCATTGTACCACCCCCTTCAACTGTCCTGCCTCTGGTCTACCCCACCTCAGCACTATAAATAAAATCCTCTAAGTTTAAACCTAGCTCTGTAATCCTCTATACCTACAATGAAAAAATATACCATCATGTCCCACAAGCATCCCTGTTGTTATCAGCTGCCCGGAGATGGTACGGTATCATGTCTAACCTGCTGACAATAAGTAACTGTGACAATACATGCATGTTTTCGTGTCTTTAAAGCCTTGACTTTAATTCAGGAGATGAGGCTTGAGGTGAGGTTTTATCTAGATGTCTCTTTGTCTCCTGTCCTTCATATTTTCACTTCTTTGGTAAAGGGGACTTTTCATATCATTAATCACAGGCATGATCCTTCATGTCTTGAATCTAAAAGTGTAGACACAAATTGATATTAATTAATATACTAGTTTTGTATTCATCTACCTTCGGCGTACCACGTATGTAACCCCTCTCTAGTCACATAGATAAAGTGTGGTTAGATGGAACAGTGATGTCGAATTCAAAATGGCGGTGCAACATGTTGACTTCCACAAATTGGCGCCTGCTTTTAAACAGGAGTAGTCTGTTATTCCAGTTACTGTGATTGTTGCTGTGAGACATAAACATTAATACAGTCACTTCCTTTGCTCATTAAATCTCAAATGTCACCAAAGAACCATTGGTGAGAGCAGCCAGCGCTTAAAATAAAACCAAAGCTTATCTTCCCACCTAATGACTCACCTCGACTGGTTGCCCAAACATTAACAATATCATATAATCACTGGAATTTAATACATCCTTTTCTAACGCCACCTGGAAGAACAGGTCTTCGCTTCCTCTGAGCGTCTCAAAACATTTCACGAGCGCTCTCATTACTTTTCCAGCAGGTGCTGAGTGTGATGTATGATGATATATGGCTTCTCATAGTCACGGCCTTTTATCCTTTTTATGAAAAGAAGCTCTGGGGGGATTTTATGTCTTCTGTGGTTTTTCTTCCCTCTAATTCCATCACTTTTTTTATGTTTCTGGTCACACTGATTTGGGTGCAGCAGATGTCCCCAGTCATCCTTTCCTCCTGCAACAGGAGTCCAGGGAATCTTGAGTTTTCTATCTTTGTTTGTGCCATATACAGTGGATGTCACAGGGAGTTTCTTTAGTGCGTCTCACTGCTGCTCATTTGTTGACATCGGTCTTTTCCCACCATGCTCAAGACACGTGCAACTTGAAAGTTTACCTTTTCTGTTTTTCTCTCCGTTTAAAATGATTCATGGGGATATTATGTTGTTCTTTTTCCTTTCTAATTTTCAAAACCCTTGAAATTGCAGGTCTGTTTGGAGGTTTTTAAAGAGATTTTCCTGGCAGCTAGTTGTTCCATGATCACTCTGCTACCAGTGACTTTAATATCTGTATAATGTGACCAGAAGTCTTATCAGATTTGCATATTACATAAGTGGATTTACTAAGATGTAAAAACCTGCCAGAGCAAAGTTATTTCCCAGTACCTACAAGCCAGTTTGTCTCAACCACATTTCCATAGTTAGTCTGTACCCCATGTAGAGTTGGACGGAGCTCCTGAAATTCTACCCAGCTTCCTCATTCTACTCTGCCTGACTGCAGTTTAAGGGCTAACGTTTAAGTGGTGGAGCCAGGTCTTTAAAAAGTAACCCACTTTGTTATAAACAGGGAAGCAGTGAACGAGCTCGGTAAATAGGTGGTGCGGTTGCCTCTGTGGCAAACATACTGCCCTTTAAAGCAGGGTCTTAAAGCAGGGTCTTAAAGCAGGCCTTCTTTTCTCTTTTTTAAAATTTTGCATCAGCCTGAGAGATAATTAGACTCTTCAATGTTTCATCCATCATATTTATACTATGGAAAAGATGAGAAATGAAATGGATTTTTGTACATTTTTAGCATATTGACTGGAATTCTCAGTTTCCCAGGCGACTATGAACCTGTCAAGGAATCTAGTGCCGGTTAAATCCTATTATGCTGTTCCTTGAGACATCTGCCATGTTGGACGTGATGTAAACACGGGTTTCTGGCTCTCACCAGGTGAAATCGGTTGCAAAGAAACTGAACCACAAACCTCCTGGTGTTTTGGTTTTTTTTCCTCCTCATGCTGGTCTGCAAAAACACGGCAACTACTAGCTGAGCGGTACAGAATCTTGAGAAGTGGGACAAACTTGAATTGGAAACGGTTTGCCTTCAAAGTAAAAGATGTTCCTCAGAGCTGCAGCTAACATGTGCACGGTTTTTGCAACATGTTGGGGAATGTACATTTTTCCTAAACGACAGGCGGGTCCCCGAGGGGAAAAAGGTCACCGAATAGTCTGTAGGCCTGTATGGGTGGGGCTTTAGCGATTATTTTCCCTGATATATTTACTACCAGGTTACATGTCGATTAACAGAATCCTGTGCCCTCCTTGGTAGTCGCTTCAATCGCTTGCTGGGAAGTTGAGAGAAGATAATCTCAGGTCCCGCCCACTTTGCCTTGTTTGTGGTTATTTCACGTGTAGTCGCTTGAAGTCTAAACAAGAACTCGCGGACTTCCTTATGCGTGCCCATTATGGGTTTAATCTTTGTGGCACATTAGAAACACAGTCTTGGTTTAGTTTCTCTAGTTCCTCGAACTGTGTTGTCAAAAGAGCAATTGGATACATCACAGAGTCATTTCTCTTCAAAATGAACTTGGACTTGTTCCTGCTGGACTGTGCGTTATTTCCTCTTTGTGTCAGGCTCGATAGCTGCATGCCAGCGAGCCTGTCTCGCATGGAAGCTCCGGTACCCAGCTAATATCAGCTTCCCTTTGCTGCAGTTACAGTGATAGTGGTCTGAAGACATGGTGTTCAAGACTAAACATTACCCAGCATGCTGTCATTGGAGACGTATAAGGAGGCGGCTTGAAGATTAGCAATGAGCCGTTAGAATTCTTCATCTTGGCTTTCTCCCTCCGTTTAGGTTCAAAATCCCACAAAGGTTAGGGAGGAGTGGAAAAGGGAAAAGGAAGCCCTTTGTTTATAGAAGAACAATGCGGCGCATGAGAGTGCATGGCGCTGGGCCTGCAGTCAAAACAGGGCAGACAGGCAGAGGAAAGGTCTGGGCCTGGACGAGAGGGGAGGAGGAGATGGGGGGTTAATGCTACTCCCTGAAGATGTGTCAGACTGTCTGGCGATGCTGGGTCAGTGCACTGAACTGGAGGGACCAGGTGGACAGGAAGCGATGATCAGAATGTGGTCAACCTGAGTTGGCAGACCTACGGGGATTTCACGCAACCAGACGATCTGCTCATGCTCTCCATCTTCCTCTTAGCAGCCTACTTTTCCAGACTTTTTTTTTTTTTAACTCATGGATAGGGATGGGAATGGTGGAATATTACCAGGCGGTTGTCTGTGTTCCCACACCCCCATTTCCTCCACCTCATGGGCTCTAGTGTAATGGTTAACCGCAGAGCAACAGACTAGAGGCAGTGCGAGCCCTCTTTTTCCTTTTTTTTTTTCTTCCCCCTACGGCATTGTGTTCCTTTCCCATGCTTTGTTGTGTTGCTTTGAGTGAATGTAACCATTATAGTTTCTACATATGTTTAGCTCACAACAGACCAAAGTCAATTCCTAGTCCTGACGAGCATTCACTACCACGACCTCCACCCTCCCCACCTCCCCTAGACATCACGTGACCACTCCCTTCCCAGGTGTTTGGCTTGCGTCTGGTGGACTTCATTGATTCGTCTGCACAGTAGGGCTCTTTGTGTACCAGCCTGTGAGAAACTGTGCCCATCCTCTCCCCACAGGTGGGACTTTTTAAACTTCACCCCCAAGGTCTCCGTCTTTGCCCGCATGGAGCGGCTGTCGCCACTCTGCGTATTTGATTTTTATTAAGAGACAGGCCGGCAAAGGAAGGAGCTAAGTCAATGCAAGCCGATAATCAGTTGTATGCTGTGTTTGTTTAGCTTTCCCAGCTGTCCTTGGGGGGGTTGGGGATGGGTGGGGGGAGGGAACAGCTCTGTTTGGGCTGTAATGTGAAAAGCCATTATGTGACTAATAAGTTGCAGTCAGCCGAGGCGTTTCCACTCGCTCACTGAGAAATTAGGTTTTGGTTTTTGTTTTTTGGAGGTACTCTGTAAATCTACAGGTGAGCCTTGGGTGACATAGCATCTTGATTTTGATTGTTTAAAATGTTTTTTTTCCCTCTGCCTGCAGTCCTCAAATCATTTTTTACCCAGTTCTTTGTGGTTTATTAAAATAAGAAAGTAAAATGGGCTCTCAGGCTAAGAGGTTGTAGTTTTTTTTATCAGATGCAAGGAAGTGAAACTTATGATCCACTTTCAGGACAGGAAGATGGGGACGGCCAAATAGTCTGAAGTGACACATCACGACTTTACCCAAAAAAAAAAAAAATCCCACTGAAAGTGAGAAACTCGAATGACAGATTTCCGACTACTGTGGAAAAAGTGCACATGCCCACTTGTCGTTCCTATCCAGTCGTTCGTCGTGGTGTGAAAGGCTCACAGCCTCGTGATTGTAATGTTAAATGTTTGTACCCATATCGTGCTGCGAGTGTCTCAGTGGCATTCATCCTGTCTGTAGTCTCCGCAGTGGTGTCCCCCCCCATCAGTCCTATCAGTCAGCGCCGCAGTTACTGGCTGCGCGAGCCGCTGCGACCGGAATGAGAAACACAGGCAGCACAGAGAAACCCTTCTCTCAGCTTTGCCTCGATACTTGCCGTCGCTATGACGACAGAGGATTTTAGATGGGCCCGAGATGCGAGGGGTTATTTGATGCTTTTCCGGAGTGAGCGACTGTGTGCCTATGTGATAGAAGAGCAAGTCAGGAACAGTCGCGTGACGATACAGTCGTCCCATAGATTGCGTGTCTGTGTAAAATGCAGATAATGGTTTGCTCAAATAAAAAAAGATTAATATTTAAATCAAAAAAAGGGTTCTACGTACCAGAGCTACAACATTTACTCTGATAGCTGATCAGTAAGTCCTTAAGCAAATTAATCATCTTATTTAAACAATCACTTCAGTGAGTTAAAGTGTCACAAATATCTCTAGTTAGAGCTTTTCACATGTAGTGACTTTTCATTCTTTTATTCATACTGGGGTTTTTAATCTAATCATACATTTTATTAAATTGGATACAAAATCAACACAGAACAAGGATGTTCAAAGACACTGACTAGCACTATATTGCCAAAGATATTGGCATCTCGTCTGCCTTCACACACATGAACTTGAGTGACATCCCATTCTCAATCCATAGAATGGATTAATGTGATGTCGTCCCACCCTTTGCAGCTATAACAGCTTCATGTCTTTTGGGAAGGCTTTCCAAGAGGTTTAGGAACGTTTATGGGAATTTTTGACCATTCTTCCAGAAGCACATTTGTGAGGTCAGACACTGATGTTGGACAAGACGGCCTGGCTCACAGTCTAATTCATCCCAAAGGTGTTCTGTCGGGTTGAGGTCAGGACTCTGTGCAGGCCTGTCAAGTTCTTCAACACCAAACTCGCTCATCCGTGTCTTTATGAACCTTACTCTGTGCACCGGTGCACAGTCATGCTAGAACAGAAAGGGTCCATCCCCAAGATGTTCCCACAAAATTGGGAGCACTCCTTCCAAAACCTAAGAAATAGTCTGGCACAAGTCACTAAGCCATTCCATTCTTATTCACTATATAGACTGATTCTTATATAGCGCTTTTCTACTCGGAGCGCTTTAGACAACATGCCACATTCACCCAATCACACAAGCACTTCTATGCTTTTAATTGCTTACTAACAAACATTCACACTCATTCATACTCCGATGGATGCATCGGGGTTAGTATCTTGCCCAAGGATACTTGGTATGCAGACTGGAGGAGCCAGGAATCGAACCACTAACCTTCCGATCAGTAGATGACCTGCTCTATATATTTTAGGATTAATATTACCTTCAAAAGATTATGGAGTTAACACTGTGTCTGTCTAAAATCTGTCTAAAGTGCTTTATAGCCATGGAATAGTCTAGCTGGCCTCTGAAATGTAAGAAAGTGAAGTCTGTTCTTTTTTTTCTTTTTCTTTTTTGTGGGTTGGATCTTTGCATCATGCCTTTCTTCCAGCTTTATGTAGATGGAGAAAGAACACATGATTACATTTATCTGTGTGTGAGTTCAAGAAAGCCCGTCAGCGGTGACCCAGAAAAATAGCAGATTTACGATGTTACCCTGTAGGTGAGAGCTCACCCACTTACTTTACTTAGAAAAGGCGTCGGTCATCATCACCTCATCCTGTAATGACATAAATTTGGATGAAAAGCCATTTCACTTAAAGTCATTACATAAACCTTTTGCATAAGAGGAAAAGAACCTGTTTCTCTGTATGTTGGGTCGTTTAGCTACTGATGATGTACGGTGTCTCTACAGGGGGTTGAGCATTGCAGAGGCTCCCCAGTTAAATCTGTAGGCCATGCCAAAAGCATTGAGGGGAATGCCCAGTCATTAACTCACAATAACGGTAATAAAATATTTGTGTGTAAAGCCGCAGGGGTTGGGTTCTGGGGGTGGATGAAATTTGCCTAGAACGTACTTGATGTTTATCAGGCTGTTTTGATTGAAACCACTGTGTAGTCTTGCATAAACCTTGCAGACGGTGCCTCTGGATTTGCAGACTGGCGTATTGTGGTCTGTTAAAGAAGGGTGTGTGCCTGTTACCAGGTTATCCCTCTCTCCACCTTCTCTGGTAGACACCATGGCAGGATACTGGAAGGGTGACCAATAGGTGTGATTGAATCAAAGAGAAACTATGTAGGTAGTAACACACCCTCTCACTAGTGATGGAGGGGAGTCTGGGAGGTTGCCAATCCAGTCTACATGTTTTATAGACTTGGAGAAGGCTTATGACGTGGTTTCTCAAGGGATTCTATGGGAAGGTGCTTTGGGAGTGCACTTTCACATCCCGTCTGCAGCGTTAAACGAGACGTGTTAATTGTGGTTGTTGGACTTTGCCAAGGCTGTACTTTGTCTCCACTCCTGCTTGTGGTCTTTAGAATGTAGGCTTCCAGGCAAAGCTATAGTGAGGAAAGCATCTGACATAAGGATCAGTAGGTCACACCTCTGCTTTTTACTCACCCAAAGGGCTGAAAGAACAAGACTGAGACTACAGGTGGCTCAATTTTCTTTGCCAAAAACTCTCTATAAGTGATTCCTCAGGAGGAGCTATCTGGAAATAGTTTGCTCAGGGTACTGCTGCTTCCCATGTAGTTATGGCAACTCTTAATTGGATGAAGGAGTTGGAGGATGGATGTGTGGATGAATATGTAGGAGGACAAATTTCATTTTCTCATCAACATTGAGCTTTGTTGAGTTCCTTTCTACACTTTGGACTCTCCTGCCTGACAGAACCCACGCTCAGCTCCTCCCCCCGTGTTTATTTATTTGATGTTTTTTCAGGCTAGAATCGGAGGATCGCAGCACTTACAACAATCTCATTAGAGAGACTTTACAAGCTGGAGGTGTGTGAAATTCAGAGCTTGTGAAGAGTGACGGTGATTGTCAGAGCGAAGGCGGCAGCCACCCTTAGAGAAGTTTCATGAAATTAAATGAAGCCAGTGCTTTTGCAAAGTGTGACAGTCGTTTCAAACCAAGGGTCCCAAAAACCCAGCCCGCCCTTTATGTTACCCCTCTGGGAATCCTTTGATTCCTCAGCACTCGCAACATCAATCACTTCGCTTCACAAAGACAGAAAGACTTTGCTGATACCCTCATTTGAAGTCTTTGGGTTAACTAAAGGAAATAGTGCGCTCAGTGGCTGGCAGTTCATTTGTTTGCATGTAGACGTTGAGAAGGTCAAAGCTGCTGTCATGTTGAACTTTAGAGTGGCCGTTTCCTGGAATCAGGGCATATCAGAACTGGCAATCCTTTCATTCCGTTGTGTCTTGTGGGTGTCTGATCACACACATTGTAATCCTTCTAGTGTTTCAAAATCTGTAAAATATGGCTCCACTTAGGTTTATGTACATTTTTACTTTTTCTAATGACTGTGTTTGGATGGATGGCTGGATGCCACTCCATCCTGATTGATGTCCTTTGTCTCCCCTTCTCGCTGCACAGCAGCATCAGACCTAACTGGCTCTCTCGCTGCTATTGTCTCTGTGCATCAACCATTCCAGCGGTTTTCCCCTCTGTTTTCAGCTGTCGTTCGGCCCCTTTTATTTTTCCATAAGAAGCCTATATAGGTATAATTGTAGCGTTGCCTTCCTGCTCTGTGGCTAGTTGAGTGCTGCTTATGCCACTTACACAAGGGTCTGCAGCTTTTTCCGGCTGTGGTTGTCTTGCCGTTCCCTTGAATGGATCTCATAGGGTCCTAACTCTTGCTCCTTTGGGCCTGGACTTTAATTAAATGTTTTGTTGTCTATACATTTCCTTGCTGAAGAGTCATATTTTTCAGTCTTTTGCTAGTCATTTCCTCAGTCATGTTACAATGTAAACATCAACTGTCTGAATTCATTTCACTATACTAGATCTTTTTGGAGACACCATCATCTGTTACCTCAGTCAGCCCTTTAGTGCACCACGCACACACACAAAACCCATGCATTCACTCCCCAGTACTTGTTAATAATTAATTAGATCGTTGGAGAGGAGAGTGATGTGTCTCGGGGAGCATGCGTGTGCTCACATGCTTTCCTCTGTGTTCAGGAAGAATGTGACCGAATGTGATGTGTACCAGATGTTTTAGAAATGAGGTGGGTTTCGCTGGAACGTAATGCATTCCCAGGGATGTTTGTGGAAAGAAATTCTTCCTCATCTGTCGAGCATGTTCTTTACCCCCCCCCCCACACACACACACACACACACACACACACACACACACACGATGGCTGTTTTTAGTATCATGTGCATGCTCACTTGTGTCACTTGTGTGTCTTTCAACACCATAAAGCTGATTGTCGGTTCCTTTAATTTTGTCCATGCAGCATGTCAATAATATGGCTTTCTCCTTCTGATTTCTTGTGGTAAAATTCTTTGAGCTCAAACCAGACTCAGATTCAGACTGATGCTTGACATGGTGCACGTTTGAGTACGTGCGGCATGGGGGAGAGGAACAGGCAGTTCTGCTGCAGGCTTGAATGGCACAACCTGCAGCCCTCTCACCTTTAACATAAGAACTAACCAAGCCAACTTCTTCAAAGTGAATGAGGGGCAGGAGCACAGAAGCCTGAATCAAATACATGTGAAGCATTGCTTAGACCAGTCTGTTGCTACTATCACAGTTTTTAATGTATGCAGTTACATACAGTTTTTTTTTCAATATATTAGAAAGATTTTAAAAAGAGTTGACTACATAAGAGAAAACATGCCAACATTTACACTGTCCTAGCATGACAGTTCAGCACCACCCCAACTGTCCTCTAAAATTTGCTTTTCTTTTTTCCTTATTTTTCTGTACTTTTAAAATTTGCATTTGTTAGCAGTTATAAATGCCAACACTAATATACTGGCTATTAGTTAACTGAAGCCCAACCTTGATGTTGGGGCTGAAATATTGGTCGGGCTTTACTTTTTAAACAATACTGAATTTGATGACATACATAGAAGTAGTATTTATTTTAAATTGCACTGGAATGCATTAGTTTTAAGTAGGTTTACATAATACTAGGATTTGAGAAAACAGTTTACAACATTATATTTGTTATATTACAAGGAATTCTTCCTTCCCTTATCACCCTACTGGTTGCGGCAGATGGCTGCCCCTCTCCAAATCTGCTTCTGCTTCTTCCTGTTAAAAGGGAGTTTTTCCTTCCCACTGTCACCACGTGCTTGCCCATAGGAGGTTGCATTGGGTTGCCTCTGTATTATTGTTGGGTCTTTACCTTACAGTATAAAGCACCTTGAGGTTAATAGTGTTGTGAACTGAATAGAATTGAATTAAAGGAACTTTATGGCTTCTCAGGAGCCATACTTAGTATCTCCTCAGGTGCTTTTGAGGACTTGAGTTTCATTTTGTCTGCTCAGAAATGTAATTGTACTGGCATAAAAACATGTATATACCATTGATAACACAATGTGACTAGCTCTGCACTCTGTACACCTTTTTACGCAGTAAGAGCAAAGCATCCAAATAAAGTTACAAGCAGCAAAACAGATTCTGGAGTAGACTGAACTTTAAATGACAACATTTACCCTGTGTAGTGTTTAATTAACAAAAAGAGGCAAAAGTGAGATTAGTTACTTTGTGTCATACTTTGCATCAGCTAACCATTTCTTTTTTTGGCACAATTTCTTCAAAATAAAACTAACTTGGCGCACTTCCCTCTGTACTAATAGTGACTGACTGAATCATAAACCAGACTTTCACTGTTTTATGTTTGTATTACTTTGGTGTAATGTATCATCCCTCTTTGAACCCATGACTCAGCCACATCAGTGTCCAGACCAATTAGGGGCAGCTTCTCAGAAGGGCTTTATTCCTGAGAAAAGCAAAACTATTTCCATGTGCCTGACTCACCGGCTGCAACCGTGAGCTCCAGACACCCAGGTGGTTACTGAGCTTCCTAATCCATCCACACTTGCACAAGAGGGAGTAAGTGGCTCTGCCTCATCACCTCAGCAACTGCCACCAAGGCTCTCAGAGTACAACAGTACTATCGAGTCTGCACAAATTTTGGAAGGGAGAAAGAAAGACTAAACAAACACTCACTCCTGCAGCTCAACATCATGTTATAATGAAAAGTGCAATGTGGTGTTTTTTTATTATTTCTGTTTGTTTTAATGACACCAAATCTTAATTGTGCTGAAGTTTCAACTTTAAACCTCCAGCAAGGGAGTTGGTTTCTCTGCTGCTGTCGACATGTGCTATAAATACGCAGTCTAATCAAAGGAAAGATTGTTTGTGTAATCTGTACCAGCCTTGGCTTGTGTTTGGCTCACAGCTGTAATGTAGTCGTTCTCAGCACACTGTTTTCCGACTCGAATCCTAAACTAGACGAATCGTTCCCTGCGGCCTACCCATGCACATTCCTGCCACTTTTCTAACCAGGGAATTAAAAGAAAATGCATAAAAATAAAAAAAGATATCCACAGTTTCAGATGGAAGAAAAAACCCTTAAGTTGCAAAGTTGTATATTGCAAACCAGACCGGAACACCTCCAGAATTCTTTGTGTATGGGGGCCACTAAAAGTCTTGGGGCAGCACACTAAAAACAGAACAGTGCAGGGGCACAGCAGAGGGGAGGGTGTCTTCCTCTCTCGTACTCAAGTTTATTAAAATTGTTACCAACATAGGACAGTCTTGCCAGGGATCAGGGGCCAGCAAATTTTGGGGGGTGGCCAGTTTCCCCCTTGGTGATGCCCCTGAAACCTGATCTTGTTGGGATGAATATTAAACATATATCTAATGCTTGACTTTTTGCTTTTGTTTTTCAGTCCTCTGCGCAAAAAACCTGGTGAAGAAGGACTTCTTCCGTAAGTATCTATTGCCTTTTATTTATCTTTTCATCATAAACCTTTTAAACCTTATTCAGACTTTCATTTAACCAACAACCATGGGAATTTGGTATGAAAGTGAAAGTGGTATGAGGACACTTTGGGCTGACAGAGAGGCCACTGTTTGCAGCTATGCTAGTATTTAAACAGTTTCATTTCAACAGATTTTCTCCAAATGTTTCTAATATGCAGTGTGTTTGGTAAATTTGTCTCGTATCGTAAAATGCCTTTAAAACCCTATAAGTGTAAGTTTTGTGCAACTGTTGCTTACTAGGTTCTTCAGCGTAGGTGTCAGCAAGTGTCACGTTTTGGTGTGTTTGGGTCAGGCTGTCATGGTGAATGAGCGTTTAAGACCCTCTGCTCGCTCAGGAGCTGAGCAAACATTCAGTTACGTGGAGAGTGGTGCTGCGAACATGGATGCATATACAGACTTGGCTCTCGTGGTGTATTACAGTGTACTTATGTGAACATGCTGATCCAAGCTACAACTACTTTATTTGTAGATAGGAAAACATCAATCATAGAGGCCAGGCGCTTTTTGTGAAATAGTCACGAAAAAGTCTGTTTTGTGCTCAGGCACAATTTTGTTTTTTTGTTGGGTTTTTTTTCATGACAGAATGGCTTTAACATGTATTTCATGTCTGCAGCTTGTATTTTGCCCAGACAAAGCAGGGATGTGTCTCATGTTCACAAGTGAGGAGTCAATCCAATTGCAGGATGGGAGAGGCTCTCTGGAGAGCAGCTAAAAGACAGGGAGTGCCACAATAGCAACCTGGCCAGTGAGCCAGCCAGTAACCGTAGCTGGTTAGCAGCAACTGAACTTTCAAAATAAGAGGACGGAAGATTTTCTGTTACTAAGTACATGACAGTTCTCTAAGACTGATACAAAATACAAGTCTCAAATCTAGTCATTGTGGGAAAGCTGCTCACCATCTGCGCTGCTATCATGCTACTCTGCTACATGTGCTGCAGACAGTACTAGACTGATGTAAAGAGTGCAGCTGGAGCCGGTAAGCTAAGTAAACGGTGTTATGACACTATTTACAAATTCCTCTGATCTTTGTTTTCTCCCTATCAGAGAATTTTGGAGAACATATACAGCAGGGATGCCAAACATAAGGCCCGCGGGCCAGAATTGCCCCCGGCAAAGACTCCAACCTGGCCCGCTGGCCGTGTTTGTAAAATGTTAATACATTTTACAGCTTGTGCTACTAATAAAGAACACCTCCACCGTCTTTCATACTACACCAAAGTAATAATCAATTAAAATAACAGCTTTTGGGTTCCCCGGTGTTTTTACAATTTAAGTCCAACGAGTTGTGTTGATAGATTTATTTAATTAAATAGAGCAGAATATATTTAGCTGCGCTTCTTTCTCTTTTATTGAGATATCGTAGGGATTAAATGTGCAGCTAAACTTACGCAGACAGAAAGTGGATTTTTACTTGTCCGGCCCACTTTAGATCAAAGTGTGCTGTATGTGGCCCCTGACAAAGAATAAGTTTGACACCCCTGATATACACCAATCAGTGATAGGCTGCTACAGGCTAGTAGCACTGGTCCCACATTCTCAAACTGTTCTGGAGCACAAGAACTGTAATTATCATTTGGACCATTTATACTGTGAATTAATCATTTGTTATGTAAGGTGTCCCGTGCATCCTTGCACTGCAATGCGTTAACACCAGAGGATGTCAGTTGTCATAAGAATAGAAAAAGTTTGTGGAAGTAATAAAATGGTAATCTTTAGCCTGCCTGGACTGGTCCTGCAACAGAAATCAGTGTTGTGTTGATCACTGCATGTGCATTGTCTTTGTGTCTTGTTAAACAGTTTATTCTTGTGCTGCGGTGTGCTCTTTTCTCCCCGCAGGCCTGCCTGATCCATTTGCCAAGGTGGTCGTGGATGGTTCAGGACAATGCCACTCTACAGACACTGTGAGGAACACGCTTGACCCAAAGTGGAACCAACACTATGATCTGTGAGTCTCAGAGTCATTTTTCTTCTTCTTCATTCATTCATTTATTTATTTATTTATAACACTGAATCATTTCTGACATCTGTTTGTAAGGATTTAAAAAGTCTTCTTTGGTTTATTTGAATACCTCCCACCGCCCCACAGACTAAATCTGATTACAAACAGCAGTTTGAGGCCATGCTTGGCTTATTGCAGTGCCTCTCAATTAGTATGCCTTTCTTTTTATAACCTTGAAGTGTGAGACTTTGCCAACCGATGAAAACAGCTCTTGCATCTGGCCTCTCACTTATTTAAATACTGTGTAATGACATAACCCTTCAGTCTAAAAATGTCCCTTGGAACAGTATTTAAGGAATCAGAAAAGGAGGGCCATCTCCAATAGTATTTTCTTCCATTGACTGAAACACGTGCATGTCTTGTTGTACCCCGATTGCCTTTTTCCCAAAGATGGAGTGTCCTGCGAAAGTAACCTGGAAAAAACAGAGACAGAGCGTGAGTGAAAATGTGAGAGTGAAAGTTTCCAGTATTGGCCCAGTGTTTATCCAAGCCGTCATGCGTAGCCAACAGCGAGAGGAAGCACGTGTCTCCGTTTGTTTGGTTGCTGGGGATACAGGACCCTCTCTCTACAAGGCCCCACGCCTGTCGCATTTGACAAGAGGGAAAAAGTCACGCGCACGTACGCACACCTCGGGGATGAATTGTTGGAGCGGAGAACACAGACTCGTGGCTCAGTGGAAACGTCTCTGCTCTAATTTGTCCCGAGAGCCTGCAGATATCGTAGACTGGAATTTATGTGAAAACGACTTGGGTTTTTCTGCACCGGTGATACGTTTACCATGACTGTATCCCGTTTTACTGTCTGTGTTTATTCTCGTGGTGAACAGCAGAAGGACCCTCAGGTGGTGTGTTGGAGGAGAGAGGTTTTAATTGACTGAGAGCAGCTTCTCTGGCTGTCTGGCTGGCTCACACTTATTAAAATAGGGCCTGCAACACCTGGTGTTCCCAAAAGAGCCTAGTGCATTAAAGCTGTTGGCAGTGACTCTTTTTTTCCATTTGTTGTATGTGAGGGTGTAGAAATGATGTGTGTGTGCTGGGTCTTCATTTCTTGGGCATGCTGCAGAGAGCAAACTGGCCCATGGTCTGTGACCCTTCAGCATTGTTGCAGGATGTTGCCAGCATGCCAAGAATAGTAGACGCAGTCTAGCTAGCTGCCTGGGTCGCACAATCCTTCTGCTTGCTCTCAGTTTCTAAAACAGATCCGTAACACTCATAGGATATGACTGAAATAAAGGAAATCTAAGCTGAATAACTCCTGTTGGGGATTAGTAGAGGCAAGGATACTGTAATTATGAGTAATAAAACCGTTCGTCTGGAGGACCTTCATCGTTGTAGTAAGTGACGGGAAGTGTCTTCCTGCATTTTTGCACTCTTTTGTCATGCTGTCACATTTATTCAATTAGGAATCCATCAGATATAGTGTTATTAAATAATACATCTGCAATGTTAAGTGCCCTGTCTAGACTCAAATTTCTTTACACCCACCCGCTTATCCATTCCCCTCCCACCGTCTGAGCTGTAATTCTGTAGAAGCGACAAGTTCAAAAGAACTAATAGCTGGCTATTCCAGTTTCTCAGCTTTCCAAGGTACTACCAATACCGTGCAAAAGTCTTGTGCCACCACTCATTTCTTTAGGTACGGTAATTAATTGAGACATGTGCAAACATACATACTAATATAAAGGCATAAACAGAATTTGTACAATTTTGAGTGCCAATATTTGGTATGATGACTTTTATTCTGAACTCTTCCATCTTGTCATTTCTTTAATAGTCTTCAGGAATAGTCGTCTGCCTTTCTGTTTAAATGACCCCACACTGCTTCAATAATGTTGATGTCTCGGCTCTGGGGAGCAGAGTCCTTGACTGATAGAAAACACCATATATAATTCTCCAGCTATGCTTTTACTACATTGGCAGTGTGTTTAAAGCCTTTGCCAATCAGACACTTTCCTGATTGCATACATTTCTACATTCATAATTACATCAATTTTTACAAGACCCCAACATCGCTGGCTCAAATGCAGCCCAAACCATGACAGAGCCTCCACCATGCTTTACAGATGTACACACACTCCTGACCACTTGTGTATATATTGACTAGAATTTGAATCAAAAATGTCAAATTTGGATTCATCACTTCATCAGACCTGTTGCCACTGATTTTCAGTCCAGTTTTTCTGTAATTTGACATACCTCAGCCTTTTCTCCTGCTGCTTTAAGAATAGCTTCTTGTCAGCCACTGTTCAACTGAGTTTTTTTACTGCAACTTTTTGCGTGTGTCAGATGTTGCTTGTCCTATTTAGCTCTATCCACTGATGTTAGGTACTATTTGACTGGCAAATGACTGACCTTGCAATATAATACATTATTAATTCTATAATAAAAATGGTGTATTCTATTACTTTGAGCTATTTCAGTTCCAAATCTGTCATAATTGCTTGTGTCCTTTTGGTCTTAAAATATCTTAAACATATATTTGCTAACAAAGGACCTTAAAAGATATCGTCTTAAAATCAGTTTTCTGTTTTGCGAGGGTTTTTTTCCCGTTAAATCACTGGGTTAAGTGGTTTTGTTTTCGAGTCCAACTCCTGACTGTTGTTTGTTGCTTTGTTTTGGCTGGGATTTGGTTTAGTACATGTAATACATTGAAAGAAACCCTGAGGATAATGCTGAAAGCCTGCTTGTTTAGGTCCAGTAAAGTCTAACAAGAAATGACTTGAGAGCGATGATTGCACTTTGTGGTTAATGATGTAACTGTTGTATCTGTAGCAAGCAAGCTGTTGTGTATGATGAAATGGTTTGGGTTCCTTAGAATACTTCAATTTAAACTTTTTATATTTGGTAATCAAAGAGGTATTTTATTACTGCCCTTTTTTTAAGAGTCTTTAGGAAACAGATTTATTTTTGTTGGTGTTCGTCCACAACACAAATATCTGACACTGATTCACAGGTCTGGGATTTGTTGCATTTGTATCTCTGATTATGAATTTTTCATTTTGGTGTGTATTTTTTCTTAAACCTAAAATAAAACCAAAGATTCCTCTACTTAATGAAAGGTGTATTAAAAAAGCACATCTGGCTCTTTAAATCTGCTGCTTTTCCTTTAATGCCAGTTTTCCCTGTGTGTGTGTGTGTGTGTGTGTGTGTGTGTGTGTGTGTGTGTGTGTGTGTGTGTGTGTGTGTGTGTGTGTGCGCGCGCGTGCGCGTGCGCCTATGACTGTATGAAAAATCTTAGCCAGACTAATGAAGTTTATTACAAGGATCCAGATGACTTTGGTTTGGTTATAATACTTCCCTCCCGTCATGTCTGTCTGACATAGTAGCGCTCTCTCTCACATCGCACCCCAGACAGGCATTTGGCACTGACTCAAAATGTCCAGACGTCTTACTCACAGCCTCATTGTTTCATATCCCTTTTGGTAAGCAGCATGATAATTACAGTGGGATGCAGTTCTCCGAATCGTACAGACGATTAGTTTTAGACTGAAGGAGGGAGCCCACCCGAGCAGATGTGCCGCAACAGGTTCACATGCTGAGATTTTATCACACTGAGGCCTGACACATGAGGAGGCAGACACGATAAGGAAATAATTCCACTTATTTAGACGCGTCTCTCATTGCCAGCACATCTGTAACTCTGTGTGTGCCTGATCATGTCCTTTACTTGCATAGTGGTCAAACCAGTTAATCTTTTAAAGAGAAAATTATGCCCATTTCCAGCTCCCTTTAAAAAAAGAAAACTAAATTTCATGGAGTCTACTGGCCTATCCCAATTATTTTTCCCAGTTCCCCCATTCCCACTCCCTCAAATGCATCTTATTTCTGATTGGTTGCCCCTTGCTGACAGAAGATTTGACCCACCGAGTGGGAGGGGCTTTTGTACCTATAACCTGAGCTCGGTGCCTGTGGTGGTGGTGGTGATGATGATGATCTCTCTTTGAAATCAGACCACAGAGCCAGGATGATAAAAAGTAAAAAGACTGTTGAAATGGAGCATTTAAAGCAGTTTGAAGCCTGAGCTTTCTGGCTCTCAGGAGTTTGTACTCAAGCTGACCTCATTATTTGAAAGCTTGACCAACAATAATATTGGTGTAACAATGTACACCAGTCAGGTACAATGTTATGACCATTGAATAAGATTGTGTTGGTCCTCTTTTAGTTGCCAAAAAAAACCAGACCTACCCATCGAAGCATGGACTCAACTCAACCCCTGAAGGTGTGCTGTGGTATCTGGCACCAAGATGTTGGCAACAGATCCTTTAAGTCCTGCAAATTTTGAGGTGCTGCCTCCATGGATTGGACTTGTTTGTTCAGAACATCCTACAGATGCTCAATTGGAACGAGATCTGGAGAATTTGGAGGTCAAGTCAACCCTTAAAATTGCTATTGCTTTCCTCAAACCACTCCTGAACCATTCGTACTTTTTGGCCTGGTCCATTATCCTGCTGAAAGAGGCCACGGACATGAGGAAATACGGTTTCCATGAAAGGGTGTTCATGTTCATGAAACAATTTGGGTAAATGGGTAAACTAACAGCCACCTGGAGGACTCGAGGTTTCCCAGCACAACATGGCTTTCCATAGGTCATCCTGGTCTCAGGTGTTCCCCAGGTAACCAATGCCCACAAATACCCAGCCATCCAGGCCGCCTTCTCTCATCATTCCAGTTCTGATGCTCACATACCCATTGTTGGTGCTTATGGTCGTGGGAAGGGGTCAGCATGGATACCCTGACTGGTCTGCAGCTATGCAGAACCATACACAACAAACTCCATCTAACGCTGGTTCTGTTAGAACCAGTGTTAGATGGAGATAAAGAGAGATAATCATTGTTACTCACTTCACCGGTCAGTGCTCATTTTCTGTCTTACAAACAACAATCAGGCATAACATTGTAAGGAAAACTATAATAGGACCTTGTAATGTTCTCAGTACTTGCAGTACAGCCGTAGCAATCGCTGTCAGTCATAACATGGGCTAGTTTTTACGCTAAGTTTGTGTAGTGTTTACCTACAAAAACTTGTATACCTATACCTGTTATTATTTCCCTCTTTACCCTCAGTCTCGTGACACCATTCCCATTCAGTTAGCTTGAAATAACAAATAGTATCACAGTGAGACTAAAGCTGTTTTTTTACACAGGAACTACAAAAGATGTCGGAAGAATTGGGTCAGGATATTGTCTGAAGTTTTCTTTTGTAGATGTAGCCCACAGCTGGAGATCATTTACAGTGGGGCAAAAAAGTATTTAGTCAGCCACCGATTGTGCAAGTTCCCCCACTTAAAATGATGACAGAGGTCAGTAATTTGCACCAGAGGTACACTT
>NW_005187482.1:856151-861318 GCF_000239375.1 Pundamilia nyererei | reverse complement strand
TCTGAGAAACAGGAGCCTCTATGATGTTTAATAGGGTGATATCCCCTCAGAGCTGCTAGCGCTGCTGCAGAGTCGGTCTTGCTGTGTGATATTTCATCCTATAATTATTGACTTGTCATTTAAATTTTTTTTCATCCTCTTTAAGTGCAATCATTAACCATCTTCAACCGAGATTACAGTGGGTTTTAACATTATGTCGAGGGCTTACTGTACAGCTACTGCACTTCTTACCTCATCATAAACTCATAAAGTCAAAATAGTTTACTTTGAGGCAAACAGCCTTCAAATTATATAACTAATGTTACGGCCTTCCATGTTTGGCAGAGCAGTTAATGACTGTTTATACCCAATCATAATTTCAGTGCTGCTAGTTTGATCAAAGAAGGTCATTTGTACTTTTCATATATTGAGGAAAATGGTTTTCTTAAAATGTCTTGTGTGCAAATTGTATAAACCAAAAGAAAACTCGATGTCAGCCCAAGTTTAAAAATCCATTTTGTAGCAAAACGTAGGGCTTATTTCATTTCCCCTGCACGCTGGGAGAGTATTTAAAATGACGACAGATCAGGGGGCATTTTACAGTTAAAGTGGTTTTGTTGCTGTGGTGTCATCGCAGGAGTACCGTGGCCTTCTGTCCCACTTTTATTGAGGATGGCTGGTGATAAATGATTCAGAGAATCCCACTCCACTTGTGGTGCTTTGTCTTCTTCTCAGGCACAGAGGATCAGAAAATCCCTCTGAGCTTGCTCACCTACCTCTTCCACATCCATGTGTGCCGACTCCGCCTCGCTTTGTAGTCCTTGACAAGGAGTTTTAGTAGTAACCTCCGTGACGTGGGTGCGTCTTTGCTGTAGTGCCGGGGAAATCCTCAGGGAAATTTCTATTACCTTTCACCAGATGTCTGTTTGTTGAGCAGTAAAAGAGAGTTTCTATGGCACATCTCATTAAATACGTGTACCTATTATATCTCCTTTTCTCTTTCCCAACAGATACATTGGAAAATCGGATTCCATCACCATCAGCGTGTGGAATCACAAGAAGATCCATAAGAAGCAAGGAGCTGGCTTTCTGGGCTGTGTCCGCCTTCTGTCCAATGCTATCAACCGCCTTAAAGACACAGGCTGTAAGTGCCAGTGATGCTTTAATGTATCTGCCGCACATTATGATGTTTAATTTTCCCTTTTTTCCCTAAACCCTCTTTAACAGTGTAGCTCTCTGTGGATTAACAATATATTTGGCATTTTGTGTCAGCACAAGTAGCAAAGTGATGTACTTTAATGCGTATAGATTTCTGCATCCAGGTTAAGATTGTCTTGTAATATTCAAATCTCCAGCCCAACCTTATACCTCTGAAAAGCTTGTACAAACATGACAAATGAGAGCTGCTGGTTATAGGTTATACTTCATTATCATTATGAACATTATGACCAGATGGGTCTTTTTAAAATTTTGCCAACTGGCCTCGTACTTTTGGCCCCCAAAAAGCAACTAATTATATTAATTGTTGAAATTAGCAGCTCTAAGTCTGCGTTCATGGATCTCTGTGGGAAAAGGATGGACTGCACTGTTTCTTGTCTAATGTGCGTCGGGATCTCGTACGTCAGTGGTCGGAGAATGGATTGAGAAATTGACAGGCAGATCATGGAGTGTCTTCAGCAATGTGGAGAGATGGGAGCCTCAAGCTGCGGGTAGTGACCTAAAAAATAAGATCACAGATACAAGCGGTGAAAATGAGTTTCCTCCAAAGAGTTTGGAGGGATGAGGCGTGGAGCTCAGTCCTTCAGAAGAGACTTAAAGTACATCTCTTTTGCAATGAGCCAGATGAGGTGGGTAGAATGCCTCACAGATTCTTCCTGGGTCAGGTGAAGTGTGCATGTCCAATTGGTGGGGGGGACCTGAGGGCAGACTAGAACAGGCTGAAGGAAATCTGTCTCCGGCTTGGCTTAAGGCCGCCTCAGGGGAGGGGGTGGTCAGTGTAGCTCTGCTGAGACTTTGATTAAAGGAGCACTAAATTCCCAGGAATTAAAGAAATGTAAAATATTTTGGAGCATAGTTAATAGGATGCTTCCTAATAGTTGTCGGTTGATTATTACGAAATGTATATTTGACATATTAAAATAATTCTGATTCAGATAATGAAGGTCCTGAAGACTAAATGTGTTAATAGGATATGAATACAGGTTAAAACGTGAGTCCTCTCCAGGTTGTTGTGAAAATTGATAATAAACATGCTAAAATACTGCTGCATTGTACTTTTCCTTGACACCCAGTTGCTTAATACATACAGAGACACTGTCAGGCTCCTACTTAATATATTGCATTAAATTATAATGCATGTGGAACAGGATATCCGCAATCTTTGAGGACATTTTCTTTAATGGGACTTCCTTAAAATTGAGATTTAAAGAACTCTTGCTGTCCTCACACTTAAAAGAGGGCTTTTCCTTCCAAACTGACTGTTAATATGTTCATTGCATTAATTAGCAGCTGCTAGGATTAGCCTGTGCTTTGCTAATGAGACAGAGGGACTTAATCTCAATGAAAACAAGTATGAAATCACAAACTTTAAAGATGATCTATTACAGTTTTCCTTATACTTGTCACACATGTGTAGTGTGACAAATGCTAAAGGCTCAGTTTCAGACTGTTTTTTGTGCTCGTGGCTCTGTATGATGTAGTTAAGAGCAGATATTCCTAATATGGTCATCTCAGTCACAGGGCTCCACCCACATGCTGTTCAAAGCTTTTGTTTGCGAGGGGTAGCCAATCGGAAGAAAGCTGGCAGAGGAGGCCAACCTCAACAGCAGGCTGATGTGAGGTTTATTTTATCTGGATCTTGTACTTTAAAATATGTCTGGATCACCTCATGGTTTTTTTTTCTATTAGCTCTTTATGTGTTATTTGATTTACTCGGTTTATTACAATCTGCTGGAGAAGATGACAGCAGTTAAATTGTCATTTACGGCCATCAGACCTCCACAGCTCACTGAAGCTGGACTATCTGTCCACACCGCTGCTGCCAGAGCTACGCGACTGCAACTTAGAGTGGCTCCATTTAATGCCCTGTCTCACTCGCTAAGCCTGACAGAGGCCAGACCGGGGTGTGAGAGGGGTCAGCACTCTGCCCCTGCCAGAACAGGAAGAGCCATTTAACATCACCCAGCAATTACGGTAAAAATGTCTCATGTCAGAAGCTAACTGGATAAATGAGACGAAGGTCTTAGTTAATGGCTCCCTATATAAAAGCCCTGCCAGATTGTTGTAGCTTCAGCAAAAGCGGTCTGGAGTGAGTCTGAGCCAGTACCTGCTCCATGGGCCTGCGGTCTTGTAGGCAGAACCGTGAAAGAATCCCACCAGTTTTCCTAGAAGCTCCTGACATTGTTGTTTTCCTGGAGGGACACAGGAAACCTGAACCTTGTGCCACAGCTGTGAGTGGTTTGCCTCCCGCTTTTCCCCTCGCTGTCTCTCTCTCCTGGCCTTCTCCTCACCCCTCGGGTTTCTCCTCGAGTCTCCTCTGTAGACTGGGAACATGTGCGCGCGCCCACACACACACACACACACACACACACACACACACACACAAATGCCATTGTGACTAACCTCGCTCTATCTCCGTCTGCCGATCTAGACAACCGGTCATTTCACGCAGACATGCATAATTGTGCAGCTATTTAAGTGTAAGCATAGATATGTAGTGTTGTGGTCTCTCCCCTTGTGTGCGTTTGTCATTCTTTTGTCTGTGTGTGTGCTTTTACCAGCACTTGCCATTCAGTCCCCTCCACAAACCTTACCGAGGGCACGGAGTACAACTTTTGTGTATAATTGTAGAGCGTCTCGGGTTGACTGTAACATTTATACATAATTGCAATGTTTATGTTTCATGTCCTCTTGTATATGACTGTGCAAGTATTTACATGTATACACTTTCATCCAACCTCAGCACGAGTACATTTTCTGTTTTGTCAGTGGCTGCTGACCTCCGGCCAGCCTCGTAACGCTTCGACCGTTGCCAGTTTTGGTCCCTGTTTAGTCTAGACACACATCCTGAGCTGATCTGCATGACACCCAGACAACAGAGAGCAGATAGTGGCATTTCTCATGTCTGCAGGCAACTTCTTTTTTCCTTTCTCTCTTTTCCGCCTGATCTCTCTCCGTTTCTCACTCACTCTCAAATTCCGCAGACTTTAAGAAGTTCAGACAAAGAGTTTCCAGACTTTGGCAGAAGTTCATGTCCACGCTAAGGCTGAGCGGAATAGTGCAGGCTTTGTACTGAAATTTGTCAAATGTTTGACCCCAGCATTTGAACTGAAGCCCGCTCTGTACCGATGCTCAGTGAGTTTTTGTTTTTTACTGCCAGTGGCTGTTCCACGGAGCAGACCATCTGTTCCAGGGCACAGCCAAGCTGTGGTCTGCAGACAGAAGAATGAGAGACAGATAATGACGGAGACTCTGAGTGATGTAAATGATACAGAGCAGTGGGAATTATCCAAAGTGTGCGGGGAGACGAATACATCCCAACACACGCTAGTTTACATGTCTTTCTGAAGTTGATGAATCCTTTTTTTTCTTTTGTTCTTTTTACTCCTCCTTTCATCTCTATTCTCATTTCCTGTCTGTCTGATTGGCTTCTTCCTCTCCTCTTTGCCTCTCTCACTCTCTCCTGAACAGATCAGAGACTAGACTTGAACAAACTGAGTCCCAACGACAGCGACACAGTCAGGGGCCAGATAGTGGGTGAGTACGGTTTTGTGTGCCCGCTGTAAAACTATCCGGTGATACTTTATAACTTCCTTTGACAGAGGTTGTAGAAGAATCGCAGTGTTCTGTTTTGCTTCTCACGTGTATAAACAGCTCAAAATGAATGCGACCTGCCAAATGTTGCTTGAAAATCTGCTTCATTTGTCACACACAAAATACATCACTGAAGCTCAGATTTACCACGTGCTCCCTGCAGAAGTTTAAAAACAAAAAAAGATCTGGAAGGAAATGCATTTTTGTTTAACCAGACCCTTCAGCATACCTCCTGATTTGAAAAAAATATATATATATATTTTTAAAAGAAATAACCTTTTCCCTGCTTCTAATAAAGACACAAAGTTCCATTTTGTGCATGGATAAAATATCTGTGCCTACGCTGTGAGCTGCAGTCTAGTAACGTGTGTGTGTG
>NW_005187482.1:827822-855529 GCF_000239375.1 Pundamilia nyererei | reverse complement strand
TTTTTTTTTTTTTTTTTTTTTTTAATGTCTCAAGCAACCTCTTTTGTATTTATTACTCGATTCTGACGTCAGCCACACTCTTCTGTTAATTATTGAACTCCTCCTACCTGCCTTTTTGCCCTCTCAGGCCGGCATCGGAGTACTCCAGCCCCGGCCGTCCTCTAAGCTGCATTGTGGACGAGAACACGCCTATTAGCACGAACGGCGCCACGCCCACCACAGCGTTACCGCCGAGCAACGGCGACCAGCGAGCGCAGGAGAGACGGGTCCGTTCGCAGAGGCACCGCAACTACATGAGCAGAACCCATCTGCACACGCACCCTGACCTTCCCGAGGGATACGGTTAGTATTTGTGAACATGCGCACAGCCTGGTGAAAAGACTAAAAATGTCACATTTACATGCTTTTTGCAGGTTGTGCACCGTTCTGAGTAAGTGATTGCAGAAGATTGACAAACTGTCCTCATTTGCTGCAAATGCACTGAAAGAATTCCTATACGAGTCATGGCTTCCCATAATGCACAGGGCATTTCTTCTTCACTGTTTATTCACCACTCTGAACGTAATCATTAGTTGTGATTCATCTCTGGCTCTCTTCCACAGTTTGTCTCTAGTCCTTTCTTTTTCCCCTCACCCCCAACCGGTCTAAGCAGATAGCTGCCCCTCCCTAAGCCTGGTCCTTCTGGAGGTTTCTTCCTGTAAAAAGGGAGTGTTTCCTTCCCACTGTCGCCAAGCCATTGCTCATAGGGCATCTTCTGATTGTTGTTTCTCTGTTTTCTTTTCTGAATTTTTTATATCTTTTATCACTTATAATAAAATCATTCTTACTGGTGGCAAGAGTCATAAACTCCTACTCCTCCTGACAGACAAACAGGTTATTAACTAATCTGACTAATCAGTTCAGTTCTTTTGAAATGGTGAAGTTGAACTTGAGTTCTCTGAAAAGATAGTCTTCTAATCTTTTAAAAAAAAGTGATATAATTCAGTGCACTGTGCTAATAGTTCTGCACTTGACCCAGATTTTCTAATCTTAATGCAGATAAATCTCCAGCGAAAGCCGCCTCCACAACAAATAGTGCCATCATTCTACTGCTGTTGTGTTAATTGCTTGGCCCTCCTCCCTGCTCAACGCTGAGCCCAGCTAATCTGCGTCGTCATTCAGTCGGCCACTGCTCACATGACTCTGCAGTTCGACACAAGGAGCCTGAAATACTGGCTCCGTTTTAGACCATCTAATTGAATTGATCTAACTGTTAAAAGCTGGCTGCAGACACAGTCTTCCCCCCTCTGTTCCCCTGATTTTTTTGTTTTTTTGGAAGCAGACAATCAAACGCATTCATATAAAAGCAAACACACACAGGCTGTGTTTCCCTGCACAGCTCAAGGGAATTTTGTTTATCCTCACAGTAACATCATCTGCAGGATTTGGGAGCCAGAGCCATAGAAGCGTATCACAGCTTTGCCCTCAGTCCCTCAGATTAGGAGGCTCCAAGCATTGCTATGCTTGGTCCTCTACCTCCTTTGCTCCCCATCTCTGTACCTCTTTCTCTTAATCGAGTTAACATGAGTGCCAGAAGAAGCAACCTCGGCTGGACTGAAAACAAGTAAAGATTATGATGTTTAGGCATCAATTCATTCAATTTTTTCTGATGACACCAAAAGCTGCTGATTCAGAGAGTGACCTTTCATTTGCACATACAGCCAGTGTAACAAGACCGTGAGAAAGCCTCCTGTACTTGCTTAGCATGTCTGAATAAAGCTCTAAGGATCCTGTGGCTTAATTAAAGGAGCAGCTAGATCGAGGGGGGTTCATTGTACAGCCTGCAGGACAGAACAGACCTGCCAAAAAGATCCAATCTGGCCTATTTAGATGACTTTCCAGGGGGAGGGTGTATTTATTTATTGATTGATTTTTAAATTGGATCTATGAATTGACTTTACAATGTTGTTTCTTTGAGATTAGGCTTGAACCGGCCCATAAACTGAAACCGCACTTGGAGCTAGACAGATCCAGCAATATAAGTACGTCCTCACTCTGCCCTTACTTTGTTAATTCTTCGGGGTTTCACGTAAAACCTGTCAGCAGCTTTTTGGTTCCCGCATGAGCCAAGAGATGTCTGCCCGCGCCTCGAGCGTGCAGCGCGCTCATCGGCTAAGTGGTGGGTTTGTAAGGTCGTGTGTACGTGCGTATTAAAGTAGGCTAGCACAGCCAAAGGGATGCCAGCGAAGAGCTCTCTCTTGGCAAGCAGCTCCATGGAAATATATGTCATGCCATGATGAATGAGCTCACCAACTAAAGAGTCAGACATCCCCCCCTCCAGTCTCTCCAGCGTTCATCTCCCTGTCTCTCACCTCACCCCCTCCCTGCCGCCACTTTCAGGCTGCCTTTTGGGATCTCCACTGACTCGAGCAGTTTTTTAAACTCCATCTGTCTATCACGCTCGAATGCAGACGGGGGTCGCCCAGTGGCATACAAACTCAACTCTGTTTTTTCAAATTCGTCTGGATGATTTGATGCACATTTAATTGCCTAATCTAAGTGTTCAAGCTAACATATAATAAACGATTAATTGTATGTTTTTGTCTTACTACAGAGCAAAGGACAACACAGCAAGGACAAGTTTACTTCCTCCACACTCAGACAGGTGTCAGCACGTGGCACGATCCCAGGGTACCCAGGTATATTCTTCACAGGACGTCCAAATGCATACACATAACACTAGTTTAAAGCCAAAAATGCTTCTAGAATAAATGTAGTCAAACCTGTTGCTTGGCTCCAGTTTTCATGATATGCTGCTAGAATCAAAAGTTTCAGGTCACTGCACACAGACTGTCTGTGGTAGACAATTGGCTATTTTAATTGGGGGGAATAGGAAAGACACTTATCATTTATCCTTCTTTCTTATACTTCACGGTCCCCCTGACAGAATCCATAGCTCGTGTTATTCCCGGTCGCCTTGCAGTGCGCCGTAAACCTGGAGCTGATTATGAGCCTAACATGCTGTGAGAAGACCCATGTCACGGGGCTCTGAGAGCAATTCGGTCCTCTGGCATGAGTACCGAAAGGCCCGAACCACATGGCCAACAGCACACAGGTCTCACTCAGTCATACCAGAGGCTGTTGAGTAACACCCGCTGAGGCATGTGCATCTTATTGATTACCATATTCTGAAAGAATGCACAATCTCTAAAATGTGTAGAAACAGACTTCAGTGCGCTCGCTCAATAAATCACGACTGATCACTTCTGTTTTGCATCCAATGAGATTATGAGTGATAGAGGATGTTTTTATTGGTCTAGATAGGAGCCTGTCAGGAGCCACAGCTTGTGAGGCTCTGGTCACTTTGGCTTCAAATCTTAAAAACTGAAAGGTTAGCGCCAGCGTAGCTGCAATTTCTGAACGTCTTGGTCTCCCTGGAGTCCAGCTGAAAGGCTGAAGGGCAGCTGTAAATAGTTTTAGATGGGAGGAAGAAGAAAAACAGAATAAAAGTGATTTCTCAGACATTCAGAATCCCGCTGTCTGCTTTAATTCTTTTCAGTGCTTAGTGCTTTCACGTGTTTCATATCTACCCTACATTAAATGTGCGCTTTCTAACTCTTTGTTTGCTGTTTTCGTACACCTCAGAGATCTGAGTAATGTAAACTGTGAGGAACTGGGTCCTCTACCTCCGGGATGGGAAATACGGAACACGGCAACCGGGAGAGTGTACTTCGTCGATCATAACAACCGAACCACACAGTTCACAGACCCGCGCCTCTCCGCTAACCTGCATCTAGTCCTAAAGTAAGCATGGGACGCTTCAATCGGGGAAAAATGTGAAATAGACCGATGCAAAAGCAAAGATTTATTTTTCTTTCCATTTCGTCTCTGCAGTCCAAGTCCAAATGGTTCTCGAGGAGGCATCGAGAGTCAGAATGTCAGGTAAGGGTCGGGCTTTGTGCCAGCAACACACACACACACACCCACACACACACAAGCAGACACTGCCAGACTTCATTCGTATAGTTTGCCTCCCTCTGAGCCAATGTTTTTGCCCCGGGATCCTGCGTGTTCACCACCTGCAGACGTTCAACACCCAGCGCACTGCTTCTGCTGAGCAGACGTCTGTGAGCACTCACCCACAGAAATACATACACAGGGCACTTCCCCCGCACGCTCTTTCTTTTCAAATTTCCAAATTCCTCAGTCCATGCAGAGGGTTTTGATCGTAAAGGCGTTTTAGCACACTATCCGTCACAAAGCTGTCTTTGGCCAGACATCAAATAGCAGAGTGGAAACCGAGGCTGGCGTGTCTGCGGCCGAGCAGCGTCTCAACGTCCAGGAGGCGAAGCATAAATTCTATGCCCAAAGTAAATGAAGGAACTGTAATGGCCCGCGCTCGGTGCATGTCGGCGTGCGGGGATGCACATGCTCAGAATTTCTTCCCCTGCGCAGCTGTTCAAACACACACTGCGTAGAAGCATCAGCAGCCGCCGTAGAATTACCCAGAGGCCTTTGCTCTGCAAAAGCTGCAGAAGTGTACGGGCGCTTTGGTGGGCTTTCTCCGGCTGACCTCATTCCTGCTCCGTGCAGAGATGGAATGCATCGACACGGAGATCATGTTTCTTTCTTCTTTTTTTTCCCTCCTTCTCTTTTCTGATGGATCAAAGGACGTGTTTGGGCTTTTGGATTAGCTGGGCCCTGTGGCCCTCCTAACAAAGTTTAAAAAAAAATAAAATTGGTTGCTTTGCATGCCACTTTTTGTTTATAATAATTTGTCATAAGCATAATTATGACCAGATGTATAAAGGAGAAAAAACGGAATTTTGATTGTGTATAAATTATGATATGAAGATTAGCTAATAAGTGGGTGTGTGTTTTTAAAGTAAGATAGAAAAATGTCTGCAGTTATTGGAGTTCTTGTGCTGTGTGGCTCCTCTTTTTTTGTGTGCGTGTTACTCAAGAACACTTGGACCTTGGTCTGAGATATGCAAAACCTCCATAAATCTATGTTAATCCTTTCTCTTTACAACTACCATATAATAGATCATCTATAGGCTTTTTTACGTTCTGTCACAGCTTTGGAATGACTTTCTAACTTGTGACAAAAGTCTGGAAAACACATCATTCTTCGTGCATTTCCTTCAAGACATCTGCCTTCTATCAGATTTTTAAAAAATGTTCACCCTCCGTGTGCTGTCACCCCAGAAAAATGTTTGAGATATATATATATATTTATATATACATCTGTCAGTGTTATAGTTTATTGCCCTCTTTTTATTTGCTAAAGAAACATCCTGAGCATCAAGAGTGTGGTTTTGGTTAAACTTCCTCTGTGATGTTGCAATCCTCTGCAGATTCCAGCCGCTTGAATGGTCAAGGTCACTGTCCAATAGGTAACCGAATCCTCGTCTGGTTTTAAGACCTGGCTGCAGAATTGCCCGTCTGTACAGTTGCATGAGAAATGATATTAGCCTCTCAGACGTTTGTGATTTGTTGCACAGCGAAAACATTGCTTTTATTGCAACAACTTGTCTTTGCAGTGAGCGTCTTCAGGTAACATGCACCAGAGTCGTGCTCCTCGGTGAGCTTTTGGAAGGAGAACAGAGCCGTAGGGCCGACGACTGTGAGCGAAAGAGACGGAGCAGGGACGTTTTGATTTATGGGGGAAAGTGCAGCGAGAGATGCTTGTGCCTCCTCTCCCGCTCCTTCCCTCCCAACATCTGAGTGTCTACAGTATTTTGGGCTGTCAGGAGAGTGCCCTTCCTGCCTTCCCTCCCTCTAAGTCTAGTCTGCAGGAAATAAAGGGCTTCACAAGGAGGTCTTCAGTGTCCTATGGGGCCCTGTGGCTTTCTGGGATAGCAGGAAGTGATTGAAAAGCCAAACTGGATTCTGCCTGGCAGTCACCAAAACCAAACTCAGTCACTTTTTCAAGAAGTTGTCATTGTGGTGCAGGGGAATGCAAGCTGTTGGGTGGATAGTTTAAGGTAGTAGTGCTGAGCTAAACGAACTCTGGACACGTTTTTAGGTCTCCTACCTGTGTTTCTTTGCCTCACTGAAAACCTGATAAAAGTTGGCGTGGACATGATTGTTTTAACCTTGGCGTCCCTTTTGAGTGTTACTTCCTACATAGCCATACTGTGCCCGCAGACTGTGGTGTGTGTGTGTGTGTGTGTCAGCCACCCTCTGTGCTCAGCTCCACAGTCTGGTGTTTATGACCCTGCTCATGCCTGCCCCCCCCGGGCCACTGAAGTGCAAAAGGCCACTGTGTAAATAATCCTTTAGTGAAGGCCTCATAGAGGCTCTTTTGACTCTGTGTGTGTGCTGTGTACCCCCCTCTGAGGCGTTCTTCCCAAACCAAACTCAAAAGTTGTATTCTACACTGGAGTCGGGAGCTTGGTCATCATTAGCCTCAGACAAAGATCACAGTCTCGCTATTGATCGGGCGGTAAGAACTTTAAAAGGCAGCAGTGTTTAAATTAAAACATTAGTGTTTTATTCTCTGCTTACTTTATACTTATGTAGAGCAGTCTGATGCAGACATTTAGATCTAAAGAAGATTAACATGACCACCCAGTGCTTTGTGAACGACCTCTGTTGGATGAGATGGTGAAGCTATTACCTAGCGAGCTGAAACATATAGACATAGTACTAAGTAACATCAAATAAAATACCCAAACTGTCACACAGACTCACAGGTGGGTTGTAGTTACAGTTAACCATACCACAGGCCATCATTCTTGACAGACAAATGCTTCAAAAAAACATCAGCCGCACGATTCAGTTCAGTGCCTTAACTGAAAACAAACAGCCTACTCACCTCCAACCCGTCAATCAAAGTGGCCGTGTTCCTAATAATGCACAATTTGAAGCTTTTATAGTTTAAAGAGCGAGTTATAAAGAAAAACACTGAACACTTGTCAAAAATGAACCATAGAAACTCTTTAATTGTGAACATTTTCAAATACTTTGGTCTTAAAATTAGGTAAATATGGCTTCAGATGTACAACGCCCAATGCAGATGCAGTGTGTCAAAATCCAACCTTTTCACTGGTTTCATAGGAATTAAGAGAGTAATGGCAGCCAGGTGCTGCTAATCAAGTGTAGTTTGTTAACTGATGATTAGCAAGGGTGAGGGTCTTCATATAAACTGAGGTTTTGTCAGTTCGGGCCTTTCAGGTGTGTGTTAACACAATGCCATGGAGGAAAGAGACCAGCACTCATTGTAATTAAGCAAATGTTGCTGCCCATCAATCTGTGAAAGATTGGTTTTAAAACCCATCATTCTACATTCGACAGATGGATGGATGTAATATTACAAATATGTAATATTACAAATATGTAATATTTGGTGAAAATCAAACGCAGTGGTGTGGAGGCGTGATGATTTGGGCTTATTATGGGACCTGGGCACCTCACAGTCACTGAGTCGACCATGAACTCCTCTGTATACCAAAGTATTCTAGAGTCAAATATGAGGCCGTCTGTCTGACAGCTAAAGTTTGGCTGAAATTGGGTCGTGCAAAAGGACTCTGATCCCAAGCACAGCAGCATTGTGCCGTTATTAGGATGCACTTAATTTTTTACACATTCCTTCTGCATTTCGGCTGAATGTTTGTGTATTAATAACGACACAGCGTAACAATATGTGACCTTTTATTATTCATCCCAGGTTGTATTTGGCTGAGGCTATGTCCACACTAGCCTCAGAACGCTCCACGTCCACACTAGCCCGGATAACTATTGTTTTCACAGAGTTGTGCGTCTACATTGAAACGGCTGAAAACGCTTACGTTCCAGTACTGTGCATGTGTGAAACGCAAGTAGATTCGACCTGCCTCATTACTGTCTGCTGTTTATTTACTTTCCGGCTCTTTGAAGCGTCGCTGCAAAATGTCGAGGAAAAGCACCGAGTTTTTTAAATGCGCCAACAATGAGGTGGAGTTGTTGCTGCGAGTAACACAAAAGTACAAAGTTGCAAAAGCGAGTGAGAATTAAAGAATTTGAAGAAAAGCTATCTGGAGCATGTACAAACTGATATTAATCTTTGATAGGACTGTCAAAATTGAGAGCAAACAAAACAACTGCTGTATAATGCCCTCCGCTATCTTAGTTTAATTGGTCACACGACTAAAATGTGTCATCCTTTTCGAAAAGGCTCCGGGTTCGCTGTCCACACTGTGAAGCGAAAACGGCATTAAATGTATGCGTTTTCAAGAGCGTTTTCAAAACGCTGCATTTTCCTTGAACTAAAACGGCGTCTCAATGTGGACGGGAGGCCAAACCGGAGAGGAAAAGATGCATTTTGAAACGAAAACGTATTAGCGTGGACGTAGCCTAATTTTAAGACCATTTTCGTGTTGTGATATGTAAGACTTTAGACCTGACTGGGGAGTAGCTTTAGTGAAGGCCGACTGTGACTCTTCTGTTTAGCTGTATAGATCCATGCTTTTCTTTTTCCCTTCCACACAACATTTTCCATATGCCAAAGCAGACGGCAAATCCTGCCTTGACTTACTTTTGACCAAATATCTAGTTGCTGCTTTTCTACTTTGTAGGCCAGTATGCGGTATGATAGCGTGTGTAGGCTTTTCTCTCGCCGACTGTTGGTGACAAACTTTTGGACTTGTCAGAATGTGCCTGCACATCTGAGGGATGGCCTTGAGGACCTTACATTAGCTCAAGTTTATGTGATGAGTCAAAAACAACAGAGTATGTTTTTTTTTTTTTTAAAAGACAGTTTTCAATTCAGTCATCTCTGTGTGCGAGGTTTCTGCCAGGTGTGGGGGAATGTATGCGTGCGCACGTTGTGATGTCTTACCTCCAGTAATCCCACCTCCACCTACTGTATGTCTGTGTGTATGTGAGGAGCTGTTTGACTTGATGTTCTTCCCAGATGACCTCAGTGTGTTTACTCCTCATTCCCTGCACTCAGCAAAGGACTAAAAAAGTACGCGTTTTTGAGCCTTTTGGCTTTTCTCTTGTTATTCTTGCACTAGTGCTTGCTTATTTTTCTCTCAAGCGATGTGTGTCTTTTTGTCTCCTTCTTTTGGCCCGTTCTCATCTTCCTCTGCCTTTCCGTGTGATCTTTCCCCTGCAGTCGTCAGAACCAGTTGAAGGATCAGGCCCAGCAGGCTCTGGTGTCCCCCGGTCAGCTCCCCGAGGAGGCCGAGTGCCTCACGGTGCCCAAGTACAAGCGAGATCTTGTTCAGAAGCTCAAGATCCTTCGCCAGGAACTGTCTCAGCAGCAGCCTCAGGCCGGCCACTGTCGCATTGAGGTGTCCCGCGAGGAGATCTTTGAGGTGAGTAGGGAAAGCAAAAGTCCTCGTTACAACTAAAGCTTGCATGTTCAGAAACTGGTACGTGATTTAAACCAGGAGAGTATTCACTTGAGAGCCAGAGCATGTGCGAAACATTTGAAATGAGATTGTGGAAATAATAAATGCGCTCCGTTGCACAACCACCTGATCCTTTAACCTAAAACTCCAGCCAACATATTGACATTTGGCAAAAAAACCCCTCCAAAAACACAAAACAATCAATGCCCTCAATTTCTCCATAATGCTACAAAATTACATGCCTTGTAAGTTGAGCAACTACCACAATTACTTGTGTACCCGCTGAGCAGCTTGTAATTGCACACGTTATTTATAGGTATTTTTCTCCCCTGTTCTCCGTGTGTGCTCCCATAAAGGTCGTTGCCCATAGCAGTTTGGCTGTAAGAGCGATTTCTCTCTCACACACACACCTGCACGCACGCACACAGTTATCTATGATGTGTGAAGGCAGTCTGTTCAAAATCTAAAGCAGACCCTCTTGTTCGAGATGAAGTACATTTTCTCAGCGGGGGAGGGTTTTTTGGGGTTTTTTCTCCTTCTTCGTTTTTTTTCCTCCCGTGTCTTATGACGTGCAGGGCCTTCACCAGAACAACAACACCTGCAACAGACTGCATGACCCTCATAAAATATGCACTGGAATGTGCTGGAACAGCCACGTCTGTTAATCTGAACGAAGACATTTTTGTTGGCTGATCTCGATGTGAGCGAGAGAGAGGGTGGAGGTGGGGGGGAGGCAGGGCAGAGGACATCTTGAGGTTGAGCGAGACATAACTGCATAGTTTCTCCAGACCAGCTGAAGCATTAAATTATGAGTGAACAGGCGAGTGTTAGGCGGTGGACTGTCAGAGCTGTCTCCGTGTGTGCTTTTTCGGCACAGATAAGACATTCCCAGTTCTTCCCCAGCACCCTTCAGCTGTCTGCTCCGTCTGGAGGGCACAGCGGAACCTGGCTGTGGAAGAGGCGGTGTTATTATAGTCTTACGGCTGTGTTTATTATAACTGCCCCTAATCCACTTTAAATGAACCCCCCCCACACGACACTGTGAGCCGGTCGCACGTGGGAGGAACGCTGATTTAGGTCGTCCTAAATCCTTGGAAGCAACTGCTAAAAAACCAAAAAAATGCACTGCCATATTAGCATAAAAGACCTCAACATGGCTTCTGAGCCATTGCCTTTCATTTCAATGGCCACAAAAGCTGCAGGTGTAGGATCAGCGGTCAGGGCTGTGTTCTTGTTTGTGTTTCATGACCAGAAGGTAACGGGGGAACTGGCCACGCGCGATTTTTGACAGCGGCCGCAGCATTACGCGAGTCTTCTCAGTGACTCTAACATCAGCATCTAGCTAAGTCGACACTGTTCCTGACATGTTTGTGTCTGCGTTGCAGGAATCCTATCGGCAGGTGATGAAGATGAGGCCAAAGGATTTGTGGAAAAGGCTGATGGTGAAGTTTAGAGGTGAAGAAGGGCTCGACTATGGAGGAGTGGCGAGGTAAAGAGTTTGACCAACTGTGAATACGGCATCTGCCTCCTGTTACCCGTCTGTTTTGTTGTTAGGTGCTTTTCCTGTTTAGGTCTGGGATTACAGTGCAGAGAGTGTAACTGCTTTCTGTTCTGTTCTTCCATGCTTGTTGTACCCCCGTGCAGGGAGTGGCTCTATCTGCTGTCACATGAGATGCTGAACCCGTACTACGGCCTGTTCCAGTACTCCCGTGATGACATCTACACTCTGCAGATTAACCCCGACTCTGCGGTCAATCCTGTGAGTTGCACATATAACCTGCAGCCATGTTGGAAATATGCTTTTAGAACCAAGTGTCCACAAAAAAGATGGGATTTTCTTTTTCTTAAATAAATAAGTAAATAAACACACATAAACATCTTTCTTATTTCCTCTTTTTTCTTCTTCTTCCTTCTTCTTCCTTCCTTCCCCTTCTGCCTTCTTCTTCTTCTTTCTTCTTCTTCTTTCTTCTTCTTCCTCTCTTTTTTGTCTTTTTCATTCTTTCCTTTCTTCTTCCTTCATTCCTCTCCTTCTTTCTTTTCGTCTCCTGATTTTTTTTCTCTCTTGCTTGGTTCCTTTAGATGTTGCCACTGTCACACCAAGGCCGTCCTCTTTCATAACAGCTTGCTGTGCAGCTGCCATCAGGGACTTCTTGGCGTTTTGTCTTACCTTACACGGCGTCATTGCGCTATGTTTAAGCTGGTGTCATTTAACATTAATTAGCACTTTCATGTTTGCGTGAGTGGAGAAGCAGCCTCTGCGTAGTGTGGTTGAGATGTAGGTTCACCTTCGTTATTTATCTTCTGCCATGTAGAAGTAGCTTCATATTACTGTACATTCCTCCTGTCAGAGAGGTGTGTGTTTATGTTGAGCACAGTCTGGGGGAAGAGTCCAAAATACACTGTGAACATTCACGTCTGCAGATAACTCGCCGCCATCTATTCATTTGGAAACTGAAGTTTGTTTTGTCTGCCTTCAGGAGCACTTGTCATACTTTCACTTCGTGGGCCGTATCATGGGAATGGCAGTGTTCCATGGCCACTACATCGATGGGGGCTTTACTTTACCCTTCTACAAACAGCTGCTGGGTAAACCCATCACCCTGGATGACATGGAGTCTGTTGATCCTGACCTGCACAACAGTCTTGTCTGGATCCTGTACGTACAAGTCAGAGCAGCGTTCCTTTTCTTTTCATTTTTTGTTGTGATTTCTGGATCATTACAACACATCACTCACAATTTTATTCCCATTATGTCAATACATGTTATGCAAAGGGGTGGGGTGGGGGGGTATAACTGTGTTTACTTCTTCTAACTTTGATGACAGCGCCCCCTATGGTTTAAAACCAGTTTTTACATCAGTGGTCTGTTAATCACATATTTTCAGACTCATCAGAGTCAGAATACTTTAATAATCTCTAAAGAAATTATGTAATGTGACATGATGTCAGGGCATTACTCCGGCTTAGCATTCTACCTGCTGGGTTTACTCATTACCACTTATTTAAAATGTTACATTACTAATGATGCCTTTTTTTTTTTTTTTTAAGCCTGTTTTGACTCTTCAAAAGTAATTTAAAGGTTTATCGTCCTCCAGGGATAATGACATCACAGGTGTGCTGGACCACACCTTCTGTGTAGAGCATAATGCTTATGGAGAGATCATCCAGCACGAGCTCAAGCCCAATGGGAAAAGCATCTCCGTCACCCAGGACACAAAGAAGGAGTACGTGCGGCTTTACGTAAACTGGCGTTTCCTGCGAGGCATAGAAGCCCAGTTTTTGGCTCTGCAGAAGGGCTTCAACGAGGTCATCCCCCAACACCTTCTCAAGGCTTTTGATGAGAAGGAGCTAGAGGTAGCTTAACATCTCCTTATTTGTGTGAGGATGTTATGTTGCTCAGCTTAGCTTGTGAGTCTGTGCACTCTAATTGAGGACTTTCTCTCTCTCTCTCTCTGTAGTTGATTGTGTGCGGCTTGGGTAAAATCGACATCAACGACTGGAAGTCCAACACACGACTCAAGCACTGCACTCCAGACAGCAACATCGTTAAATGGTTCTGGAAAGCTGTGGAGTCTTTCGATGAGGAACGCCGAGCCCGGCTGCTGCAGTTTGTCACCGGTTCCTCCAGGGTCCCCCTCCAAGGTTTTAAGGCTCTCCAAGGTAATACCATTCAGGATGAAAACATGAAACACAGGTGCGTGTTGGAGTGTTTGCGTGTTGGAGTGTTTGCCTGTCTCTGTCTGGATTTCTGCGACTTGATATGCACCCTGGTCCGTCCTGGCAGACAGATCTGTGCACAGACACATCACCCTGGCATGAGCAGTACACAGCGATCCACATGCTGACAACACCTTACATAACGTGATCGTCCTGTCTTGAGTAAAATATCTGCAGACGCCAAAAGACAACTCTCATTCTTACATTCTTAAGGAAGGAAAAGAAGGAGAAAAGGCTGAGATATGCTGAATTACACAAGAACTAAATGAGAGTAAACAGGTCTGATGGAGTGATGAATCCACATTTGGTTCAAATCATTGTCAGTATATATGGAGGAGATCAGGAGAGAGGTACAGCAGTGGGTCTCTACACCCATCTGTAAACCATTATGGAGGCTCTGTCATTGTTTGAGGCTGCATTTCAGCTAATGGTGTTGGAGATCTTATTAAAACTAATTATGAACACAGAAAAGTACCATCAGATTTTGATCCAAAATACAAACTTATCTAGAAAGCATCTGATTGGCCACAGCGTAATTTTTTCAGCACAACAATGATCCCAAACACACAGCCAGTGCGGTAAAAGCAAACCTGGATACACAATCACACAATGGAGCACAATTAGTCGTGCATTGGCCTCAATGTTACTGAAGCAGAGAACAGAACAAAGGAAACATCCAAAGAAGAGCTTTGAATGTCCTTCAGGAAGCCTGGAGAACTATTCCTGAAGACTACTTAAAGAAATGACAAGAAGCTGCCTAAGAGAGTTTAGACTGTGTTGAAGAATAAATGAGGTCGTACCAAATATTGAATTCAAGCTGGTTACAAATTGTAAAAACTGTTTTGTTTTTTTTAAATTATAGACTACATTTCCATGTTTGTTCTGTTTATGTGGTCCTCAGTTCTACACAGTACAATGCAGGTATGTAAATATCCTTTTTATTGCTGTTGTATACAGGTGCTGCTGGCCCCCGACTCTTCACCATTCACCAGATTGACGCCAGCACAAACAACCTGCCCAAAGCCCACACCTGGTGAGCAAACTGTTGACATTATAATAGTTTTAGTCCTCTCGCTTTAAGACTCGTTGCTCCGGCGTTGACCCACGATCCTAAACTCCATCTTACCCTCTGTCTTCCAGCTTCAACCGGATTGACATTCCTCCCTATGAGAGCTACGACAAGCTGTACGACAAGTTGCTCACTGCCATCGAGGAGACGTGCGGCTTCGCTGTAGAGTGAGTCTCCGACGCTGGCGGAGCTCACTGACGACCAGAAGCAATGTGGTTCGGCCACGATGAGCACCCGTCCATTCCAACTGGGGTTCATTGATGGATGCTTCACAAAGGGGTGCTCGAACTTCCCAGAGGACAAGCTAAGGGGGAGGGTGGGCAAAGAAGACCTCAAAATGTCACCTGACTCTGGGTATTTTTTTAAAGACACCCCCCCTGCCCCCTAGCCCTCCTTAATATCTTATTTTTATCTTTGAAAAGGATCTCTTCAGCTGCTAATAACTCAAAACTATTTACTAACTTGTTGAACTGGCAAAATTTGCTGGCTCTTCCCTTTTTCTAAGTTCATTTTAGCATTTAAAAAAAGAAACATATTCCATGTAGCAATTGTCGATCTTGCCAAGCAGAAAACAAGGTCAGTCCGCTCTGAAACAATGGCCACTTTAAACAAGACTGTTGTTTGCTAGAGCACAGGGTCACAAGTGGTTACAGCACAACTACTTGGAAACACTAAATTTGGACGCCGAGAGTGCGTGACTCGGGCTGTGTGGTGCCTCGCGGCGATCACGCTGGGGTTATCTCTAACGCCAAGGATGGGAAAACTGGGGATGTGCGTGGATGAGAAGGGCAGGACTCGAGACTGAATTACAATCGACGGTTTACAACCTTCTCCAAAGACAGCAGTGGGGGACCAGCGCTCCTGTGTCTGCATACCCAGAAAGCCTGTTTTCACCAGTTTTGACAACTGTCCGTGTTCAGAAAAAAAGAGTAAATGGATGAATGGCTTGAAATGTGTTATTTTTATATAACAGGGAAAATTGAGAAAGAAACACTAAAAAAAAAAAAAATCTATATAATATATATAATTTATTGCTGTTATATTTCAGAAACCCCTTTCCATTGTTTCAGAAAAATAAAATCTTTGTTAAGTGTTGCTGTTTAAATTATAGAAGACAAATTGTGAAAAACAAAAATTAAGCTTGACTCAATCTCACTAAAGAATGCTGTGGTTTATCTCTCGCCGTGACCCCTCGCACTGTACGAGGAGACGTTTGTCAGAAAGGGCAAAACAAACAAGGTCTTTGACACACATGCGATGTCCTCTCAGTGCCATAGCTGTTCTGAATGAATGGATCTTTGCAAATATTGAGCTTACCCTTTAAATTCTACTGATTTTCATCCTGGAGCGACAGACGTGGTGATGTGAGCCCCCACCCCCTTTTTTTGAATTTTTATTTAAACAGTCATTTGTAGCTGGGCTATATTAATGTCACAATGCCTGCCATTCATTTCTAAAGCTGTCCAAACTCTGTTGGTGTCTTCTTTGCGCTGGCTCCATATTGCTATTGTTTTTTAGTTTTTTAAAAAGAAGAAGAAAAAAGAAAAACCTCTACTACCTTGTAGCCACGTGGTGCTAAATAGCATTAACACTTGTCTTGTATCGGCATCCTCGCTCACTGACATACTACTGCTTAAAGTGCACAATACACTACTCGCACTCATTACCTGTTTGTGGACACCAAGAGCTCTACTCAGCCACGTTCTCAGGAGATGTCAAAAGTAGTTTGGGATGTTGGTTTGATTTGAAATGAATTCTATTTGTCTCGATTTCCTGAATGTTTAAGGGGACCTATTGTGTTTTTCCTTCTTTTGTGTCATATATCTGCTGTTACAGTGGGTAAAGTTTCAAATGTAGAGGTCACAGAGTAATCCTTGTAAGCCCAAACCTCAGACTTCTCACTGCTAAATGTTATGTTTTATGCTTCTTTTTCTAACACTCCTGCCTCTGTGTGAGTCACTGAGGAGAGGATGCTCAGACACACAGCCCCGCCCACCTATTAAAGTAAAGCTGGCTTGTTTCAGATGGTGGATTGGACTGAGGCGGGTGCACTGGGCCCAGGATCATTCTGAGCTGTGAAATCATGCAAAGCTACTCTAGTAGAATCCCATAATAGGTCCTCTTTAAGGTGTTTAAAAAGTCATATTTTCAGTGTGCCCACAGAAAAGCATAAGCGCACACTCACTGTCGCATGTCTCCATCGTTTGTTTGAACGTGAACTAAAATGAGACAAGTCCTGTGTTTTTTGTTTTTTAGCCTGCTTTCGCTACGTTTTAATCCAGACGGGGGGGGTGGGGGGTGTTTTCTACAATTTTTGAAAATGAAACTCTTGAATGTTTTTAAAAGATGCTGCCTGTCTAGCAATCTCTACGACCGTGGACTGTTCTTAACGTTTGCATACGCTTGAAAAGAAATACATTTAGACCGAGTGCTCGCAAAGTGAAAAGTGTCCTCAGATGGTGCTTTTTGTACAGTAATTAAAAATATCGTTCGTATATGTGGATCAAACCAACTGTAATTTATCTTTTAACTTAAGCAGAAGAAGACGTTTTTTTCTTGAACCGAGTAGAGGAATTGCACACGAACAGATGGAGGTTGCCTCTTCTTCGGCGACCTCTGTGCCAGATACTCATTCACCTTTAAGTCCAGTGCACAGGCTCATTTGCCCAATTGTCTTTCTACACTACGTCGCTCAGCAACGCCCCACAGCTGCCTCTCCATTGAACTACACTTTTTATTCAATAAGTTGAGAGATGCCGCTTTTTTTTTCTTTTTTTTTAATAGCATGATCCACTAGCAGGACTATATCTCTCATAGCTGACTGATGCAATTTGATGTATGTTAACACTATCATTTTGTAAGAGTATTTTATTTTTGTGTGTAATTAGTTCTAATTAAACTTGCCTTTGTCTAACAATGTAAGGCCTTGTACAAACAGATGTCCTGTGGTTTCTTCAAGAAGAGTGTTTTGATTATGATTAGTATCGGGGTGGGGTGGAGGGTACTTCAGGTAGTATTGATCTAAACAATCACTTTATTTCAGTTTGATTGCATCATTAGCACCATCTAATATAAGAATAGCTCATGTGGGTGTGCAAAGTCTTTATATGTGAATGGGATAAGGCTGTGACCACCCACTGAGACCACTCCAGATTAAACGGCTGGTACTTGGCTGGGGAGGGGGGTTTCAACTCCTCCTGTAGATTGGTACAGGAAACTGACCTGTTCTCACTCTGGGGAAAAATACTTGTGTAATATAGGGAGAATGTAGGTCACACTGGTTGTGGCTTTTACACGTTTAGACATACAGATAAGAAGGAACCAGTCTAAACAAAGATGTGTAGATGTAAAAAAACAACCAATGGGAAAGTCAGCGGGGTATGCAGAGATGGCCTTTTAGCAGCAGCATGTAGAGGACAGTGATGTACATGATTTCCACAACCAGTATTTAAAAATAAAACCCTGTCAGACAGTATCCAGCTTCTTTAGTTACTGGCCTGGTGAATTCATAAATAGCAAATCACTGTAATCCAAATAAAGGTTTGTGGGGGGAAAGTCGCAGAGATCAAGTGTTTCCTGGCTTGGGGAGAGAAAAATGGCCTGTGTCAAAGCCCAGACCTAAGTTCTGATTTATAATGGCACCCTAGACACTAACAAGATGTGGCTTTATCAATTTCGGCCCATTGAATGGTTTTGATCTTGGGGAGTGCAAATAAATGTAAAGAAGGAAAAAGAACATTAGACTTTTCTATGTGGGTTTGGGTTCAAAATGTTGACAACACTGGTAATGGAGAACTGGATTATGCCTCACTTATCTTAACTAGCCAGTTAAGTCGAATATTGCTGGGTAAGGTAGTTCTTTGTTTTTATATTCATCGGGCCCCAATGTGACCAAATATCAAAGAGAAATTAAAAATGCATGTCGTGGAAGAGTTCGGGTCTTACAAAGTTACAGCTCCCTAATCAGAGACACAGATTTGTTTAGTCTCTCTTTGTTAACGGTTATCCAAATAATGCTCTGTATTCTTTTGTTGCTATGGGATAATTTCCTGTCGGGAAAAAACGCTTTTCCCTACTCTTTAAATATTTTCTCTGATTATTACAATACTATTATTATTATATCACAATATTTTCTAGTTATTCGTTCGAGTACATGTAAAACACAAGTTTACACGTGCTGCGCGGGGTGTGGCTGACTGTATACAACATACGATCAAACAAACAAAAAAAGTTTATGTGGTGAAACCTCTAATGACGTCACTTACAGTAATAAGTCGGGAGTTCAAGCAAGCCGCGTGACCGCTTTTCTGTCTCGTACATATTCTTCCGCCAGTATATGCTTCAGTAACCGAGGTCAAAGCGATCCTGAGTTTTTTCCTTTTCTGACTTGTGCTTTACGATTTAAGAGAGATTTTTATAAGCATGTTATTCAGGAATAAAACACGAAAAACATTTCTTTGAGTTATTATTTCTGAAGCCTTTCTGACGTTTCTTCTATTTTGCCAAGCTTAGCTTCTAAAATAGATTTAGTAAAACTCTCGGAATGCAAAGACAGCTTATAGCTTAAAAGTTATGGTGAGTTTACTTCTTTGTTGTGTGTTATTGTGTGTTTTATTCACATTTTGAGCATTAAAAGTCGAACCCCGTATGGCGGATGAATACATTCCGGGGGGGGGGGTGGAACTTCCTCTTGTTATAAAAACCGGACCCCGTTTTTGCGATACCGGCATTTCAACGTCAGTGCCAGTCGGAATTTTTCAGTCGGCAGGCCAAGTCTGTTGTATTTATCCTTTTAATTTATACGGTTTGTATACAAAATGCCTGGATATTCCGACAGAGATCGTGGCAGAGACAGGGATAGAGGGTAAGTACATTATTTGATATATTTAGACTTTATTTTTTAATCACCGTCTAGTAAAAATGTCCAAAGGCTTTCATAGTCGAAAAAAAGAACCACTCAGCTCAATATTGTAGTTTTTGTCGATGAAAAAACAGGCAGAATTTACCTAAATTAACAGAAAGTGTCTCGCTTTGGAAAAACAGGGTTTTGACCGGTATATTTCAAACCCAAGGCCTAGGCCGGTGAGAGAAGCCCGCTGTCGTTGTCTTTGGCTCAAGGCCTAGTTTGGCCTCGTGCCCTGGCACACTGGGTTTTCGTTAGCTTCAGGATACGTTAGCAAATTCGGAAGGAAGCCGGGAGCTAATTCAAAATGTTGGTGATCGGAATATCTTGGCCTCGCGTCCTCCCCACCTTTTGTGATTAAATCTAGCCTTTTCTGAGAAATGATTGTGGTCAGCGCGAGTGATGTTAGTAATGCTAGCACAGCTGGCTAGTCGGCTTTTCGCCATGTGGTAGCGTGAATGCGGATACAAAATGCCGGCTTTTTCGCCCCCTCTTTGTTCCTCTGCTGGCTGGAAAGTATATAGCAGCTATGTAATTTCAGAGAATGACGCAGTTAATAAGAAGTTTTCTATATTATAATAGTCGGTGTCTAAAGTGACAGCGCAAGTCGTATTTTTAATAATAACTGTAAGGAGACTGAGTTAAAAAAAAAAACTTACACAAAAACTACTTTATTAATTTCAGTTATGGCGGTGGGCCTCCTCGTTTCGGTGGAAGCCGTGGTGGTGGTGGCGGTGGAGGAAAGTTTGGCAATCCCGGTGACCGACTGCGGAAGAAACACTGGAACCTGGACGAGCTCCCCAAGTTTGAGAAAAACTTCTATCAGCAGCATCCAGACGTTGCCCGGAGGTCTCATGTACGTATGACATGTTTTGTAACGCCTCCCGACATGTGCTCTGCCCTGCACGTGTTAGAAGTTATGCAATTGGTTGTAACCACTGATCTTATTTTTCTTCACTCTTTGCAGCCAGAGGTTGAACAGTACAGGAGATCCAAAACAATTACAGTGAAGGGGAGGGATTGCCCAAATCCTATCATGAAGTTTCATGAAGCAAGCTTTCCCTGTAAGTTTGAAAACAACTTAGTGAGATGGTATTGCAAAAAGGTTAAATTATTTCAATTAACATTTGATTTCTTTCTTCTTAGCATATGTGATGGATGTCATCAACAAACAGAACTGGACTGAACCTACACCCATCCAGGCTCAGGGCTGGCCTCTGGCTCTTAGTGGCATGGATATGGTTGGCATTGCTCAGACTGGTTCTGGCAAAACTCTTGCTGTAAGTTCAGTATTGTTTTGTCTTTAAACAAATTGCAGCTTTAATCATCTGAGCTGACCAGATGATTTAATATTTCCTTGATACTTTTCTTACCTATGAAACTCTTTTGACTTGCAGTATCTGCTGCCTGCAATCGTTCACATCAACCACCAGCCTTTCTTGGAACGTGGAGATGGTCCAATTGTAAGTAACGACATGCTTTCCGTGTGTGTGTGTGTTAGCTTCAGTACTGGCTTGAGTAGGGGTTTTCGTGTTTTCTTTCTCAGTGTTGAAGTTGTGTAGCCTCCCTGAGCCATTTGTAAAAAGCTATTATCTTCCTCTAACAGTGTTTAGTGCTTGCGCCAACACGTGAGCTGGCACAACAGGTGCAACAGGTGGCCGCTGAATATGGCAGAGCATCTCGTCTAAAGTCCACCTGCATCTATGGTGGTGCACCTAAAGGACCCCAGATTCGTGACCTGGAAAGAGGTACTGTTGCTTATTTTTATTTTTGGGGGGGCGGGGGTCAAGTGCTTGCCCTGTATAGTTAAGATGTTAACTTCTCATTATTACTTTAAAGGTGTGGAGATCTGCATTGCCACTCCAGGCAGACTCATTGACTTCCTGGAGGCAGGAAAGACCAACCTCCGTAGATGCACGTACCTTGTGCTTGATGAGGCTGACAGAATGCTGGACATGGGCTTTGAGCCACAGATTCGGAAAATCGTTGACCAAATCAGAGTAAGTTTCTGCATATGTATCCAAGTAGACTTGTTGGAATAAAGTGATTCCCTGCTAGACATGTAATGCGTTGCAATTTTTTTTTTTTATATATATTTGCAGCCTGACCGACAGACTCTGATGTGGAGTGCCACTTGGCCCAAAGAAGTTCGCCAGCTAGCTGAAGATTTCTTGAAGGAATATGTTCAGATCAATATTGGGGCACTGCAGCTCAGTGCAAACCATAACATCCTGCAGATAGTGGATGTGTGCAATGATGGCGAGAAGGAGAACAAGTGAGTAACTGTTCTATAGTAAAGTGCCAACTGTAAGGTGACAGGATGTGTTGCTCAGTTTTACTTACGGAGTGTCTGATTTCTTGTAGGCTCATTCGTCTGCTTGAGGAAATAATGAGTGAAAAGGAGAACAAGACCATCATCTTTGTAGAGACTAAGAGGCGGTGTGATGACCTTACCAGGAGGATGAGAAGGGACGGGTAAGTGTTAAAACTAAACTACTGCTTTAAAGTACTGCTTTTGCTGAGATGTAGTAACACAACTAAATTTGAACCCTTGTTTACTTTTAGATGGCCTGCTATGGGAATCCATGGAGATAAAAGCCAGCAGGAGAGAGACTGGGTGCTCAATGGTAAATTTAAACCACTGGTTGAACTGAGATTCAGAATAAAAAGTGCACATCATGGTTGAGTCTTACAGCGTTTGGTTTCTGTTTTCTAGAGTTCAAATATGGGAAGGCGCCAATTCTCATTGCCACAGATGTTGCATCCAGGGGTTTAGGTCAGTATCCTCCATGATGTGTTTAATACCTATATTGTACCTCTAAAAAGAGAGTGTATTTGCTTTCTTTAACTTTTCTGCTTCTTTCTGAGTTTCTCCCCTGGCCTTAAGGAGCAGTCTATGTGGCAGGGCCTTGGCATGACAAGCCCAGGTATCCAGAGGGGGAAGGAGGATTCTTGGAGGTGTCCCGACTGGCGAGGCACGGGTCTCCCAGTTGTGCAGATGTACAGAGGTGACCAGGCCCAAGTGCAGAATAACGCTCTGGCCTGCCTAAAAGAGGGGGAAGTTGAAGGACTCCCCATATGCTCATCTGTTCTCTGGCAATGGTTTGGACTGCTTCACACACCCAGGCTCTAACTCTCCCAGCTCGAAGCCCACCAACACAGCCTCTGATTGTCTTGCATTTGTTTGGGCATGGCAAGTCATTAGTCATATTAGGTGCTTCCTTATTAGACTTTTAAAAGCATGGGTGGCTTAATGTTGCAGTTTCCTAAACTTCTGTCTGAAGAGCAGTCTGTCAGATCGGTCATACCTTCACCTCTGTAAAGACATGGCTACTGGCCCTTTTGGTGACAGTGGGACATGCTAGTTGGACAAACCTGGACAAAATCCAAGCTCACACTCCTCCCTCGCCTGCGTTTCAAAGTCATGTCGAGACCTGCCAACGAGAGACATTGTGATCAAGTGAACAGTGGGTCTGGAAAAGCTGAGAAGGGGTGCACTTGTAGACATCCTGCAAATGGGTTCAGAGCTACAGTTTCTTGCCAAGAGACGCACATGTGAGCTTTAAAACAAAGGTCTCATGTGTGCGTAACAAAGGGACCTCGGTAAAAGCTAGTTGAAGCACACTCGGAGGCAGTAGTGTGCATAGCAGCCCTACTGTGTAGCGACATGAGGTCACTTGACAATATGAGGGGCGTGTTCTGCAATGGGAATGGACTAGTGAATGCATACTCCAAGAATGGTAAGGCTGCTGATCCATTCTTTTTTGTGTGGTTTGGCAGTTGCTTAGCAGGGAAGGTTTTTATTTTCTCACTGGATTAGGAGCTAACGGAGTGTGCATCGTTTCTCTCTTCCCACCGTAGTCTCCCCGAGGATTATGTGTCTAATGCCAGTCAATTTGCAGCCTTTGTGGGTTAACCAGCAATCCCACCGTCATGACCGTACTAACTTGCCCTCTTTTGTTTTTGATCCGGTTGTTGTGGTGGCGCCGGTGCACATTTTGTGTGCTGTCCTCTTTTTATGCCACACTGCAACATTACAGATGTTGAAGACGTCAAATTTGTCATCAACTTTGACTACCCCAACAACTCCGAGGACTATATCCACCGCATTGGCAGAACGGCTCGTAGCCAAAAGACAGGCACAGCCTATACCTTCTTCACACCAAACAACATGAGGCAAGCCGGCGACCTCGTCTCTGTGCTTCGAGAGGCCAACCAGGCTATCAACCCAAAGCTCCTCCAAATGGCAGAAGACAGAGGAGGTAAATCTAATTGGTGAGATACAAAAATGGTGATGAGTCTCTTTAACCCGCTCCTCCTTTCTTTTAAGATTAATTTCTTTATCACGACTTGATCTTTGCATCAACTTTGAGTTTAAATTGCTTTCACTAAAACGTGTTCCTGTATCGCTTTTCTAATGTTGCCACATCTCTTTTTAGGTCGTTCAAGGGGAGGCAGAGGTGGTGACTATCGAGATAATCATCGAGATAGGTATTCCTCAGGAAGGCGCGATTTTGGCAATTTTAGGGACAGGGACAACAGAGGCTTTGATAATGGACCAGCTAAGTCTTATGGCATGAGTTCTCAGAATGGAGGCTATGGGGGCAACAACGGCAATGGCTTCAATGGAGGAAGCTACAATGGTAACGGACAGTCAAACTTTAGTAGTAACCAGACTGGGTCATTCGTAGGCCAGAACAACTTCCAGGGCCAGCAGTTTGGTGCTGGTAAGGCTGTTGCGCAGAATGGTGTGAGTCATCCCCAATTCCCCTTCCCCCAGGGACAGGCTCCGCCACCGCCGCAGCAACAGCAGCATCCTCCACCGTCACTGGTGCCGTACCCCATGCCTCCTCAGTTCTCACAGTAAACTTGTCGTACACTTGAAAGAAGTAATTTATTGCTTTTTGTCTGAGTTGTATACTTGATCCAGATTTTTTTTTTTTTTTTTTGTATTTACACAACAGGGTTACAACAACTCCAACCTCTGTCAAACCTTTTTAAGATCTGCAGTGCAGCACTAGTGATGTTGCACACATTTTTCCTAATGCTATTTAATTTGTTACATTCCTGTTTAGTTAAAATTTTGTACTAGGTAAATACAAATGTATCAGTTTTCACGTGTATCATTGAAAGTGATGTTAAGTTCCTTTCTTGAAAGTGCACTGCATGATCTTTCAAATAAACTCCTGAAAAGACAGTTTTGTGTCTCCTTTACTACAACATGAATGTTGCTGAGTCATTAGAGGAGCGGTATTAGTATGACTCTCAATGTCCAGATGTCAGGGTCTTGCAAGAATTCAAGCGAAGTGTGCAATCAGGTACAACAATCCCTTAAACCAGCATTTAACCTAATGACAATCAGGTGTCATAGGGTTTTTGTGTTACTGATGTTGCCATAACAGGAGTAAAAATAAAAATCACCTTGCTTAATCTAGTTGCTGAAATAGTATTTGTTTTGCAGGGAGGGTGGTGCCAGGTGAAGGCAAAATGGTTAAAAGGGTTTCATCCCACCACAACTTAATGACAGTGTTCATAAAACATGAGTTTTGGGTTTGTATAAATGCATTAATGTTAAATTTTGAATACCTGTGGAGCTGCTAGTAGGCTGAGATGAAGCAATGTCTACATCTGCTGGTAGAGAATTGAATAGCAAAGGTGATTTCTTGTCTACTTCAAGTTAGGTTTTACTGCAGTATGAGCAGAGTAACGACTACTGGGCAAGCTTTTCCATGCAGTGCTCTACTTGACTATCAGCAAAATCTGTTTTTGCTGATAGTCTTTTTTTGTTTTTTTGTTTTTTTTGCCTGTCCCGTTTGGCTCTTTTACCATCAGAATTGTTGTCTAAAGGCAAACAAAGATGCCCAACGGATTTACTTTACCAAATTGACCATCCCAGCCTTGCCGTAATGGTCCATTTGATTCACCTTTTATTGTTTATTTTCACTTACTGAATACGGGACAGACTTGACTGGGGGAAAGAAGGGGAGAAAGAAAGAGGGAAAGAGAAACAGCTGAGAAGAGGGACGGGGGAGAAGGGCAAAAAACAAACCAAAAGAACGGGCAGAGAAAAAAAATGCATATATCGATCACCTGGATCACCTGCTGAGAAAGAAAAAAGAAAACAAGCAGAAGAGAACAAGAGTAATAGAATAAACAACATCACAATGATATATGGGAATATGACAGTAAATACTAAATATTAAACATTATTGTGCAGCACATAAGATCAACAGAACACAGTGTGCTTTGAGGTAGGAGCCAAAAAGGGTGTAGTTTGTGGGTGTGATCACCCGTGTGTACACCTGTGAGCATGGACGTGCTTGTTTTTTGTTTTTTAAAAGGTTCCTTCATGTAATAATCTGCTAGAGGGTGTGGGGGGGCCACAGCCTCCTCTGCACCCTGGTGACATACCCCTACTCCAAGGCCCTGCATGTGTGGGTGGTTGTGGTGGAGCGGGAAGAGGGAGGAAACTGGAGATGGGGAGGGAAGGGAGGGAGGGGCAAGTGACCCCTCCCTGGGGCCAGCTCCCCCGCTGACCCCAGTAGGCACCCCCATACTCCGCGACCCGCCAGGGAAAGGGGGCCCAGGCCCATCCAGACCGGGGCCCAGTGCAGCAGCGCCTCCCGGCCCCACAGAGCACGGGACAGTCCACCCAACCCCACCACAGAGCAAACTGCACCCACCCCACCATCCACTCATCTTCCAGACTACATAAGACAATAAACACCCAGGCTGAGATCTTCCTCCACCTCTCCTGTATCTCCCCCTCCTGCAGAGGGAGCTCCTGAGGAGAGGAAAGCTCCTGCTCGATGCACCGGCGGCACCCTGCTCCAGGGCTGGGCCCCCATGCATGTTAGCCATCTCTGCAGTGTTAAGATGGAAATAGGCAGTCTTGAGCTGTGTATCCCACTCCGCGTTTACACTCCTTATAGCAGTTTGCACATGTTTGGCTACTTCCTGAGAACATCCAGTTATCCATAAAATGTACAAAACAAAGTGTTATCCAATATCTATCTTTAGGCAAGCACATGTTAGGTTCACAACTACAACCTTCTATTTAAAATAAGTCACAGGTAAAGAAATTTTGTGCAGCAGAAATATTAGGAACAAACTAAAGGAATCAAGTGTACTTATGTACACTACATAAAGATATGGAGATATCACTGATTTTGCTCATTTAACTCCTTTTTTGATTAGGAAGCACAACTGTTCTGTCATAGCTCTAGTAAGACTAAGCATTGCAGTCTTTCTCATTAAGGTTAAAAGAGGATGCGGGTGCCAGTTATCACAGCGCAGCTGGTGCTCCACCCAATGAATGTATATATTCATGATAAAGAGACTGAAATCTGGTCACAGGTCAGTGGCGAATGATTACAGATCAGATCTCTGGATGAACAGTCCCCGCTGCTGCTCACAGGTGCTGTGGGTGCGGCTGATTAAACTGCTTTCTACATGTTTACAGAACCATAACGTAGAAGTATGTGAGGAACGCACGCTGTGTAAATACTACAGAACCAGAGAAGAGCTCTTTTTTTTTTTTGTGACAGCCACACCTCAATGCCGACAGCATTATCTGAAATGAACACACGCTTGTCTTGTATGTTTTTTTCTTTTCAGGACTACAACCTTTTTTACATTGTGAAATCAATTTACGGCAGGTACGTTTGATTGGGAGAACAAGCTTATCTTTCATGAATTGCATAATGTGTCATTTAAACAGATGGGTTGGGTTTAAGGACAGAGGTGGATCACACCATTGCTGCCTTTGAGGAAGCTTAAAATGTGCCTATGACCTCACTGCCCTCGTCTTACTCATTGCTTGTGTCATTCTGCACTTTTTTTTTCTAGAAACAGTTCATGGCAAAACACTTCCACTGATAAAAGTTCATCATTAACCCTGCTGCTTCAAAGCAGAGCTGTCATAGTTTTGAATGAATTTTTATCTTATTTGAAATGAATTAGATGCTTTTTCCTCTTAGTTTACTATAATATCCTCTCTTCTGAAACATCTTCTTAATGCTTATCCAAGTCAGGGCTATCCTAGTTGTAATTAAGTGTGGGTGGGGTACACCGTGGACAGGCTGCTAGTCCACCACGAGTCAGACAATCATTGACATTCCCACCCTAACACTGTCATCTTAAAGCTGGGTGGCACAAGGCCACCAGGCTGAGCATGTCTTCTAGCAACATATACTCACATTCATATATACTTCAACTGTAGTAACAAAGGCATTTCTCAAATTAATTTCATCTAATTAATTATAAACAAAGAGTAGAAAGCAGTCAGCCATATTTTAAATCAGGACATTTAAAAGTTTGTTAAATGACAATTATTTATTGCCCATTAGAGTAAAAAAAAAAAAAAAGAAGTTACATAACAATAAAAATATCCATTATGAAACTTAGCTGCCCTGTAACGTTAAAGCACAAGTTAATGGTGCTAATGTGTTTCCCTGAACGCCAGGAAGTGGAGCAAACCACTGTGAGGTGTACGCTTCTATAATGAAATTCAAATTCATTTTATTATATTATTTTAAATCATATAGTTACATTTACAATTACGCATTGATACGGTGGCCCAGTGAGGCAACTTAAGCAAAGACCAGTAAAAAGAAATGCACATGAAACACGACTGATATGGAAGAATATGAAGCAAAAGTAAAAAAAATAAATATATATGTATATGTATGTATATATATAT
>NW_005187482.1:804819-827784 GCF_000239375.1 Pundamilia nyererei | reverse complement strand
ATTCAGTTTCCTGCATCATATGACTCCTGTCTCAGTGCGATCCTTCGCATGTTTTGGTTTCTGTCTCTTCGGAAGCTGTTCCGTCACGATATTGTGTACCCAAAAACATTTCTGTTGTATTTTGTGTGCTTTTTTCTGCATTTCTAATTTTAGTTCATTTCTAAATATGCCTCCTAGTGTTAACCACTCAGGGCTTTGGTACACTGAGGATGAAAACACCAGTTCGCCTAAAAAGGGGGAAGCAGCCCACTTGAGGGAAGGGGGAACCCGAGACCAATTCTTTAGCTGTGCCCTTGCCCCATAGACTGTGGTGAAATCTGGAGCAACCTCAGAATGCATTGAAGCTGCTGAGTATTCCCTCGGTGTTAACTCTGTTTTTGTTCTGTACAAGGATGTAAATCTGGCTCTTCAAGCTCTTTAATGTTCCAGTGACTTCATCAGGTAGTTAGTACATGTCAGATGTTTGATTGCAGAACAGGGTGATTTACGGTGTTAGGCTGTAAGGTTATTATTAGGTCGAAACCTCAACCAAAACTAAAACTTGGTATGGCTGCAGGCTCAGGCAGTAACCGTCTGCCGGTTCATTACTGTGGGAAAAACATTTCATGCTGTCACTGTTGATCTTGCAGATTCAAAGTGCTGCAGGGGTCAAAGTGTCACGTCCATGACCCCGGACATGAGCTGCTTTTCATGTCCGACCACCTCTGTTTGATTTTACTTCCTTTTACCTTTTTCTGGCTTCTACTCAATCCCTCCCTGTCCTCCTGCGCAGGTATGTAGGAGTTGGTTTCCTGAGTAACTGCTCTGGGTGTGCATCAGACACACCTACAGCAAGCATGAGACGGAGCAGCGTGCTGAACTAATTTCTTGCAAACTCATATTGTTTGACTCCACGAGCAGAGGTGCATCTAACTCCAATCACCCACGTTAATTACTAAGCATGCTGCATACTTACACAGGCACACACACACACACACACTCAAGATACAATGCATGCTCTGCAGCCCTGCAGATTATCTTTGTTATCAGCTCTTTTCTTTTCTTTATTTACCTCTTTTGGCAGCAGGTGAAGTTTGCATTCCTCACATTAGACCTTGACTCCTGTCCGGTAATTTCACAGGGTGTGTGTGTGTGTGTGTGTGTAGGCAAAGACGATATAGAAATTTATATGCTCACCCACGCTGAAAGGTGAAAGGTCAACTATTTAGAGTACCACCCAACATTTAATGAAACCGAGTATACAATTTAGATTTTATACTCTGTCTTTTCTGTTTTTATTCATACTTCTCAGATAACAAATACTGAAACGTAGCACAGTGAAAATCTAGGTTAGACCTTTGATTGTCACATCTAAACAAAGAGAGTAAAGATGAGCCTGACATCCAGTCAAGTGGCTAGTTTTTCTACATTCCCCTGTAATCATCTCTGAGGGGACCACGAGTGCTTTGTGAGAAGCAACTTTAGAGCCCGTTACTATGATGAAATTCTGTAAAATGATCAAAAAAAAGGAAAACAAATCCCACTGATCTGACTGTAAGTCACATATGAGCTAATCAATGATTCTGGTGTAACCTCAGGAGCAAAATGATGTTCTGTAAGATTTTCCTCTCGAGTTTCCTGCAAAGGGATTAAAAAAGAGAGAAAAAAGAAGAAGCACACTCACACTTCTGAGAAAGCACAAGCGCACAAAATTACAAGGGTAAACACAATTATTCTCCTAGAATGTGAGGTTGCGGGAACGTGGAACAGGTCCGCCCGGTCTGCCGCTCTCTCTGCTTTTCCTGGCGACACACCTGCTGGCCCGGGGAGGAGCTGAGACAGGTGAACGCTCCCTTAACTGAGAGGGAGACGCCACGGGAGGCAAGAAGGGAGCAAGAGGAAGAAGAGAGCGTTAGGAAGAAATACACTTGGACTCAGATTATACACACAAGCGACGTCCCGAGATGTCGAAGAAACAGGATCCCAGCACTGTGAAGTTAAACAAGTGAGTTGGGATTTACTCTCTCTCTCCCTCTGTCTGTGTGTGTTACTGTATTGTCTTGGTTTCTCTCTTTTAAATGCCTGATGGTGTTTTTTTTGTGCCATGATCCCATTTATGTTTGCACAGGCTGTTTCACTTTCCCCCGACAATCACACTGAGTGTTAAAGTACAGCCTGTGTTTTTACGTGCAAACAGACTTTCTGTCTCATTCATTCTCGTCTCCATGTCACTAACTTTAAAGTCAGTTTGTTTGTCACCTCGCCCAACTCCTTCACTTAACCACACACATTTTTAATTGTTTCTTTGCCCAAGGGGTGTATCACCAGAGTTCACTGACTCACTTTATCCATTTCTGGTGCCACTCAAAAGGCTGAAGTTCTGACTCACTCAGCCGATATGTCAACAACGTCCCTGTCGTTTCATCCGACAGCGTGTATAGTGTGCAGCTTGCAGTACTTGCTTTGCAGTTGTTCGAGGGGGAAAAGTGAGTTGACTCCTGACGATGTTAAATGTGTGGACTCTTGAAGCGATTAAGCAGGGGTTTTATCTCATCCTGGTGTGAGGGGACACAGGCAAACACACTCATACTGTTACAGTGGGGCGTGACCTGAAACCAAAGACTTGAAAGTGTGACTGGAAAGAAGGCATGAAGGAGCGGCAGGGCAGGGTTTTCCTGCTGCTTTCATAATCAGCGCAGTGACACTTGTACCTGAATGAAGTGAATGTTTATTCCGCCTGCATGCCTGCGACAGGCTCAGGGTGGTGGGCGCGTCCCATGATGCGCTGAGTTTATACACCACTGTGCATTTTCATCGTCTTCTGTCCTTGTCTTCCTCCCCTAACCATGGTCGTGCTGGAGGTTCCTGGTCATCAAGGGGGTCGTCTGATTATCTGGATTTTGTCTGTGCTATTTTAGGGTCTTTAACTGGTAGAGGTGACTGGTGATTTGATTTGGCACTATATAAATAAAACTTAATTGAATTGTGTTGTGGGCATTCACATCATTTCTGATGCACAGAGCTGAACATTCGCGATTCATGGGGGTCACGAGCTCCAGCAGCGCTGCGTATTTCTTCTGCGGTTCTCAGGAATGAAGCACGTGACCCGCATCTTAGATGTTTGTAGTAAAAATCAGTTTGAGTAAAGGAGAAATCAGTGCTCGAGGAAGTATTCTATTTATATCCTGTTTTTCCCTAAAAGTACGTCAGAATTACAAATTGTGAAATGAAAATGTGTGTGTCATTTAATTACACACACACACACACACACACACACACACACACACACACACACATTTATAGTTTAGTTTATAGTGCAAGAAATTGACATTTTAAAATACTATTTTATATGAAATCATTGTTGTATATATTTATGTAATTTTAGTTAAGACAAGTGTTAATTAAGCTGTGGCTGTTTTAAACAGGACTGCAGTTTATTTATTTATTTTAATCATGGACCAATAATATAACTACATTCCCTATTTGATAAAGAGCTGGCAATGTAAAAACAAAAAGGGATAAATTCTTACTGATACTAATTTCAAATATAATAAAATAATCAAAAGAAACCATGAAATATGAAGCGCTTTTTAATATAAAGCGAGCAGCTATGGCAGGGCTGGCAAGCACTGGCCAAGCAAAATCACCCCCCCCCCCCAAAAAAAACCCATCTCCATAGAGACTGTGCCCCCCCCCCCCGAAAAAAAATAAAAAATAAATAAATAAAAATAAAAATTGAGACATACTGTTGAAATTGCTCTTCTTTTTACTACATGAATTAAATATAGATTAAAGACGTGACAGAGTAAATTAATCCAAACCCTTTTTACCCTGCAAGACATGAAAACAACACCCTCCTAGATCTTACCCTCCTGCATCAGTGCTCCTTTGGAAGCCATCATGTCTGACTACAAATGTCAATCATTGGTTAATCATATGATTAAAGGTGCAGCAGGGATGTCTGAGCTCGTCACAGACAGCATTCCTGACTGCTAAAGGGAGGCGACAGGGGGACACTCCCCTCTACCCTGCAATGTGCGTCCCCTCATCTGGGGTGTGTCAGGATACATAGTTGTCTTTCATACTACAGCCAAGAAGGAATGACAGAAAAAAACACATTTAATGAGAACAAAGAGCTGCGTGGAAAGTGTTTGATGAGTGACATTAAAGTGAAGAAACACGAAGAGCCACCGAGCTGGTTTTTATGTTCACAGCTGAACAGATTTCTTTGTGTGAAAGGTAAATAACACCATCATTTAACTTTAACCACTTTCACAATTAGGATGTTCTTTTTCTTCATGTTCATCTGGAAATATTTAAACTGGACTTTTATGCTTTTCATTATTTTCTGTCACAGATTTAAAATAATGGATGCTCATGTTAAAATGACTAAAGTAAAGTCAGCATATGTGGCAGGGTTTGTTTTAAACTCTTGGCTCTGTATGATGTACCAGAGAAGGGATATCCTCCCCAGACACATCCATCCATCTTCTTCCACTTTATCCGGGGCTGGGTCGTGGGGGCAGCAGCCTAAGCAGAGAAGCCCAGACCTCCCAGCCACCTCCTCTAGCTTGTCTGGGGGAACACAAGGCGTTCCCAGGCCAGCCGGGAGATATAATTTCTCTAGTGTGTCCTGGGTCTGGCCCGGGGCCTCCTCCTGGTGGGACATGCCTGGAACACCTCACCCAGGAGGCGCCCAGGAGGCATCCTTGTCAGATGCCCGTACCACCTCAGCTGGCTCCTTTCGATGTGGAGGAGCAGCTGCTCTACTCTGAGCCCCTCCCAGATGGCTGAACCTCTCACCCTATCTCTAAGGGAGAGGCCAGCCACCCTTCGGAGGAAGCTCATTTCCGCCGCTCGTATCCGCGATCTCGTTCTTTCGGTCACTACCCACAGCTCGTGACCATAGGTGAGGGTAGGGACGTAGATCGACCGGTAAATTGAGAGCTTCGCTTTTACACTCAGCTCTCTCTTCACCACGATGGACCGGTGCAGCGTCCGCATCACTGCGGCTGCAGCCCCAATCCGTCTGTCGATCTCCGGCTCCCTTCTCCCATCACTCGCGAACAAGACTCCGAGATACTTGAACTCCTCCACTTGGGGCAGGAACTCGTCTCCAGACACGCCCACTTGTATTTATGAGGAACACCCAATCAGAGGAGATAAGGATAGTGATTAATTGGGAGCATTTTCACCATCATCTGTCTCTGTTCCTACCCAGGACTCAGGCCCAAGAACTGGCTGTGCTGATTTCTCGCATGCAAAAGAATGCAGACCAAGTGGAGAAGAATATCCTGCAAGCAGAGAAACTGCTGGCTGTGGTAAGAAGTCCTGGTGAATCATAGGTGGAGGCACTGTATGCCAGCATTTCCTTTACTTAACTTATCATTCTGCCATAAGTGTTAAAGTGAATCTCTGAGGCACTTCCTTTCCACAAGAAGTTTAGCAAAAAAATCTAGAGATTAAAAAAAAAAATGGTTGAAACGCTACTTTGTTGCATTTGCGGTTCTCCTGTGCAGGACAAAGAGCGAAAGGGGAATAACGAGCAACTGCTCCACAAGAAGGAGAATGCAGACAACCTGGCCCAGGCCGAGGGACTGCTCAAGGATCTTTTCATGGACGTGGGCGGAGCCAAGAAGCTTCAACACCCTCAGGCTAAAGAGATTGAGAAGGAGTGAGTGTGTTTAGGGGTGTCATGGCCAAAATTCAAACACGCACAAACGCTAGCATGCATGCCAAGCAGACAGAACTTGATCTGTTACATGTCACGGAGGCACACTCGCCACAAACAATCATTTCCACAATCCCTTTCCTTGCTCTCCACCCATCTTCTCACTTCTAACTTAAACATTTTGTCTCTCAGTGTGGTAAATCTCCACTATCGCTGGGCCAAGGACTGTGCTACCTTCAGGGAAGTGTACGAATCGGTACAAGACGTGGACCTGACCCAAAAGATTGGCTGGGGTCCTCTGTTTGATGAGAGGCTGGTCAGTTGAACGACCAAAATTTCTGCAACCTTAAAGTCCTTCAGAGATTTTTAGTAGCCGCTTGAATCTTGAATGGTTCTCTGTTGTGTTTCACAGAAACAGCTGAGAGCGGAGGCATACGGCCCTAAGCTTTCTGATGTAGAGAGGCAGATAGCAGCTCATAACCTTCGCCATCAGGAGATCAAGGCCTATCAAGACCAGCTGAAGCCCAGCACTACCCTCTCACAGGTAGCAGAGCAAAGCTTCACATGTATGTACAGTTCCTGCGTGCAGGATGGATCATTAACGTGCTTCTTGTTTGTTCACAGGAGCAGTACGCTGCCGTCAAAGAGAAATATGCTGAGCTTTTTGTAAGTCGATTTAATTAGTAAATTTGCCACTTGGAGTTAAACTTGAGTGTTGTGTGTGGTGTTCATATGTTGTTTGCACCTTGCGTGTTCTGCAGGAGAGCTCCGAGCGACGGCGCAACCACCTGGCTTCTTTATACGAGTACATGCAAAGCTGCAGCAAGGAGCTGATCTACCTGTCGAACCAGCAGGATAGGATCCTCCAGAGAGACTGGAGTGATCGCATGGTTGACCCGCCGAGCGTCCGCATGGAGTATGAGGTGAGAATCCAGCATCACGCATGCTGAGGGATTATTATTAGTTAAAGTCCCAGTTTGTGATTTTATCGGTGCAAAGGCAACTTTGAATTGAGCACTTGCACGTTTCATTTTTGCACAGAAATTCAAAGCTAACGGACTGTTAGCACATGAGCAAGAAGTCAACCAGCTGCAGGAGGAAGGAGATAACCTCATTAAGATGAAACACCCCGGCAGCCCAACCATAAAAGTACATTTTACATCTGTGATAAATCATCCTACTGTCCCGTATGGCTGTATGGTTGTAGCATTAATTAAACATGATCGTTGATGTTGTTGTCAGGCACACAGAGATACGGTACAAGCTGAATGGCAAGCCTTTCTCAACCTGTGTCTGGCACAGGAAGTACACCTGGACAATATTGACAACTACAAAAAGGTAAAGAGCTGTGAGGAAAATTAAAAGTTTCCAGTTGACTAAGAGCCTGCTGCTAACAGCTGACTGTTCAATGCAGTTCCAATTGGATGCAGAAAGGTTGTCAGAATCTCTGGAGAGACTCAGCTCGACTCTGGACTCAAAGTCCATGGAGAACAAGACCAACCCCGAGATCCTGTTGGCACTCGAGGTAAGACACAGTTTTTTAAAAATATGTTGTGATTTCTGTGCAACTTCTAGGAGTCTTAACAAGCATAGAAAAGCCATGTTTTCATGGCTGACACAAGAGGGACCGACAACTAGTCAAAGGTGGTACACGGAAAATTCTACCAAAAATTAACACCAAACCAGACAACAGTTTGGGAATTCAGTCTGTTACAATTTTAAATGCACAGACTTCCATACCCATGAAATTAGGAGACTCAGCTGGACTGTAACAACAACAAACTGCTGTGATGACTGAGACTGCCGTAGAGAGGAATGATTTTAGGCCAATGTTCAAGATCAGGGATGTTAAAATGGTTGTTACAGCAGTGCTACTGTAGTTGTTAAAGTGTGTGGGATTTATGACAAAGTTCAAATGTCTGTCTCCTCCTAATTCGCACCTTTGGCCCATTTAGAACCACCAGTTCGGCCTTTATTGACTTTATACTTTATACTTAATTCTGCTCATTAAAGTGTTCATTTCCTTGCTGAACAATGGTGACTTTGTTGTGTTATGGTGCAAAATAAACCCATTGTCCCCATTTAAGGATATACTCAAGGAATCAGTTTGTACCTCTAACTACTTGAACAGTGGGAAAACATGGAAACTACTTTGAAACTGTTTTGAAATTCACTTTCAGGGAGATGAACCAGCAGTGAAGAGGAATGAGCAGCGCCTGGCTGCCCTCAGGGAACTTAGCGATAGCGTCGTGCCTCTGAAGTTGCGCAGAATGCAGCTCAGCAAACCGACCACTGTAATATCCCTGTGTGACTGGATCGATGAAGAGGTACGATGTCAACAGCTGTCATTTACAGGCAGCCACCTTATGTTGGAGATAGTAAATTTAGGGATTACTCTTTCCTTCTCTATCTGTTTTAGGGTGCCGTACGACGTGGTGAGAAGCTAACCCTGAAGTCCAGCTCTGATAATAACAACTGGAAGCTTCAGGACAGCAGTGGGAAAACCAAAACCCTCTCTGCAGCATGTTTTATGATCCCACCACCCGATCCTGAGGCCTTGGAGACAGTGAATAGGTATAATCACGACTCCTTCAGCATACTTTATTGGTGATTATAATTCAACCTGAAGCTGATTTTAAACCAGCACTGTGTGTGTGTGTGTTCAGTCTGGACAGGCAGCTGGCTGATCTAAAGCGTCGTAGATCTGCTCTCATAGCCTCCTTAAAGAGCCCCGCTGTAGAAGTGATTCAGACTCAGAAAACAGGTGAGAACAAAAGCAGTCACTTCACTTCTTCTCATCTCCTCGGACTTTCAGACCAGGACAGAAGTCTTTTCTGAAACGATTGGGCTAGTCTATCTTTTCATTGTAGAGCCGTTTTCCTTTCTCCTCAGTTGCTGTTAAAAGTCCAGAGAATCCCAGAGTTGCAGAGCTCCTCAGTGAATTAGGCAAAATCAATAAAGCCCTGGAGGCGCTGGAAAAGGAGATCCTGAGGCGAGCGAGGACCCCGTTAGACAATCGTAACCCAACTCAGGACCTGGCAAACAGATTGCAAGAGCATGAGGTAAACATGACGAGCATTATACTTCAATGGCACCACGCAGGTCACAACGTAATTGAATTATGTCCTATCTAAACGTGTTCCTTTGCCCTCCAGAAATCGGCTCTCGCTGTGAAGAAGCTAGAGTCAGAGAAATCTGCCATCCAGAGAGAGGTGGATCCTATTCTGGCTAAGAAACCTCTGGGTCCCACCGCCTCTGCCCTGCCACCTAAACTCAGCGCCACCAACAAAAAGTTTGATGACATCAATGCTCTCATCGACCTTTATAATAAAAAGTACGAACATTAGAATGAAATTCTAAATAAAATCTCAAATCTAGAATGAAATCTTTCTTAAAGTGCAGTCATTATAATGGAAGTGTTTTAATAGAAAAAAGCCTAGTTCACTCATAAATATACATAGACTAGCGTGTAATTATGCCTTGAATGAAAAATGATACGTCATAAACGTATAATTAAGCCATTAAAAATAAGCAGGTTTGTGGAAACCGTCATGTTCCCCCACCATAATTGAATACAATTATCTCCCTTCCACCTGATCGTGTTTTATATATGTGGCTAGAGACCGGCTACATATGGATTACACCAGAGGTGGAGGAGAAGAGAATTTGTAGGCGTTCGCGTGCTGTGGATGGACATTTCAGTCCGTTCTTGGACCTTTAGACTCAAGATAAAAGGCATCATGCACATGTTTTATTGACAGAGGAGGGGTCCCCTTCACCCCAGAAACATAAAGAAAGAGACAACAGTCAGAAGTGAACTTCTCTGACTGAATGACCTCTATTGGATTTATTTCAAAAGGTTTTACAGCCTCTGTAGTAAATAAAGATGGACACATCTCACCCAACATTGACAGCTGTGGTAAACAGTGGACAAAAATAGCCATTTGTTTCAATGGATTTTACCATTAAATTGAGCATTTAGCAACGTGTCAGTTCAGATATAGTAGAGTAGCATATCTATGTGCGTGTTCTTGTGGCGTTTTCTTTATTTTATTTAACTTTGCTACTTCTCTGCTTTCATCAGAGCAACAGCTTCCATGTACTTAGAGAAAGAGATAAAGAACGTAGAGGGCGTTGTCTCTGGGTTTGAGAAAGAACTGGCTAAAGACGGCACCATTCTTGACCAACCAAACTCTCTTCAGAGCCGCAACCAGAAGCTTCAGGTGTTGTAAATAAATCTAAAACTTACACAACAATATAGATAACTGGAATCGTGCAAATGTGTCTTTTCTCATGCCTTTTCTTTGTCGTTATGTTGTCAAACAGGCAATGAGTAAAGATGTGGCCTCAAAGAAAGATGAGCTGAAGAAATTAGGCAAAGAATTGGACCTGACAGAGCAGGCGTGCAACTCTCTGCAACAGAATCTCAATGAGTATTGTCCCGACATCCGCCGCCAGGAGGACCAGGTGAAGAACCTGAAAAACCGTTACACAAGGGTCAATAGCCAGCTTCAGGAGAGGTGAGAGAAAAGTAAAGACAAAATCAGGCATTGTGGTAACCATTGCACATGGGTGTTGTTGTAACTCGCGTGTATGTTTTTGCTTTAGGTCTGCTCTTGTGCAGCAAGCAGTCAATAAAAACCAGGATTTCCAGAGTGCCGTTCAGTCGCTGGACTTCTTCTTGGTCAATTTGCCAGATAATAAGATCAAACCTACGGACGGAGTGGCACAAATTACAAGCAAGGAGAATTCTCAGAAGGTGAGTGGAAGTATTTTGTTTTGTAATTTTCATTTTATTTACATGCATTAACAAGACTCTGATGTCTATAAATAAAATAGCTCAAGTCTGCTTTTGGTTATTTTTTAGAGAGTGGTAGAGGACATCAAGAAGAAGTCAGGTGATCTTAACCGCGTCAAGGACCTTTCCCGCAATCTGCAAAATGTCTTAAATGTGAGTTCTGAGAAGAAGACCTAAACCTAGCGAAATATTTTCTGTATATTAGGCATAGCCTCAAAATGATGCCATTCTTAAATGTTTAAATGTATTTCTATTTCTTTTCAGGACTATGAGATCAAGTCAAACACTTACAGTGCCATTCTGACGGATGATGATGGTGCTGACGAGAGTGAAGAAGACGTTGACGAGGGACCAGTTTCACTGAAACGTCAAACTTCAACTCTGGCTCAGGCGATACAGAGAACGGTATGGTTTCACACAGCTACACAAAGACAATAAAGGAGCTACAAAAAGATATTTCTCTTTGTCAATCATTACTTCAAGCACACCATTGGCTCAGAGTCAATAAGTGACTCTGCAAGCAGCTTTGCAACCCACCTTTTTGTCATGCTGTATTTGACTTATTTACTGTCATAATTCACAGTTCCCTGCTTTTTTCTCTGTTGCGGTCTTGCCATTTCTGTATAACCAAATTTTAAATTATTGTAGATGGAAATAAGAATCTTCTTCTTTTACTACAGGAGAAAGATCTGTTGAACCGCTTCGCTGAGGTGTCTGCAGAGAACAACCAGCTACTAAATCAGTTGGGTACAACAAAGAACATCATGGCTATGGTAGGATATCATGGAATCAAAATAAACCCAGCAGCATTGTTGTTGTAATTTTACTGTGTGTCTGTGTTTTTGTTTTCTGTTTTTTTACATTAAATAATACTCACCACCTCACCTCACCTGCCTTCTCTGACCTCCTTTGTGTCCTTTTATTTATGTGCAGAATGAAGAGAAAATCAGTCAGGTGGCTGTCACTCAGCAGCTGCAGCTCCAGAGCCAAATGAAAGACCAGGAGCAAAGCGATAGTCTGAAAAAGGAATTAAGTGAGGAGGTCAACAGGCGTCTTCATGCTGAAAACAACCTGGATACATACCGCAAGAGGTTTATGTCTCTGAAGAACAGGAGAGGAGTGGAGAGGTTGGAGGAGAAGGAGGTGGTGCAATATTACCGCGATCCCAAACTGGAGATGGAACTGAAGTCGCTGAAAAGTCGGATCGAGGATGAAGAACTGAAAAGGTCAGGCACCAAAACAGAGATTGAAATCAACAATGAGAAGATTATCAAACTGGAGCTGCAGCTGACCAAAGTCGAGCCTAAACTAGTGACTAAGATCCTCACCGAATACGAGAAGGACCCCCAGCTTGATAAAGAAGCAGCTAAGCTTCGAGACGAGATACAGAGGTTGCGCCTGGAACTCCAAACGAGGAACACAGAGGCAGTTCAAGTGAAAAAAGAGATAACCGTTTTGGCTCAGCAGAAACCAAAAATCATAGAGAAAGTTGTTAAAAAGGAAGTGGTGAGACTTGAGAAAGATCCAGAGATGCTGAAAGCTGTTCTTCTGTTCCAGAGTGATATTGCAGAGGAGGAGTACCGATGCAAGGCCCTCAATGATCACATTTTTAGCACAAGGAGCCAAATAAACACACTGGAGAGGGTCATCCCCACCATCCAGCCCAAGGTTATTACGAAGGTTGTGAGCCAGGTACGACAAGATCCGGAAACGGTTGAAGAGTCAAACAAGCTGCGGATGACTTTGGAAGAAGAGAAGGATGAAAACGTTATCTTGATGAAAGACCTGACCACCCTTCAGTTACGTTACAGTGAACTGGAGAATCTCAGGCCAAAGGTGGAGGTGAAGGAAATCATCAACGAGATTTACAGAGTCGATCCTGAGACAGAGGTCGAGATGATACGTCTGAGAAAAGAGTTGCAGGATTCAAGCCAAAACCGCACGGACACGGAGAAAGAAATTGACACAGTGACAAAAACTCTGGTTACACTGCGGGCTCAGAAGCCCAAGGTGGAGTACAAGGAGGTGACCCAAGAGGTGATCAAAGAAGAAAAGAGTCCAGAAGTCATCAGGGAATTACAAAGACTAAACAACCAAATGAACCGTCTGCAAGTCAACTATGACACCACCATAGAGCTTCTGACCCACCTGCGCAAAGAAAGGGATGAGCTGAAAGCTGAAAAAACTAAAGTGGAGACACAGCTAGTGAATAAAGAAGTCATTAAATATGAGAATGATCCTCTTCTGGAGAAAGAAGCTGACCGGCTTCGACGGAACCTCAGAGAAGAGATTCAGCAGCGCCGATCTTTAGAGGAATGTCTCTTTGACCTGCAGAACCAACACATCACCCTCGAAAGGCAGAAGCCACAGGAGAAAATTCTAACACAAGAAGTGGTTCGGCTTCAGAAGGACCCTAAGCAGATCCTGGAGCATGAGAAATTAAACAAGAAACTGGATGATGAAACGAAAACCCGCAGAAAACTTGAACTGGAAGTCCGACAACTCAGAGCTCTGATTCAAGATAAAGAGATTATGCTGGCTCAGCTGGATGATCGTCAGAAGAAGATCCAAGTAGAGTCAGAGCTGAGACAGATCAAAGCTCGTATTCTTGAACTGGAGAATACCCCACCACCCATTGAGGAAAGAATAATTGTCGAGGAGGTCTTGAAAGTGGAGAAGGATCCTCAACTGGACAAACTCATTGGTAGTATACATGACAACTTGGAGACAGAGGGCAATGAAATCAATCATTTAGAGAGAGAAATCCGCAACATAAAGCTCAAGCTTGAAATTCTGCAAAAGGAAAAATCGATTGAGAAGGTTGTTTACCGAGAAGTTGTCCGTGTGGAGAAAGACCCAGCAGTTGAAGCTGAAAGGGAACAACTCAGAGAGCTAGTAACAAAGGAGAGAAATCTCAGGCGGAACCAAGAAGATAACATTCAAAGCACGCACCTCAAAATGACCCATCTGCAGACGTCAAAGTCTGTGACTTCTCAGGAGGAAACCACTCTCATTTCCATCAGAGATGCTCTGCAGAGAGATAAGGAAGATCTCCTGAAGCAGTTCAAAACCTTAGAGTCCCAAATACAGAGTATCAGCATCACCTTCCAGCAACAGTCCAAGTTGATGAGTGAGAGGAACCTGACGGTGCGGCAGAGAAGTCTTAAGACGTCCTCTGAAATACAGCGGCTTGAAAAAGAGATCCTAAAAGAGAAGGACAAAATACACGAGAAAGACAAACTCATCATCGAGATGCTGGACAAAATAAAGCATGAGGACCATTCTGACATTAAAACCAGAGAGGCAAATCTTTCCACCAAGATCACCATCTTGGATCCAGAAACTGGTAAAGATCTGTCACCCTACGATGCCTACTTACAGGGCCTAATCGATCGAAACCAGTACATCAAACTGTCAGAGCTGGAGTGTGACTGGGAGGAAATCACTTCAAGTGGTCCAGGTGGAGATACAATCATTTTGCACGATCGAAAAAGTGGGGATCAGTACTCTGTGAGGGATGCTCTGAGGGAGGGCCGTTTGACTCAACGTGACGTGAGCCGCTACAAGGAAGGGAAAATGCCCATTTCTGAGTTTGCTCTCCTCGTTGCAGGCGAAAGAAGCAAGCCCTACGTTCCTCCATTAATGCCAAAATCTCCCACCAAAACAATCCCAACCGCTCCTACCAAACCCATCTCAACCTCTCCCTTGAGCTCCATGTCTTCATCTCTGAGGTCCTCCTACACTAACCTGAACACTCAATACAGCGGCAGTCTCGGCAGTCTGACCAACCTCAGCACTTTACCAGGTGATGAGTTTTTCCCAATCTCTGGCATTTTTGACACCACCACCGAAAGCCGCATGTCTGTGAGAAGCGCCCTCACCCGCGGTTTCATTGATGCCGACACTGCTCTAAAGCTGCTGGAGGCACAAGCAGCCACCGGTGGAATAGTTGATCTGGGCAAAAAGGACAAGCTGTCTGTCCACAAAGCAGCTGAACAGGGCGTCATTGACACAAACCAAAAGTATAAGCTTCTGAATGCCCAGAAGGCCTTCACCGGAGTCGAGGATCCTGTGACCAAACAGCGTCTTGCTGTAGGACAGGCAGCACAGAAAGGGTTCATTCCCCAAGAAAATGCCAGGAGGTACTTAGAGGCGCAGTATTTGACCGGCGGGTTGGTGGATCCCACCAAAGCAGGCCGCCTCACTATCAAGGAAGCTCTCGCCACCGGTCTGATTGACAGCACAACGGCAAAAGATCTGCAAGATGAGGCTTCCCACACAAAGGAGCTGGTGGACCCCATCAGTAAAAGGAAGATATCATACAAACAGGCGATGGATCTGTGTAGAAAAGATTTCAGCACAGGCCTCTTGCTTCTTCCTGCAACCTCCACTGACGTTGCCAATGCTCCATCATACTCAAACTTCCGTTTCTAGGAAGTTTTAAAGTCTAAATTTAGCTAAAGATTTAATTTTCTACAGACTGTGGTGCTAGAGGGTGCATGAAAAGTCTATTTAACATATTTAGGGGGGAAAGAAAAAGAGAAAGACAGGTGTTCATATGTTTTGAAAACACTGAAAAAAAAGTGTCTGGTAGAGCTGCACACTTTTATCTGTTTCATTTTTTCCAGTTCTATTGTTGGTCTGCTGTGAAAACAGTTATTTTTTGTTATGTATGTGCTGCATAGGGGCTTATTAAAATGCTTCACTTTGATTTTTTTTCTGCCTTGTTATTTAAAATACAACCAGCTGCAGCCTGTGATAGGCTTTTGACCAGTCACGGGTGTAACCTGGACATCAAAGTGCTGCAGAACTGAGTCGGTATGATCTAAAAGTAGCAATAGAACCTATAAACTCATCTGGAAAGCGTTTACTCAGGTCATAAAGCAGACTTCTGTACAACTTTATGCAGCTGCATTTGCTGCCCCCTGCTGGACATTGCAGGTTCAAGCCACTTTTCCAGTTCTCCGGCCTTCACTTTTTAGTTTGCGCAGCTTTGTCCATGTTTTATATACAGTCCATGATGACCGCGGACTCCTAGTTTTCAACATTAATATGAGGAATCTGGCATTACCAGAAACAGTGTTCTTCATAAGTGACGCTTGTGTTGCAACTTGGAAATGGTGGATTACCCCTCTCATGAAAATAGTTGTACAAAGCTGCCAACCCCAGCGAGTCATATGTTTGGAAATGGTGGATTAAGGATACAGATTAAACATGAGTCACATAAGAGCACTGTAGTGCGTTAAGGTTAACAAGGTCGAACTCGTTGAGGCGTGCGTCTAATAACAGACTGCCCCAGCGACGTGCACGCCTTCTTGTCTCCAGGCCGATGAGCAAAGGAGCGTGCAGAAGCTGATTTGTCTACATGGGCCTAAGTTGTGATATTGGTTATGGTCTAACACTGCGGTGGTGATAGAAAACGGTGTTGGGAATGTGTGGCCTCCATGCTGGGATGTCTGCCTGCCAGATTACCCGGTGACTGTAAGGACTTTGTGGGATTATTGCACGTGAGCCTGTCTGGAGACTGCAGTAGCCCCATTCTGTGTCCAAAGCCGGGGGGATGAAGGATGTCCCCTGATTTGGTTGGGTCATCTCACTTAATGTAGTTGGCTCACGTGATGATGTAATTTCTCATTTTTTCAAAGTGAAAATTGGAGTTAAATTGTGGATTTCAGATGTTTTTGTGTCTAACCCCATAATGCGTGTCTAATAACCGCCTGCCTATTAAAAAGCCTGCTGAATGATGCAGAATATGGCAGCATAACTAGTGCGTAGCAGCAAAAGTGGTCCCTTTGGACTCACCGATTATTGCCCGAGTGACGTATGCGATAATTGGAAGCTCCTCTTTGTTTTGTTTGATTATTGCAGTTATAATTCTAGACTACGGGCGCTATCGGTTAAACATTGACAATGGGTCTCTGAATTGATTTGGACTCTGTGAATGAAGACGGCAAAGCCTCACATATGCCTGCCCTGCAATCATGCCAACAACATATCAGCTACCATTTGGAGCGCTCTCATTCAGGCAGCCCGTCCAGTATTTGCACTCTTTAAATAAATATAGGCAGCAAATTTTCAGTCTATTGTTGCTACTTGAAATTGATCATTACTGAAAGCCTTTAAATATAAAGCTGCAAACTATATGAGTTCTCATCACAGTCATCCACACACTGACAAATCCTTAAATAAACAGCATGCATGGCCTTATGAAGACCTCAGTATCACAAGACTAAAATAAAACTTTCTGCCAGGAGGAAGAAACTCCCATCGAGCAAAATGTGCAAAGGTGCCAGCTGGCTGGAATCAGCCATAAGACAAGATCGCTGCGAGCCAACTTCACTCTGCAGATTTCTGCTGGAAGAGAAAAATGTAACGTGAAAAAATCTTTAATGCAATCATCCTTCCCAAAGTCTACAAGATTTTTAAAAGGAGTCACAAATTGAAATAGTTCAGTTTCCTGGAAAAAAAAATCATATTTAAAGAGAGCATTTTTATACAGTAAAAGAGAGACAAAACTTTCACTTACCAGCTGCTTTATTAGGTAGGTGGCTTTTGCTCGGACAGCCTTTTACCTTCAGAACTGCTTTAATTCTTTGCGGCACAGATTCAACAAGTTAGATGGGTTGAATCTGAGGGGGACATCAGAGGATGGGTACACTACGGTCATACAGGAATGAACATGGTCAGCAACAATACTCTAGTAGGTGTGATGTTTAAATGATGCTCATTTGGTGCTACGAGACCCATGGTTAACCAAGAAAATATCCCCCACACCTTTACACCAGCAGCATCCGCCTGATACCAGGTAGGATGGACCCATGTTTATGCCAAATTCTGACACCCACTATCTGAATGTCACAGAAGAAATCGAGACTCATCATATCAGGCAATGTTTAACCCTCACGTCATACTTTAACCGACTCTAGCTAATAAAACTTCTTCTATTGCCATACTCTACTTCTTCACTCAGATGCTCAGTTTGAACTTCAGCAGGTCACCTCGTCAATGTCTACACGCCTAAATGCACTGAAATGTTGCAATGTGATTGGCTGATCAGATATTTGCATTAACGCACAGCTGATCAGGTGTACCTAATGGAGAGACTATTGAGTGTATAACTGCACCCCAATCAGTTTTACATTTATTTACAATTTTTTCTTCTTCTAATTAACAAAAAAAAAACCCAGCTGATCCTAAGGTGATCAGATGAGAGGCACTGACTGATTTTTCACAGTCTGAGTCTTGCGTCATTATGTCTTCATACTTCACAAAACTACCGTATGCACATACTTACATTCCACTGAACCGTGTTCGGTCACTGATAGCTCGGACAGACTGCAGCTGGGTAAGTGGAAGAAAATGGTTGGATTATATTTTAATGGTTTTAAAGTTTTATTTCCATTTCTGATGAGTTTAAATTTCTCTGTGTTTAGTGGCTACAGGTGCAGATTCAAATTCCCTACTTTTGGACCATAATCATCATTTTTGGACCATTACAGGGAAGTACCTGTAATGGTTAAGGTTTGGCCTTCATGATGTAGGAAATACAGGGGTCTAAATAAGTACCTGATCTTTAAGGTACAAAGTGTAAAGATAGAATCCAGCTCGTCTCTCACATCCAAGAGAGAGCAATTTTAATCCTGTGATGATTTTTCTCCCCATAGCTTTTTAAGAAATATCCATAAATGCGCTTACATTCAGACTTCCACTCTGAGGTAGTGTTGATGTGACAGTTCTGGGTCATTTATGAGGTGACCACTACCAGGTTTGTCCTTCAGAGGGGTGGGAGCAGCTCGTCCTGGTACGTTAGGGGATTACACCTGAGTCGGTGACTGTGTCATGGATTACAGCTTCACCTGCACAGCACACTGTCTACAGCATGGAGTGCAGGGACAGCTAAAGACAGTGGGTGCTTGTGTAAGTTATGGTTAGTGCAATCTTATGGCAAAGAGAATATCAAATGTCTGAGAGAACAAATTACATTAAAAATGAAACTTTTTCATCTTAAAAAACAGTATAAAACATTTTATTGAAACACTGTCACAGAAAAGAACTTAAAAAAAATTACATGGTTTGTCAAACTGTCGTCACAACTAACGCCAACCTGCTCTGTTTGTGCTTCTCTAGGTAAAGGTCATTGGTCCTACAGGTTAACTAATCCCCACTCGGTGGTTACAATAGCTAAAGCCCCCTAATGGAGCTGAGGAGGAGCTGGAGGATGGTGGAGCTGTGACTGAGCTGCTAAAGCCCGGTTTACTGACGTCAGACCACAGTTGTAGGAAGCCCAGGAAGGTGCTTAGCAGAAGACAGCTTTACACCCAAGCGCAAAGTCTACCACAAATGCGACATTTAACTCCAGTTACTCACTACTTGACTCTTCTCGCATATTTATAACACGTCACAGTACAGTATATAGTACATCCTTTGTTTTATTATACATATTAAAATCATTTCACATGGGATCAAAAGTCCAACAAATCAGAGAAACGGCTGGAAACTTGAGACAAACCCTGAAAGATGCTACAGAGAACAACACTGAATTCCTTCCTCTTAGATTAAAGACAGCCTGCTCGGCCCTCAGTAAGCACTTCATACATCAACGCGTTCGTCAGTCTTTGTCAGGGGCACAGTCAGGGGGTGCTGAGGGAAGCGGATCGCTTCGCTGTTGCGGCGCATGTACGCGTGGCCGCTGATTGGGTACCACATCTCGGTGAAGGTCAGGTTGGCCACGGTGATGGCGCATCGCCCCAGCACCTTGAAGCCCGACTTGCGGTAGAAGGGGATGAGGAAGTCTTCGCACATCAGCACCGCTCGGCGCACGTTGGGCAGGCAGCGGAGATACTGCAGGTAGCGCCACATGAGGATGGGACCTTTGCCCTGCTGCCTGAAAGTGCGATGGACAGCCAAGATGTGGATGTGCACGGTGGAGCCGCAGGGCTTGTGGAGCGTCAGCGCTTCCTGGAGGGGAGCGGAAATGGGAGGTTTAATAATTAGTGATGATTTTTAACTGTGAAAGGACAGAGAGAGAGAAAAAATGCAGGATGTCTTACTGTGGTGAGCCTGTCCTGGTCCCACAGAGAGCCGATGATAAAAGCCACTAACCGACCCTCCTCAAACCAGCCCATGGATAGCTCTGGGCACAGTGTGAGGAAGTGACGTACTTCATCCAGGTGGAGGGGGCACTCACCTGACACTGAGATAAATGCTGAGAGAGAGAGAGAGAGAGAGAGAGAGAGAGAGATTGGTGGTCCGTGCGCAATAGCGGTTTGGCACAACTTTTACGCACACATTTAAACGGACCAAATCGATCAATTAATCGACTGTGGAGCAATCACGACATCTTTAGTTCATACACCAAAGGAAAATGCATCACGTGACTTCGTTAAATAAATCAAATCCCCACATGAAACCACACTTTAATGTAATTATAGTAACAAAATCATTATTTCCACTCAGCAAAAAGTCCAGAGCGGATTTCTGCGTCAGCATAAGACCCACAGGAAGGATCACTTACCCTCTCGCTCGATTTCAAAGACGCTTATGGCATCCTGCGTGTTGAGCGGTCGGACTTCACTCGCGGGAAGCGTGTGTCTCCTTTGGATACCGGGCGAAACTGAAGGTGGGGACTGCATTGGCTTGATGAAAGGCTGCGCGCCCACAACTGACATTATACGACACTGCGCTCTCCTCCCGGAAAAAAGTGTTTCTGCGCTCTCCTGCTCTCCTTCCTGCTTCGCAGGATCACCTCTGTCGGGCCCTGCGAGGACAACAGGGGGTTTGGATCTGTATTTATAGAACAGATCTCCTAGCTGTGATTCACAGGCTGATTTGCATTTGAATATTTTGGCTGTCAATGAATGAATAAAAAAAAAGGTCACAACAGTGTAGGGCCATTTTCTGAACCCTGTAATCAACAGAAGCCATTGTTGGTATTTACCATTAAAACCGACAGACAATGATTGATGACTCACTGAGTCACCACTGCTGGCTTTTTTTTTTCTTGGCTTGTGTACAGGGAGCCATGATGCCCCTGGAGCAGCTGCAGGTGGTAAAAGTTTGCTTAAGTGCTTTTATTGCATTTGATCAAACTATCCAGTGCGGTCAAGTCTGATAAGAAGCAGATTATAACGAAACAAACCTCTGTCATCCATCACTTGTACACTTTCCAAAGCAACAACCAGGCTGTGAGCGATACTTACCGGAAGGTGTTGACGTGTAAGTCCGTTAAGTTTGCGGAGTGACTGCTGAAGCAGCTCTGCGTCTCTCTGTTTGCGTCTCACCTGCTGCACAGCTCTCTTCATTATGGAGTGATTATTACTATGAGTCACATGGTGAAGGATTACAGAAGTTGTTTCCACAACTCGGCGCATTACAGGCACTTTATCTCCTCTCTCACTGAACACGCACACAGACTCCACAGTGTGTTTTGGATAAAAAGGGAAGCACTGTATGTAAGTGGTTCCCAACGCTCCATAATTTTATGTTTGGGCTGTTGATTGAATCACCTAAAAATGTTTAGGGGTGAAATGTCTCAGCTCGTCTGAGGGAGAAGGCTGCTCTGGGGATGGCATCCAATGCCTGGCATTGGATGGTCCACATATGTTAATTCAAATGTTCATTGTCAAGGGGCAGCCAATCAGAACAAAGTTGGCATGAAAGCGGGAGGAACTTGTTTCACACAGAGGATGATCTGAGAGGAAGCAACTTATCACCCAGTGTGGGATAAATAAAGATTATGTTGAACTACTAAGACACTTTATTAGAGCCTCAAAACCAAATAACTGAGAACATAATGGATCCCCTTTAAACACTGTTAAGGTACAGCACTGGAGTAAACTTACTGGACACTGTTGGTGTTCACAGTTTGGTTTCTGTGACTTTAAAAAAGGTTCCTGTGCTCAAAAAGACGGACTGACATTAAATTACCTTCTAGGACTGGAGGGCTTACAAAAAAGGTGTAAGATCAGCAAGACAATTTTATAAAAACCTTCTGCTGGGCTGCCGAAGTGTTAGAAGTGCTCCCATTTTGGCTTTCTGAGGACATTCATCATACTTTACCTTCTTTGTCTTTCTGGTTTTGTGTTAAAAGATCCCAGCAGGCAGGTGTGTATGGGTTTGTTCTGGTTTAGATTTTCTTTTTTTAAGGATCCGTCACTACAAACTAGCATTCACAAACTCACCACACGATGTTCTTCTTTCTTTTTCTTAAAAACGTAGATACATTTTGGTTCTGTTAACTCTGTTATCTCCGTTGGCATTCACCCTTTTTATCTGACCTTTGAACTGGTTCATGACTGTATTTTGTAACACTCAACCCTCACAGGTTCTCACCCCAAACACAAGTAAATTGGTTAAACTGAGGAAACACTGGCAAGGTTCTTAACAGCAATGAGTGGAGGGTGAAAAACGGACACATCCTTTTTCTTTTCTTGAGACATCTAAAGCTGTTTATCATCCGATCTTTAAACAGATTGTTCATGAAAGTAAATCTTCTTGTTTTTATATTAGCTGTAAGATAAAAACATGGATGTGTTATTAGTTATTATGCAGTTATTTTCCTGGGCTATGTGTGACTCCCAAACTAATAGAAGTTTGATGCCTCTGGCAGTGAAGAAGACATCTGTAGCATCTCATCTTTGAGTTCAGCTAAATGCTCTTTAGTCAAAAGACAAAAAATAGACAAAAACATCAGTGACTGCTGAGGAAACCAGGAGAGTATTGGGCTCCATAGACTTTAATGCATTATAGAACTTCTAAAGACTCATACACTGTACGTGTCATGAGCAAAGGTACAGTTGAGCAATGTGCAATACTGAGCATTTTGAAATATGAATGGAGTTTGTCTCGTATACAATAGCAGAGATATAAATACAGTTGATGTCTATTGGATTGTTTTTAACTCTTAATAACTCAAAAAGTATAAAAGTTACTGATAAGAAAAGTCATAGCACCCATCTACAAAGAACCCCACACGGCTGACATATCAATCATCGTGGCAACATACACGCTGCAGGAGGACATACACGCCAAAGTAAATCAGGTTTCCACTAATATAATCCGTTACAAATGTAAATTTATGATTTTTGCTTTATGAAAATACCTTCATGAAATTAAGCATGTTTCAATATATGAACAGTATATGTGGCATAAATGGGTTTAGAGTTTAAAGAGAGCGAAAAAAGGCACAGAAGAAGAAGAATGAAGCGAGAGGACATGAGTGCGATTTAGCGCTCACGCCAAATAATTACAAGTCAACACTGACCTACTGTCGAACGTAAGAGAAACCAATGCAAGAAGCAGCTTACACTCACATTTTATACTCGTACGCAAGCAAGCAATCCTAGCATAGGACTGGAAAAGCAAACAATATCAGTTCCAGTTCATAACTAATATAACTAAACTGAGTCACATGGTGCATGTATTGTAGATCGGTGAAAAAAACAGCATCTGTTTTCATTATGATGCGCTCCTTTCAAATATTGCAGTGCTATCGTTTTAGCATTTGGAAGCATTCTGA
>NW_005187482.1:802062-804330 GCF_000239375.1 Pundamilia nyererei | reverse complement strand
AGGGCAAAGGCTTTTCTTCTACTCTGTTTGTGGCGCTGGGGTCTCATTGGCATTGTTGTCAGTGATCTTGTTTTCCAGCTCATCGTCGGACAGGAGGTCCAAAGAAGAAGTTCCCTCGACCTGCAGCGGACGTCTGCCTGAGCGACTGGAGGAGAAGGTGATGGGGCCACCACGCCTGTAAGAGGGAGAGGAGCAGAGAGGAGGTAAAAAACAGGAAGGCACAAATTAAAATGGAAAATGTCTGCTGCTGTTAGCGACAAATGGTTAAAGTAGCAATGTCACTTTAAAAAAAAAAGATCAAGTAAATGAGGATCCTGTGACTGCAGCCACTTTCTCCCTCCTCACCTGAGGCGGTTCTTGAGAGTGTGGACCTCACGGCTCAGGCCCTCGCTGGCCTCGGTGGCGTCATCCAGTTCTCTCTGCAGCTTCCTACGTGAAGCGTTGGCCCTCGTGGCCTCCTCTTCAGCCTCCTCCAGCTGCCGCTTCAGCTGCTTCATACGGGAGTTGGCCTTTTCCACCTTCACACACACGGAGACGCGAGACATAGAGCTGTTGTTAAGCTGAAGCTGAGAACACGCGCAGTGAGTGATAAATGCAGCTTATTTACAGCAGCAGTAGACATACTTGCTCTTTAAACTGGTCGGCATGGCGACGCTCATCCTCCACTTGCATGCAGACTTCTTTTAGCTTCTTCTCGGTCCTTCTGACGATCTTGTTGGCTGCCGCTCGCTCCCTTGAGTGGAGAAGATGTTCCACGTTTAAAGTTTTCTGACTGTTTTTGTTCATTAGCTAGAGCACGAAGAGCGGTGTAGTAAATTCCTACCTTGCCTCCTGCTCCAGCTGTTCCTCCAGCTGTGCTATTTTGGCCTCCAGGGCAGTGATGGAGGCCTTGAACCTGTTCTTCACAGAACCCTCCAGCTCGCCCAGCTTGGCCCGCAGCTCCTTGTTTTGACGCTCCAGTTGCTGGCGAGCATTTTCGCTTTTCTGGGCTGTGCTGCGCTCTGCGCTCAGCTCTGTAGTCAGAGTGTCCACCTGATGGAGGGCGAGAAAGGTGGAGTAAAAAAAAAAATCGTCATGGAGAAACAGAGAGAATCCAAGTGGACAGGGATGGTGCACGACACAGGTTATGGTTCCTCTCCGATAGCCGAGATGGGTAAAAACCTGCCCTCCTCATCAGTGCTGCCAGACTGAGGTTGACAAACCCCCCCCAGATATTTTCATTTGGAGATGACATCAGTCGATATTTGGTTTCACATGGATTTGTTGGCTTTTTACGTTTCCTTAAAAAGCTGCAGTCAACTCAAGGCAAACTGATACACCTCTGAAATGAAACAAGGGCCCATCCATCTTTCTTACAGCTTCTTGGAGCTCAGTAAATGTTTTAGTCCAATGAAGACTCGGATGATTAAAGACACTGAATACGCTCATACTGACATTGCGGTATGAAATCAAACCTGCATGGTTGTCTTTCTGAAGCGGTCATTGAGTAGCTCCATGTTGCCCTGCTCCTCTTCCAGCTCCTCCTCCAGCTGGGCGATGCGAGCCTCCAGCCTTCTCTTCTCATCCATCAGAGCAGTCCTGACACAACGAGAAAAATAAGATGTCCTCGATGAACAGAGCAGCCGAAATACGACTGTCAGGGTCATTTTAGTTTTTCTGTAAATTATTGGTTTGGTTTTTGAGAATCATTTGTTTTGACTTTTGCACTTTTCTCGTAATGTCATTTCCTAGAGCAGGTGAACTTACTTCCCAGAGGTGCTGTTTGAGATTTCATCTTGCAGTTCATCGCGCTCCTGCTCCGCGTGGCGTCGTCCCCTCTCAGACGCTGCTAAGTCCTGCAGGGCAGAAAAAAAAAAAATCTATCAGCACCAATGTTCCCTCTAATTTTCCATGTGTCTGAGCGAACACACAAACTCCCTGAGCGATCCCTTGGACCACTGTGAGCGACATCAGACGTGTGCACTGTGGTCACGCCGGCATTGAATCCATCCAAGTTACATGGTTTATTAAGATAATCAAATTACAGCATTTACATGTATGTTAGACTACTTTTAATTAACTGCTTTAGCCCACTTACAATGAAAATGTAAAACAAAAATGTAGTCATTGACCTGTGTAGTATGGTAACACTATTGGAAGTAAAAATAACTTGAACTCAAATTTTGAAAACACAACTTTCTTCTTTTTTCTTTTTTATAAAGCTCTGACTTGTATTATGAGTCTGTGGTCTGGGAGAGAGTCCTGTAACTCTGTCTGCAAAATACAGTA
>NW_005187482.1:785540-801096 GCF_000239375.1 Pundamilia nyererei | reverse complement strand
ACTGTGAATTACCGACACCCTGCATAGCAACAAACATCACAAAACGTCTGAGCTTCAGACTGTCCTGACCTCGTGTAGCTGTACAATCTCTGCCTCCAGGCTCTTGAGCTTCTTCTCGTTTTCCTTGGATAGGGCAAAAATATCGTCTCTGGAAGCTCGAGTGTCTTCCAGCTCCCTCTGGTAGTCTTTCATTTGGGCCTGAAGGAAGCAACAACAAGGCATGACTGGAGAATAAAGTAAAAAAATCCGGCTGATGCAAACACGTGAATAAAATCTGCACCTGTAACTTGCGCAGCTGTTTGATGGCTTCGTCTCGAGCCTTGTTGGCTCCTTCTATGTGACCCTCTATATCCTTCAGGTCCATCTCCAGCTTCTTTCTAGCAGCCACAGCCAAAGCTCTCTGCTTCCTCTCATCCTCCAACTCCGCCTCCATCTCTCGCACCTGGAAGGAGACATCACAAGTCATCAGTGTGGAAATTATGGGGAACGAACCAATGCAACATAATTAGATTTAATTTCCACCTGCTTGACCAGTGCTCTCTTCTTCTCATCGTTCTGGTCGTCCCGGCCCTGCAGGTCTCTCTCATACTGGGCCTTCATGGCCTGCATGTTGACCTCCAGGCGCAGCTTGGCGTCCTCTGTGGCCTGCAGCTCGTCCTCCAGCTCCTCCAGCTGAGTCTTCATCTCCTCCAGCTGCTGCTCCAGCGTGCGCTTCGACTTCTCCAGCTCATGGACCTGATATGTGTGTGTGAGATATGAAAAAGAGGAGTGAATGAAAAAAAGAAGAAGAAACACTTGGATACAAACTTCAAAGGTCCCCTTCTAAAACACTGTGCCGCTCACATTCTTGCCCACGTCGTCCTTCGAGCTCATCAGATCCTCCATTTCAGCGCGGAGCTGCTTGTTAATCCTCTCTAGCTCCTCTTTGGCTTCCAGTGCCTCGTCCAAGGCTCTGGCCATGGACAAAGCTTTGGTCTCCTTCTCTCTGGCCTCAGCTTCAGCACGGTCACGCTCCTCAGCATAACGAGCCGAGATGCTCTTCTCCTCAGCCAGCATCTATCAAGAGAACAGAGTTGTTCTCTATACTCTTAGCTTAAAACAAAAAATTGTATGTACAACAAACTTGACCTAAAATGCATCCACTGACATGTTCTCACCTGGTCAAACTTCTTCTGTTTCTTCTCCAGGTTGGAGACGATCTGTCTCTGGTGGTCCAAGTCCACAGTTAGATCATCTAGCTCCTGCTGCAGACGAGTCTTGGTCTTCTCCATTTTTTCAAAAGCGATCGTCTTCTCCTCCAGACGCTGGTTGGCCAGTTCCAGGTCCTTCTGCAGCTTCTTCTTCGTCTCCTCCAGACCTTCAATTGTTCCAACATCGTCTTCAAGCTTCTTCTTGCTCTCTGACAGCTGCACCACAGAAAAGAAACTTTAAAGGACAGTCACATTACTTAAACTTTGTTTCCTACAGCAGAAATCATGTCCTACCTGAGCCTGTAAGGTAAACATCTGTTTCTCCAGATTCTTGCGTGCCTCCTCATCCTCCTCCTGCTGCTCCTGCAGAGTGTTTTTCTCCTCTTCCAGCTGGCGAATTCGACTGCTGAGGTTTAGTTTCTGGCGGGTCTCCTCCTGGAGTAGCTCCTAATAACAATGAATATGGATACAGTTATTTTAAAAGAACAGTTTCACTTAAATGGGCACTGGAAAAGTTATAAGGGGGTGCACCAAGGCCCAGTATAAGACAATGAAACATTTTGTACTTGAATAAGAATAGAAATAGAATAAGAATAGAAATACTGAGCTGGAAATGAGCATAGGAGGTTCCCTTTAATATCACAGTTAACTTTACGCTACCTGTGTGTCTTGCAGTTGACTCTCTAGCCCAGCGACATCTTTGGCCAACTTGATCCCCTTCCTCTCTGCATCTTCCAGCATGGTAGACACATTGTCCAGCTCAGTCTGTGTGAAGATTTTAAACCAGATTATCTGCTTTGGTCCAACAGATTTGAATACAAAAATGACAAGTGGTGAAACAAAATCTCTGCAAGCTTATATTTACAGTTTTTCAAGAATCTGTCCTTTAGCAGTCAGTATGTACTATAAACTCATTAAATGAAGCAGCTGTTGTCCAAAGTAAAGACTAAACAGCTACAAAAGAATTCTTACAACGTCGACTTATCGTCAAGAGAAAAGATAAAGAGTCACACAAAGAAATACAACTGAACAGTGAAAAAAATGAAGTTACACTACAATGAAAAAGGTTAAAAAAGGTTGGTGGTTCGATCCCTGGCTACTCGAGTCTATATGCCAAAGTATCCTTCGGAGTGTGAATGATAGATAGAAAGCACTATAGAAGAACCAGTTCATTTACTTTAAGCTTATGTACACGAACAAGAGGATTTTACTTCTAGAAGAATCCAGATATTTTTGATAAGCTAGCACATTTAATAAAAATGTGTTTTTCCTCTGCTCTGGTACCTTAAACCAGTTTCACCACCACCACCTCACCTGCAGTTTGTGTGAGCGCTCAGCCAGTTCTCCCTTAGCCCTCTCTCCTTCAGTGACCCTGGCCATGAATTCTTGCAGCTGAGCCTCCAGCTTCTTCCTCTTGTGTTCGGACTCTTGCTTTGCCTGCTGCAGGCTCTTGACCTCGCTGGCCAACTCCTTGTTGGCAGTCTCTTGGCTCTGTTTGGTCTTTTCCAGGTTAGCCTTGAACTACGTATAATCCATAATAAACATTAGTAGTATAAATGACAGAGTAGCACCTATAATAACTTGTGAATCTGCTGATTGGAAAAAGGTCAGTTACCCTCTTTGCCTGTTCGAGCTGTTCGGACAGCTCTTCTAGGGCTGTGGCATGCCTCTGTCGCATCTCCTGGATCTGAGCCTCGTGGTTTTTAGTCTCCTCCTCAATGGCTTTCTTCAGCTCTGCAACCTCCTGTTCACGCTTGGTCCTACAGAGAACATAACAAGCTCTCCTAAATGCACCACTCTTTAAAATATGGATGAGAAATGTAGCATACAGTACCTAAGCTCCTGCTGGGCTGCAGTTGTGTCGAGGGTGTCCTCCAGTTCAGTCTTCAAGGCCTCAAGCTCTTCACTCAAGTCCCTCTTGAGTTTCTCAGCCTTGTTCCTGGCCTGTTTTTCGGACTCGAGGTCCTCCTGCAGCTCAGACAGCTGCGCCTGCAGCTCCCGAATCTGCTTCAGAGCATTGTTCTTATGGCTGACTTCTTCCTCGCTCCTGAAATCAAAGTATAAAAGTGGCTATAATAAAAAAAACACAATGCCTCTGGAGATATAGGACAACCTCAATGTTCCACTAAAAATAAGCACTAGAAACTTTTTCAGTCATTTCCTCTCTTCTTCCTTCAGCCCGTCTAATTATAAAACAGAAAAACCATTGGTTGAATGTAAGACGGTTTAGACTTGAATAAAAGTAAATGGTAAATGGCCTGTATTTGTATAGCGCTTTACTAGTCCCTAAGGACCCCAAAGCACTTTACACATCCAGTCATCCACCCATCCACACACACATTCACACACAGGTGATGGCAAGCTACATTGTAGCCACAGCCACCCTGGGGCACGCTGACAGAGGCGAGGCTGTCGAACACTGGCGCCACCGGGCCCTCTGACCACCACCAGTAGGCAACGGGTGAAGTGTCTTGCCCAAGGACACAACGACAGAGACTGTCCAAGCCGGGGCTCGAACCGGCAACCTTCCGATTACAAGGCGAACTCCCAACTCTTGAGCCACGAACTCAATAAGTGCCAGTGCTTGTTCAGATTTGCTTCTCCAAAAATGCCGTGCATGTAATGAAACCACTGGTCCAGTGGGTGGCAGCAGAGGCAGGATCACTGTTGATTCTAATTAAAAGAAATGTATGAATGTAGTATGATCTCACACTTATAAATGACCAATAATGCCTCACAAATACCAATCGCACACTCCAAACACATTCCAGTGCCGTGAGAGTCACGTAGTAAATATCAGCCGGCGCCGGGTCACCAAGCAGAACAACAAAAAGTGAACTCTAACAATACGAGCACTGCTGTACACCGGTCTGCAAGTCTAATAAAACGCTCCATATAAAATGGGTAGTGTGAATGTTTCCAGTGCGCTGACTGCTTCGTAATGCTATGCAACACTTATCTCACTCCTGCTCTAATCACTTTAGAATTTCTATGACTCTGAAGCCCATATTTAGCTCAGTCTGTTGAACTGATCAGGACTCATTCTCCTCCGTAGTCGGGCTACCATCTCCTACCTCGCCTGCATCATCTGCTGCTCGTCGTCTTTCTTGCTCAGCTGCATTTTAAGTTCTTCTATCTGGGACTGAAGCTCTGATATCTGGTCCTGAAAGTCGGACGTCTCCCCATCCAGCTTCCTCTTAGCCTTCTCTAGCTCCTGTCGGGTCTTCTCCTCTTTTTTCAGCCTCTCTGATTATAAAACACAATAAAACATCGGTTTAATATAAGACAGTTCTTTTAACAACTGTGCTGTAGAAGTGATAGTTTACTATTCTCCGTATGCTATTTTATACTTGTTTACCCTCCAGGTCGACCATCATCATTTCCTGCTTGTTTTTGACCTTGCCCAGGTTCTTGGCCTTCTCTTCCTCTTCAGCTAGCATCGAGGTCACCTCATTGATTCTGTCCTCAAGCAGCTTCTTTTCCTAAACATGAAAAGAGACAGACCCCTTAATGCACAGCTAACTTCCCAACTCAAACATGAATGCGTCCACCCTTTTAGAGGCATCTTCCTCTCACCTTGAGGAACTTGGAGTTCTGGTCCTCCAGCAGCAAAATGTCCTCTTCGTATTTCTTCATTTTAGCTTCAGTCGTCACTTTCTCCAGCTGCAGCTTCTGCCTGGCAGCCTCCTCCTCATCCAACTGTTCTTCCAGGTCCTACGCACAGCAACAAACATAATGAGCAAACATATTTTGCACTGAGTAAGTCAGTTATATTTTAAAATATACTTGTTTTTTTAACATTTCCAGCTGTTACATAAGTAATTGAGAGACAAAGAATCTATTTCTCCCAGCATTAATGCCCTGATACCTGGATATGGGACTGCATCTTTTTCTTCTCGTTCTGCAGCTCTTGGCTCCGCTCTTCTTCTTCCTCCAGCCTGGACTCCAGGTCGTGGAGGATCTCCTCCAGCTCTTGTTTTTTGGAAGCAAGACGAGCTCTCATCTCCTCGGCCTCTGCGAACAGCTCTGTCTCCGCTTGCAGCTGCTCGGCTAAGATGTTCTTCTCTTCCATTAGCTACACATCGATAATGTTACTGTGTCGATTGTGCACTTCAGAGAGTTCAACATTAAAGCGAACATTTGATGTTATTGCTGTAGTTGTAACCAACCTGCTGATGTTTTCTCTCCATCTCCACCAGCTCTCCCTCCACCTTCATCTGCTTCTCCTTCACTTTGACCAGCTCTTCATCCTTAGCCTGCAACTCTTCTTCCTGCCTGGTCACCTGCAGCAGGGGCTTCACCTGTGGGTACAAATGAACAGTAGCAGCAAAACCAGAGGGACTCTGCTTTTGCACAACACTGACTACTACAAACTCTTAATAATTATCAGCACCGAGAAATGAGAGTTACACACCTTAGTGAAGAGTCTCCACCACTGCCAGTGACGCAGCTTTAAGTAAGCGGCACAGTTTCTCTGGAGAACCTTTAGCGCACTGAGCTGCTGTTGTTTCTTAGCGAAGGCCCTGAAGCAAACAGAGAAGAAAAGAGAGACAACAGTGAGATTTTTGTGATCAAATATATAGAAACAACTCTGTTTATACTTACTTGCGTGCCAGATATCCTCGACAAACAGCCTGGAAGTAAATGATGATGTCCGTGATTTTCAGGTCCCTCTCTTCCTCTAAGTGGGCGAGGACTCCGGCCCTGAAGAAGATCTTACTCTGGCCAATTCGGAAAAGGTTGCCATCCAGCTCTAGGGCTTGAATCTATCATTTAGAGGGAGATGAGGTGAAGATGTGGTTGAAACGGAAATAATACTGTTGTCTATTCATAATTTATTTATAATCATTTTAATAACAAGGTGACCTTTACTTCTTAGACTCCTCCATGTAAAGATAAATCACCGGAGTTTGGACGGGTCCTTACCATTCTCTCACAGGCCTGCTTGCCATCCATGAAGCCCTTGGGAATGGCGTTAGGAGTGAGGATCTCATACCTTGTTAAAAAGCAGAAAGAAACAAGCACCATCACTGAGTGACAAAATGTCCTTGCTAATATTATACAAAACAGAATGAAAGACAGGACCGAGTCCTTTGTTTCCCGTCAGGTAGAAGCTGCACACATGAATCCCTTTTTTTTAGTTACATCTGTTCAACTTCTCGTTAATACAAATATTTAATCAGCCCAAGAATAACGTGACTTATTTGAGCAGAGGCCTCCACAGTCACCAGATCTCAGTTCAGTAGAGCATCTTTTGGATGTGGTGGAACTGAAGATGCATGTCATGGATGTGCAGCCGACAAATCTGCAGCTGTGCGATACTATCACGTCAATACAGATGTTTCCAGCACCTTGATGAAGAATTAAGGCTGTTCTGAAGACAAAAGGTGCTCCCGCTCATTACTAACAAGCTGTACCTAATAAAATGTCCAGTGAGTGTGTATTTTAACATGTAAATCACACTTTTTATAGCTGTCTGTCTCTCTGTATTAGCCCTGTGACAGAATGGCAACCAGTTCAGCGTGTACCCCACCTCTGACCCAGTGACAGCTGGGATAGACTCCAGCACCCCCAAAACCTTGAACTGGATTAGCGTTTAAGAAAATGCACGGATGGATGGATTCATATATGACAAGTTTAATTCCTAAAAGAGCCTTACACGTTTTTTTTTTCCCAAAGTAATAAATACATTTAGCTTATTCCAAACCTTAGAAGGAAAACATTAAGGTGACAAACTGAGACATAGATTAAAAATGACCTTTGTCTAAACTCCTGGAAGACGATGCGGTTGGGGAAGCCCTGTCTGCAGATACGGATCCCCTCAAGCACACCATTACACCTCAGCTGGTCCAGAACCAGGTGGGGGTCCAGTTTACCAGCCTGGCAAAGGAGGAAGAGGAAAAATAATGAGATCAACAAAAAAACATGAGACCATAAAAAACATTATGTAAAGCTTCTGTATAAATAGCCCTTAAAAAAAAAAAGAAAAAAAAAAGAGGGTTTAATGAGATCTGTTTCCATGACACTGCAGTCAGTGCGCGTGTCATCCTCTCAGCCAAAGACATCAGTGCTTCTTGCCTGTACTCACGACGATCAGTGCAAATGTTTCCCATCTCAGTGCAAACATAAATAAGTGAAGGCACATTTGCACAGAATTTGCACATTTGTTTGTAGTGATGAACTCAGAATCTACGCTGAAGCAGGACATTTTGCTGATGGTTAGATTTTAAGACTCACCCTTTTTTCATGGTTGGGGATGATGCAGCGGACAAAGTTGGGGTTGGTGTTCCTCAGTGTGGCCATGAGCTTAGACAGTTGCTCCTTGTACAGCTGCCCCACGGTGCGAAACATGCCCTTCTTGGTCTTGTAGGCAGCACCAAACGCTGTCTCATTCATGCCCGCAACCTGGTCCAGTCCCACTATCCGGTCAACTGGTAAAGAAAAATTAGTTAAAGAGGATTACAGATAACTAGACTAAAGGAGGAAACCACAGATGCAGATATGATTGATATGATCTGCTATTTACATGAAAAGAAAAGAGAAAAGCCGGCAATTTTTCTTTGATGTGTATTTTAAATCTAATGTGAATGTTTATCATGAGACGCTGCCAATAATGGCTGACGTGTTAAACTCAGCTGGGTTTGCTCTTTTCTATTTTTATAGTACAGCATGAAGACAGACAACACTGTTACCAGACCAGCTGTGAGCGATGACCATCTCAGTTAGCACACTACTTAATTGTCTTTTACTCTTAAATGCTTTTAATCTAATGGATTTAAGTCCACAAAGCAGGAGTAATGTATTTCAGATGATCTTCTAAACGCCGTACACACATGAAAATATAGCTAAAAAATGGGGGTGTGGTAGAGAATAAGAAAAACTAGGATCGCTATTCCTTTTTTTCTGTCGGGTAAGATCTGGATATGAATGTCTTTTATAATTTTCTGCAAATTTTTTCTGTAAATTTGGCCAAAATAAATCAATATGCAATCACATTTCTTGCTCTGGGTGTAGCTCGGTGGTTTAGTAAACCAAAATTTAAATATGTGGTGGCACGCTGATGTCATCTAAGAAAGGGAAATTCCATATAATAAACAAAAAGATCAAGGTGCTCATAAATGCTACACAATATTTCTGCTGGATGAATCCCACACACACACACTTCCTTCTGCATAAGACATTTGCAAAGCAGATTTTTAAGAAACATTTTCTTACATCTGTAGTTACTTACTAGCAGTTTCTGTTCTTCACTCCGCTTTTAGATTAGGCACTATGTGCACATGATCACCAAAGGTTGCATAAAACTTCAGAAACAGACCCCATTTAAACATCTTTATTCACATGTTTACAAACTGTGGTATAAACATCACCAGAGGAATTATCAGTGCTAGAAATCATATTCAAAATGTAAACAAACAAAATGAAACAAAAAAGATTTCGCCACAAATTCATGAATTTTTATAAAACATCACTTTGTTCTCAGGATGCTGGCTTACTTGTGGCTGTTTCTTTTTTACCTCTCTCTGCATTTAATCATTAGTTATTATTAATCCTTTTCTCACTTTCTTCGTCACCCCCAAGTGGTCACAGCAAATCGCTGCCCCTCCCTGAGCCTGGTTCTGCTGGAAGTTTCTTCCTGTTAAAAGTTAGTTTACCCCTCCCACTGTCGCCGAGCGCTTACTCAAAGGGGGTCGTTGGGTTTGGCGTTTTCTCTTTCTGTGCTATTTCAAAAAAAAATAAAATAAAACCCTCATGTTGAAGAGCTATTTCTTGTTAGTTTTCATCATATTTGCTTAATGTCTAAGTAAACTAAACACTTTTTGTTAAACAGTAGATTGTTAATCACAGCCTCCTATGAGTAATAAGGATTGACAGGATGTAGTTGTTTTTCCTTTTGAATTGTTGACCCTAATTCTGAATATGCAGCCCATTAATTCAGTGAGCTTTTTTTTTTTTAAATCCTTCATTTGTACACTAGAGCCTGAATCAACTTTAAAATGCATCCCCCTGATCAGGCACACTCCGATTTAGTGTTTAAGATTTTCACAATTTGTAAAATAAGACTTCACAAACAATAGATGTATTAAGAGTGGCAGTAAACCACCAGCACCAATAGAAATATGTATGAGAGGTTTTAAAGCCATGCAAAGCTGGAGGAGAACTTTTTGGACAGATGCACGGTGCAGTCATGACAGGACAGGAAACCAATGAGACCGCCAGTGCAGAGCAGGAGAAGCAGCCAGTGGTTTACAAAGGTTAAGTGTTACTATCATTCACCTGGAGCTTCATGGAGCCCAGACACATTGTCATAGAAAGAGGCTCTCTGAAACGTCTGAATGTCTACAGCAACAGAGACACAGACAGAAGACAGGACAGTAAGAGAGAAAAAGAAAGACAGCAAGGATGCAACGCACGCACGCACGCACGCACACACACACACACACACACACACTTTCACAACACTGATTAGCTGTTATTAAAGAAGACAGAAGAGTAAATATCAGTGTTATTACCATGTTATTAAGCTTCTCATTAATCAGATTGTTAATTAAACTAAAAAGGTGTTTACTGGTATAATTGGCAGTTTTAGCACCAAATGTCATTCAGCTCATTCGACTGAACGGAGTGGGCTGTGGTTTAACTCACTTACCCTTAATGTTTCTGCTGGCAAAGCCTTTCCCCTCATTAGTAAAACCATAAAACACACCTCTAGCTCTGAGAGAAAGTGTGAGAGGAGAGGAAGTATACTTCCCTCCATGAAATATGACATTCACTCAGTTATAGCATGTCACATTGGAACTTGTGGTGTGTAATGTCAGTCTGAAATGGTGCAGAGAGCAGGAAAATACATATAAATACACACAGGTGAAAACTCAGTGGGCTTTTTCAGGCCACTACAAACTTCTAAATGACTTACCATCTTTCCAGAGCTCGGCCACAAACTTGTCAGTTGATTGGTGCAACAGCGTGGCTACATTGTCATTCAGAGGATCCATGTTCTTCATAAGCCATTCATCAGCTTTATAGTCCACCTAAGCAAAAACAGTGATCGCCATTGTTTAAGCACAAAAAATGTTTTCATGTGTTTTTATATGTGCAAAAAACAAAAATCAAAGATGAGAACACCATGAGGGCTGTGACCTCCACCTAAAACCCACACAGGAAAAACAGCATCAAATCAGGCTTTATTTATGCAAATTTGGCTCTAGGCCATTCATTCGCTTTCCTGTCTTTTATCTTATACCCCAGTGTAACTGTATAAATAATAAAAAGAACATGTGTGAAAAATCCACTCTCAGAGGAATGGTTTTCAGGCTCTGATTAACTGCCTCTGCTCTGTTGCTTCACCTGTCTTAAGTGACAGCTAGGTCTGGCGCTGTTTCCAGATACCACGCAGCAGTTGTTTTAACTTACAGGCAGCACCAGATGTGCTGTGTGAGTCTATTTCAAACCACAAACTGGTATAATACTGTATATGATGAGATTCACAGTTGGATATTATATTTGACTGGCAGCACAGTGAAGAATCGCGGCGGCACAGTTGGGTTGGATTAAGTGTCTGAAACAGGATAATGACCTGTATGTGTTTTTCAGAAATGTGACATACTACGAACAGTGCTGGACGAGAGTGGAACATAACAAGCAAATTACACGCCCGGCAACCTAACATGAAGAATGTAAGAGCCGCATATGGGTTTAATCAAAGTCCAGGAAAAGCAAACTTGCTATGTTTGTACTTATTTTCCTCTTCGGTATCACTCTGTCACAGAGGATTTGTTTGCCCAAGTTCAGATTTAGTGTTGGATCCAGTTTTGTGAGCTGGATGTGAAATATTTATCTGAATCACCCGTTTCTCATACGGACTAATGTTAAACTGACTGGTGGTCTTCAATGAGCTTGTAAAAATATGTGCAATTCAGAAAAAGAAGCAGGTAAATAGTATTCAACACATCAGGGTAGCTGTGATATCAGATGTCAAGCGCCCCCTTTGGAATGCCGTGGAGGATCATTTTTTCCGTACAGATGGCAGAATACCACACAAAGGTGAAAGTTCACATCTCAGTTATGCAACCGCAAGGCATCAGGCACTCAATCTCACACCAATGTGAACCAGATGTGGGGTTCCAACAGCAGCGGCAGCAGCACAACAACAGCGCTATTGTTTTAACGCAATGACCTGGTTAAACTACGCAACCACAAGTCTGTGCCACAGAGAAAAGCAGCAAAGTCGTTGGACAAGGAATGCACAGAAAGATTTAAAGCTATAAAGGAAACAAAGATAATTGCTTTCGTTTTGATTTTTGTCTTCCAAGCCTGATATACGTACCCTTCCTGCATAGTGGATGATGCAGAAGTCAGCTTTGTCTTTGAGTTGACGTGGCTTCTGAAACTTGCTATGTGTGCCCAGCTCCTGCAGCACTTTGTCTACAAACGTCTTGTCAGTGGCCTTGGGAAACCAGCACTCCTCATCCAGCAGGGCGAGAATGCCAGGGGGGTTATTCTGAGGAGATATATTTAGCGAATAACCGTGTATTTAAAAGCAGACACGTATACACACTGTCATACATGCACACAAGCACACTGACCGGTCTCTCGATGAGGTCGATGCAGGGCTGCAGGTCAAGGCCGAAGTCGATGAAGCTCCACTCGATGCCCTCCCTCTGGTACTCCTCTTGCTCCAGGATGAACATGGTGTGGTTGAAGAGCTGCTGCAGCTTCTCGTTGGTGTAGTTGATGCACAGCTGCTCAAATGAGTTCAGCTGGTAGGAAAGTGAATAGCAGAAGGAAATCTTTGGCATATTTTTTTTTACATGTGATTTATCCTTTCGCTGGATCATCTGTCCTGTCTGTTTTTATACTCTTACAAGGGAACAAAACTACATCTGCCAGACGTCACTTTGTATGTTGTAGAAAAGCATCTGTCACTATTAAAAGCACCACGAGCACCTCAAAGATCTCAAAGCCAGCAATGTCCAGGATGCCAATGAAGGACGCCCCCTGCCGTTTGGTCCTATCCAGCGCCTTGTTGATGCGATGGACCAGCCAGCGGAACAGCCGCTCATACGTCGCCTTAGCCAAGGCTTCAACAGCAAAGTCAGCCTGAGGTAAAACAAAGAGAGCAGAAAAGTGCGGAGAGCAACATGAATTATACATGAGATACACACAGACTCGTGTTGTTGTTTTAGTCTGGAGTGTTGGAGCATGACGTCAAACAGTGGGCCACAATTAGGACAATCCATTAGCCAGCTGGTGGACCAGTTCAAACATATGGTTTGAGTTCGCAAAAACGAATTGTACCCTTAAGCACTCTGGAAATTAACCTTTTCAGCTGCAAACAAAAAGACAAAAACGGAATACAAACATAGCTATTATAAAACATTTCGTTTATTAAGTTCTTATAAAAACAATTTAAAATTCAACTAAACTGATTACTGATTTGGATTTTTTGTAATCGGGAATCTAAAACGTTTCCAGACTTTGGTTTCCAGCTCTGAGGATTTTAACAATGCTGCTCGTGCAATAAAAACTACTTGAAAAGTTTGAGATTTAAAACATTTTTAAGAAAATCTGTCATGATTTCCTGACTTTCAATTAAATAATGAGAAGATTTGCTTAATTATTCTCGCAGTTTTACACTAATCTTCTGGGAAGATGCAACGGTCCGCTTGGGACAAAGTGACAAAAATGTCATCAGAGGTTAAACGTGAAGCTCTGTGTGGATGTCTGCATCTTCTCCATTTTGCTTTGGTCTGGTGATCTAGCCCAGCGGTCCCCAACCTTTTTTGCGCCACGGACCGGTTTGTGCCCGATAATATTTTCACGGACCGGCCTTTAAGGTGTCGCGGATAAATACAACAAAATAAAACTAGTACTAGTACTGAAAAAAAGAAGATTTATTCATAACACACGTGAAAAGACCCAGGAAAACAGAGTTAACGATAAAGACGATAACAAAATAACGCTGAAAACCGATAAAAACCTTGAAAACCATACATTTCACACCTGAGCCTCAACTCTTGCGGCCCGGTACCAAACAACTCACGGACCGGTACCGGTCCGAGACCCGGGGGTTGGGGACCGCTGATCTAGCCCATACACTACAAGGCTAGAACTACAAATATATCCTCCAGGTGGACTTCCTGGTAAGCTAGTACAACCTTACCTGTTCTTTGGTCTGTGCCTTCTGCACATAGTCTCGCCCCACTTTGATCCTCGGGGTGAGGATAGCTCTGGTAAACTCCATAACATTCATTCCAAGCAGGTGGCAGAGCTTCTGTGCCGCTGGGAGAAGTAGGGAAAACAAACCATGCCACTAATTTATATACAACAGAAATCAAATCATAAAGAATACAGTGAAAGTTTTATTTTTACATAAACCTGCTGTATTTAAAAGCTTTTTAAAATCAGAAACTGTGAGAAGAGTTATGTTTGTTTATTTCGACTGGATGTTGTTTACCTGTATTCTCAGGCATTGAAGCTTGATCGGTGTTTCTCTCCTTTTTAAAAACAATGTTTCCAAACTGCAGCACTGCAGAGACCACCTTCAACATGCCTGACAAAAACAAGAGGAGATAAAAACCTTACTGAGTGCCAGACAATGCCTGAGGAAAAGCAGTGTCTGAGGAACCTGGATTTCCAAAGGAATGGAGCACAGATGGAACTATAACTCACAGACAATCTCGTCATGGGAGAAACTCATGATGTGCATGGCCTCCATCGTCTCCTGGAAATTCTCCTTGTCCTGCTGGCCCGGAATGGGAATGTTACCATTTGACAGGAAACGGTAGTTGTTAAAGCCTTCGAGGAGCAGATCCGCTAAAGAAGGAAAGGAAAAAAAGAGATGTTCTTTATACCGTAGAACATATTTTCCTTATACGCCACTGTTCTATCAAAATTTTAAACGAATATCCTCATATGTGGCTCTCATTTTTCTTAAAAACAAAAATAAGGTAAAAACAAAATCTGGTAATTCTTTGTTTTTACATTAATTGGGCCCCAATATGCCCAAATATCAAAGAGAAATCAAAGATGCATGCTCTGGAAGAGTTCGGGTCTTAGGAGGTTAAATTATGATGATGGTAAAAGCTACTTTAATTGTTTTTTCTGGAGTTTGGAGGGCTCTGGAGCAGTGAGCGTGTTGGGGCTGGACTTAAGGTGATTAAAAACATCTAAGTGCTCCTTTCTGAATATTAATGATCAGTGGGTATCTGCTTAATTTTGCACAATAGGCATTTGTTGGTGTTTTACTGTGTACATCTAAAATGCATCTGCAGAACTCTGCATGGAAATTCTATTGGATGGTGATCCAGGGCAGGATGATGCTATCAAACATTTCATCTCTTTCCACCATAAACACATGTGATGACCTCCACTCTACACTTAATGGCAAGTTTTGAAGCTTTGGTATTAGAATAGTTTCGGTGTTTTTCCAAGAGTAGCTGGGTGGGCATCTTCGTTAACTTCTGATACCCAGTCATTCTGTTATATAAGCAGGCGTAAAATATGACAGAAGCTCTCAGTTCAGAAAAGAGCTTCAAGGGTTACTCATAGTTGGCTTTCAAGCGGAAAAGAGTTAAACAAGATTTTACTTGGAATTTGAAAGTTCTAACATTTGTCTCAGATGTTTTATTTTTATGACATTCACTAATATCTTGAGCTTCCTAATGCTCTTATTGCAGTATCAAGGCAGGTACAGCTTATCCTGTGTTAAGTGATTTGATTATTTATGGTGAATCTGTTTATATTAGTTTTTTAAATATTTACTGCGAGGTTCCAGTTCTGACACAATTTATGTGTCAGACTGTGGCTGTAATCTTTGTTCAGTAGGAGACAGAAGAACAAGGCGATCAGAATAAAACAAAGATTTCATCTCTTAATCTAAAAGCCAGGAACAGCACAATGATCCAGCGGAATAGCAAGTTCATTTGTATACATATAAATATATATTAAATGAAGTCAGACTTAGAATGAAACTCTGACAAACTCCTTGTTTGTCTACAATTTTAACAGCACGCCAATTAAATCAGTTCACTCTCACTGCCTGTGCTTTGAAAGCAGTGCACAGACACTCACTTCGAAGATGCTCTCCAGCCCCTGCCAGCAGCCGATAGAAAATGTGAAAGGTCCTCTCATCTTTGGCCTGTCTAATCGCTCTTGACTTCTCCAGAAGATCTGAGAACATACGTTAAGTCCTGACAAGGAAATCACAAAACTAAAATATGACTCTGTGGTCCCACTAATGAGGAAGCTCCTGTTTTGCCACATGCAGTTTGACTGGAAAGGTTTACCTCTTACAATTTTTGGTAATCCTTTGTTTCCAGTGGAGGCCTATGAATAAGTTGGGAAACTATCTTTAACTTTTTTTT
>NW_005187482.1:772317-784342 GCF_000239375.1 Pundamilia nyererei | reverse complement strand
TGTGTGTGTGAATGGGTGGATGACTGGATATGTAAAGCGCTTTGGGGTCCTTAGGGACTAGTAAAGCGCTATATAAATACAGGCCATTTACCATTTACTCTGCAAAGGTAAGAATATTCCACCCACCATGCCCGTCAAAATCTCACAAAAACCTCATTCAGAAATGCACCCCTCCCATTTAACCTGACAGAGCCTGAACATGTGTGAATGTGCTCTTTGGTAAATTTTCTGAACAATCTGGATCTAGTAATGTTTACATATTGCTTTCAACACAGTACAAGTCTGTAAAGTCACTGGACCTTTATATACTGTCAAATTGAGAAGCAGTACAGTATTGTGCAAAAGTCTTAAGCCAGAATGTGTAAAATTCTAGCAATATGCAGAGTCAGTTTTGGCATGACTACATTTATTCTTCAACACAACCTCAACTCTCTTAGGCAGCTTCTTTGTAATTTCTATTGCCGTAATTTACTCCTGAAGTTTCAGGAACAGTTCTGCAGGCTTCTTGACTGACATTTAAAGCTCTTGTTGACTAATACAGTTACATTTTGTCTTTTTCTATCCAAGTATGCTTTTACTGCATTGGCACTGTGTTTGGGATTATTGTCATGCTGAAAAATAAAGCCAGTGCCACTTTCCAGACGGTACTGCATGGTGAAACCACAACAGAGCCTCCACTGTGCTTTACAGATGGCTACACACACTCACTGATGTACTTCTCCCTTCACCTCCTCTGTACATGCTGATGGCATTTTTAACCAAAAGCTGCTGTTAGTATCAAAGTGCCTAAAGATATAATTTGAAATTGTGCAGACTCAACATTGGCTCATCCCACGAGGAGTTAGGTGACTCTTTTATGCTTGAATGATTTACAGGTGAGCGTTAAGTAGCTCAGCAAACAAAAACATTCCTCCTAAATGATCAGGTACAAGGACTGGACTGAAGTCAATGTCAAAAGAAAAACTTTGAAAGACCGTTAGAAAGCCCAGAGAACTATTGCTTGAGACCACTTAGTTGAAGCAAAATAAAAATAAATGACTCAAAATGTTTGCAAAGTGCTGTAACTGATTGAATGAGTACTGTGGCTTGTTCTGACAATCCTGCAGAAATGTTTAAATGACGTCTTGAGGAACACTCATGACCGAGAGTATGTCGGAAAGTTAGTTCTACCTCCAAATAAGAGCAATTTATCTCAGGGGGGAAAAAAGGAAGATTCGAATGTTTGATGTTTTTGCATGAAACATTTTGAATAGATTCTGTAACTAAATATATGTCAAACTTAGAGTGGGATCAAACATTGCATGCTAAAGCTGTTTAACATGAAGACACAATGTTTTTATAACCTCATAACAGACTCAATGTTTTTCCCTTCTGGATATCTGTTTTTGCTCATGTGTTTAAATCTGGAAAATGATCATTTAAACAAGAAATGTGAACTCACAAAGCGAGATGAGTTGTCATTTTTCACTGTCTTGGCATTGCCAAAAGATTCAAGGATGGGGTTGGCTTGCAGGAGCTGGCGTTCCAACTCACCCTGTGGAGAAAGAAAGGGAGGTAAGCCAACTAGCTGTCAAACGTGTGCATTATGCAACTGAATATTTTCTTGTTATCGCTATTTTTTGTGTCTTCCAAAATATCCACAAATTGGCAAGGCAAAATCAAATCTTCTCGAAAAGCAGAGAGAGAAAATGTAGCAAAGTCAATATGCTAAACCAGTCTTTAGACAACCAAGTCCACTCACAAGCTCTTTACCATGACTCTGCTGGCTTTACTTTAGTCAATTGCAGTACAATGTGAATTTTCTCTGGGGAACTCGAAAGGATTTTAGGGGGCCAAAACAACCAAACGGTTTTAGAGAACTTGTGAAACCACAAAGGCAGTACAGAGACGGTGTTTCGTCACATTTCCCAAAGTGAGTGATTAGCTTGGGTTGATGAATGAGATGCTTCCTCCGGCCTTCGCATTCCTCTCGTTGTTATAATATACCCTGTAACGTATGTCTGAAAAGTCTGCCAACACTGTGATAATGATGGCTTCCTCTCAGTTTTGGAAAAAGACATTCCTATGAAACCTTTTACTCCCGGAGAAATGAGATAACCTCCTATATCCAGGGCATGACAGTCCAGAAATAGCCTCTACTGCAAATCAGAGAGTTGTTAAAATCTACTGAGGATATTCCTCTGGACTTTGATAACTCATGGGGAACAGATTAAGTTATGCCTTAACTCTAATTTGCTGCCAAGCTGGCTCTTGTTGTAAGCTGGTCAGTAATGGCCTATAATGGCATATAAAGAAAATATGGGTTCACCTGTAGCCATCTTTTTTCTTAAACTGAAGTTATTCTGCTTATTTCAAGAGCCATAATTTCATTCTTGGACTCTAGTAGAGTAGCTTTTCTGTTTTACTTTGTCTACCAAACATGATTTCTAGCAAACCACATTCACTAAATTCAGCAGACATCCAACCTGGCCTCTCTCCCCTTTCCATGAGGTCTTGGAACGACATGGATTTTTGCCAGCCAATCAGCAATCAGGCTATGTTACAGATCGTGACTTTAAGGCATCTAAGAGCCCAGCCTAAACCATAACCTCATAGTAAGTGCACTGAAGTTGATTTTTGACATAAAAATGAAAAGTTTTGAAAAAGAAAATCACAAAAAAGAAGGAAAAAAGAACCTCAAACTCATATCTTACAATTAATTAATAAAATTTAGAATTTTCAACTAATTGAATTTATAATTAAATTAATTTTTGACCAATTATTTCAAATAATTTAATTTAATTTTTAATGAAGCCAACTGGGTGGGGCTTCTGCGCTCACAGCTAGAGCCGTGTGCCTGAGATGACCAAATTCGGGACATCCCAGCTCCGTGACATCATAGAGAGCCCGGTGTTTGAAAAAAGTGAATAAAACCAAGAGCAGTCAGACGCCTGAGCCTTTGGCTCAAAGCCATTACTTATGAAATTGCTGACCTTATTAGAAACTATGACCATTCACCACTCGAGCAATCTACTGAAAACAAGGACAAGCACAGTAGGTCTACTTTAAATAGAAAAATGAAACCGACGCAAAGAGAGACAAACAGGGAGCCAGCAGCTTACTGTTTAAAGGCGGATACCACATAACTTTAACAGGCACGGCTTGACTCATGACCCATGTTCACTTGCCGCATGTCTCTCCTCATTTCCTGTCTGCATCTTAGTGACATTACCTAATTTAAACAAAATGCCCCACAAAGATATTTCTAAGACAAAGAGGTAATAGTACTTTATCTTATAGCACGGATGGAGGAAGCAAAGAGTAAAACAGAACAAATAAGGTAAATCAAAAAAGATCTGAGCTGGGTGACTGAACAAGAGCAACCTGATCCTCTATCCTATATTCCACAAAAAGCAGTCTCAGTGTTGCAAAAATTATGAGCAGAATGAGACTAATAAGTCAAAATGTGGGAAAAAAAAGCATTTCTAGCGGACCATCTTTTATTAAGCTTGTCGCTCCATATGATACCAAAAAGGAGAAAAAAGGTTTATGAACAAAAATACTGAGCTCGAGTAGAGTTAATACTAAAGTTTAAACCCTCTGAGCAGACATATGGGCGACACATGGAAATATAATATGTGCAAAAATATACAAATATCATGAACTGCTTGAATCTTCATATGCCGCTTCAGTATGCGTGTGCAGTCTGCTACATATGTCTGCCTAATGAGCTGTCTGGAACTGTTCTCCATTCAAGTATCCTGACAGGCATGAGGTTCACTGAGAAAAGCTGGGAGTAACTGATTCCAACCGGTACATACATCCGTCTACAAATGGCATTTCCATTCATATTTCTTACAGAGAGAATTCATATAGTCTCCTCCCTTCAGGTCTGCTTTACCTCTTCACCACCTCCATCTTCACTCCTCTTACAGTCTCCTCTCCTGCTTCATATTTTTGCTCCCCCTCAATCCCTGGCTCTACATTCCTGCGCTCAGAGGTCACTCTAATGCAACGCAGCAGTAAAGCGGCATTAAGGAGGTAAGCGTGGATGGTGTACACTGGCAAGGGAGCACTGAGGCACTTAGTTACAGCTACTCACTCTCTGCGACTGAAAGTATATTAAACAGGCATTTACTCAGATTGCCTTTGCACAAGCGGGTTATTGGACTTCTACGAGGGCCTTTTTTTCTACAGTTATTAGATTTTCTGAAGACAAAGAAACATCAGATATTGGTTTAGGGGGAAAGATAAATAGCTACCAAATAAATCAACCAGAGACAAGGAGAGCCAGAAAATAGTTTTGGAGAAACCACAACAAACAGAAGATGGAATTTGGGAGTTTTCTGTACTTTTCAAACTTATCTGTGACTTAATATTTGAAAATCCATATGAGGCTGTAACATTCAATCACAACAGTGATCATGCTATTTAAACTACAAACATGCATCAAGGAACGAACGAAAGGAAAACATGCAGAAATATATATATGCAACATTTACACATTGATATTTGAAATAAAAACATTTGCTCTCACAAAATATGAAAGACGAAGTTTGAGGAGAGATGTTTAGTGTGGCCGTCATCTGATTTTCACACCGCTCTTTGTGAATAAGAACACAAAACTGTGCCAGAAAGGGTTCATTTAAGCTCCCGTAGCGCTCAATGAACAGCTTTAACAACAGGTATTTGACTGACAGATGTTTCTAATAAGACCTATCAGTTTCCCTCAGTTCTAATAAACCCAAACCAACTGATAAAACAAAGTGTTTAATATCGTGAGCCTGCACGCCGGCGGACAGATTCACTTGGTTTCAAATAATCATGTGAAAACACCGAGCCAGCACAAACAAATACCTCATAAAGAAAGAAGCTTAGATTAGTCCGTCATCATCATTACAGAAGTAGCAGAGATTTAGAGAGAAGGGCATGCAAATATACACAAACATAGACAAAACGGACGGCACACTGTTTTTGGAAAAAGCTGGAGATACACTTGCCTGTAGTTTGAATGCTTTGGGAGAATCGGGCTGTTTGTTATGGATAAACAAATACAAGTGTTAAAACCTGAAGCTCTTATGTCAGACAAAAGCCATGAGAAAGAGAACACCAGTGCAAACTTAGCCCAACGCTCGAGCAAGAGCTAACATTTTAGGTTAACTTTTACTGAGGTAGGCACTTTAGGATTAGGTAGAACACAACAGCATCAAAAAAGTTTACTTTACAGCTGAGCGCTAAGCTAGTTTCATGTCTCCTGAAGCTAGCTTAGCTTCTTGAACAAGAAAACAGTTAGCTTAGCATTGGCTAAAGCTAAAACAAATGGCTAGTCACACTAGAGTAAAAACAGGATAGCAATCTGTGTTGACAACTGCATTACATTTTTTCACATTCGACAACTAAATGCAAGAAGATATGGCAACCAAAGTTGACTGCTAGGTGACTGCATTTGTCGTCTGGTGGGAGGCAACATGTCTCCAACACATTACAATCAATCTGAGTCAGTAGTTGCAGAAACTGCAACTTGCTTCTTTGCTTTAGAGGACTAGACTCAGCTGGTTGCAAACTGGTTGTACTCCAACAGAAAAGAAAGGTTGTTGAGTATGTTTGTCATTTTGCAATTAAAGCACCATCCTGCAGCAACTATGTCACTATTTGTGGAGGAATTTCTGAGATTCACATCTATGAATCTGAATGCAAATAGCGTGAATTTCTGTCTATGTACACTACCACTTAATTTTTTGCCAATTTACCACTGACTGTTAATTACTGTGTATTATCACAAACAGATTTCCTGTAATTGCTAAATACACCCAGTTAACATAAACTGACGGCAGGGTGCTTTATTGCCATCTTATTGCTGCTTTATTGCTGTCTTGATCCACCAAAGTAACTTTTTATACAGCAGCTTACTGTACATGTTCACCCCCCAGTGCCCTACATTGAAGCAACCATTTCAAAGGCAGTGAGATCACAAATTTCATTGCACCCAGACACAATTACTTTGGTGCCGCGGTCTCCACTGTTTTCTCTAGTGTGACTGTACCTCACAAATGAACTACTCAGGTGTGTTAATCCACGCAGAAACCACAATATAATGACTTTTCACCTTTTTATGGAGCATTACATGCTAGACTATCATTTGCCTCTGAGTAGAAACCAGCAGAGGTTCATGCAGGTTGGTGGTAACAGCCAAGAAAAGTGTTACACATAAATAACTCAATTACACTTTAGTTTTTGCATGGATTAAATAAATGAGAGTCAGGCTGTTGCCGTTTCCTGATTTGTGCCAAGCTAAACTAATGGGTTGTAAGATAAAATCACTGTATGACAGAAATCAACCTTCTCAAGCTTTCTGACATTTTTTAAAACACAGCAATAATACTTAGAAATAATTCACACAGTGATAAAGCCAGCCAGTTTTTCAATGAAATATGAATTTTAGAGGAGATGGGGCCATGTTTAGTGTAGGAGAAACGTAGGCAGTACGGCTCTCACAGGAATGTTGTGATCTTTGCGTCCTTTGTGTGAGGAGGCAACGTGGGCCAGGTACTGGATGACCTTCTTCGTGTTCTCTGTCTTGCCAGCGCCTGATTCACCTCTGAAAAGAAAGAGTAAAGACAAATACACATGAATAGAGTGAGAAAATGTGAGCCAATACATGACAAGGGAGAAACAAACGGGTTTTGTTTCTGACCTGAATTACAAGGTTTCCCTTGTGAAGCACAGCCACATAACAGGAAATATTATGTATGAGTTGTCCACAGTTTACCAAGGTACAGAAAAAACAACCCTAAAACCTTAACCAAGATAACTTTCACTCATCGTTATTGTGGTTAAGAGTGATTGGATGAACTCCAAGGACACAATTAATAGAAACAAAAAAGAAAACAGAGAGAGTGACTAAACATCAGGCTATCTTGTTGTTTTTGTAAAAATCAATCCATTTGTTTGTCAGTCTGTTTTGCTAGAGAACCCTGTGGTTTGGAGAGCCAGGCTCCAAAGTTTCCAGACCCCACTTTTGGGCTGTCCTTAATGATAGCTGTGTTCAGGCACGGCCATCCGCAACTCCCACAGTCGGGTCCTGGAGCTCAGAAAACCAGGGCCAGCAGTGAAAAGAAGCCAGTGACACTACATCCATCTACATACCAGTGGCTTTAGTCTAACTCACTATTAGCTGTGCACTGCAGTTTTAGCTGCAACACTAGAACTGCACGGGCGAGTCCTCGAGTGCAGTGTACGAACATAGGAATATAGGTCAAACAGGTACTCATCCAAGTGTGGTTTGATGTCTTCATTGTTTTACTATGAAGACATGAATCCTCTTTGAATAAGTCTCCCAGAAATCATTCATTGGTTTTCTCGTATATTTTCTCTTTCGCCAAGCATGTGGTTTAAAAGACCTTTGACTTTGGGAACTATTTTTATGTCTAGCCTCTCCTTTTCTCACAGATCTCGGTGGTAGCTAGTCGAACTAGATTCTGAAAACTTAAATGAGAGATTCTTCAAGGTCTCAGTCTTCCTGGATATTCCCTCTCCTGTCCTATGATATGTACCATATGGACATTTTGTAACACAGTGGCTTTTGAATTGGCGCTACCTAAAGATGAATCCAATTAAAAGAACATTTCTGTGGCTTGTTTTTATGCAGTTAGACCCTACTTTTACAGTCAACTCCAATGACTGGAAAACATCATACATAGTTAATGCATGGTTTCTTGCCACATTTGACCATTTATACAACACTATGCATCATTACATACCAGACGCTGACTGCTCACACAAGGCCTGGATCTCTAAATGTTATTCTAAACTATGCACTATATAATTCTGTGCTATGCACTGTTATGCTTAATGGCATGGTGGCCTTTCAACTGGATCAAAGTGATCTATATTACAACAGAGCTGCATAAATGTAGGTCATAAGCAACCTTTTTCATCTGTGTTTCTTCAGGAGTAATTTTCCTTAGAGCAGGATGGGGAAGAGATGTTTCTCTAAACTGGCTGACCATCTAAACCGCAGGTGTCGAACTCCAGGCCTTGAGGGCCGGTGTCCTGCAGGTTTTTAGATGTGTCCTTGATCCAACACAGCTGATTTAAATGGCTAAAATACCTCCTCAACATGTCTTGAAGTTCTCCAGAAGCCTGGTAATGAACTAATCATTTGATTCAGGTGTGTTGACCGAGAGGGAGATCTAAAACCTGCAGGACACCGGCCCTCGAGGCCTGGAGTTCGACACCTGATCTAAACTGTGCGGCTAAACTCTTAAAAGGGCGCCTTTTCCCCAACAGGGGGTGCAGTTTTCTGAATTTAGGGCATATTATTGCAACTGCTTCTCATCTGTTCATTGGCAGCATCAAACCCCAAGAAAGACAGTGGCACTTAATTACCCTCTGCCAAAGAAGATGAAGGCCGGCCACCAAACCACACTCATAACTCCCTCGGTATTGGGTAGAGCCGCTGTAAAAGCCCAGCATCCGCAAAAAGCTATTTGAAACCAACTTTTAAATAGAACATGGCAGGATAAAGGGAGCTGGCCAAATGACTCAGGACGAGAGGAAGATAAAAAGACACGGGGAAAAAATACTATAAATAATCCTTGTAAAGTACTCATAACTATAAAAGATACTTATATTTAAAGGCATTTCAAGGACAAGCGGTCTTTATATAATGTAACTCTATTAAGGTGAAGCGATATAATCCTTGTCTTGAGACAGTTTCATTTTCCAGTCCATCAAGCTGGTTGATCTCTAGAACCACCTTAAAGACCAGTTCAACCATCTGCCCTAAGAAAGAAATTAAGACAAAAGTAGAAAAGAGAAGTTAAGAGTTGCAGTACTCACGTGCAAAGAATTGATTGGTCCTCACGGTCTGTTCAGAGAAAACAGAAAAAGAAAGAAAGCATCTCTTGTTTAGTCATTCATTTTGACTTACAGAGATAGCATTCAATGGCTAAGCTGTCACATACAATGGAACATAACAGTTTAATAGTTTTCACCAGGCTAATACTGGAGCTATCCTGAATGTGAGTACATACACGTACATAAACACAGCTTGCATTTTCCTGAGAATTTCCTGAGAATAACAGGAGAAACATACTGCTCCGTGAACACTGAAGTTTATAAAGGAGGTGTGTTAGGAATGCATTTTTCACCACAGCCAGCAGGGAACTGACATGCTTATCATCAAACAGAAACTCTGGGCTAATTTAGAGACTTAAAAATATGTTTGAAAATACGACATGTTTGGTAATATGGCAGGTTTAATCTTCCAGATGACCAGGCAGCAAATCCAGACTTTTTTAATATGATCTTGTGAAGAGATTTAAAATGTTTAAGAGATGTTAACTAACACTAACAATTAACCCTACAATACCCTTTGTATCATATTTGATACATGAGTTTTTGAGACCTCTATCTCATCAACATGATCAATATTTGCCATGATTTCAAAATGTTATGGACAAAACTCTGCCTAAAATTAACATTGTTGTTAAAAAAGAAGTTACCAAAAATGCCCAATGTATCAAATGTGATAGAAAAACATATAATAAATATATAATTAAAATATATCATACACAACATGATACAGCAAAAAAAGCGGATTTTGTTATAAGGGTTAATAAAAATCTCATTTGATAGGTTGGGTCTTACAGGGTTACTCATGTTTTTTCAGATATTTTTTCAATTTTCTGACATTTAAGTCATAACCTAACCCTAAACCTAAGCAATGAGTATATGTTATCTTTATATACATTAACTTGTTCTCCCAAGTCTTGACAAAGTCAGAAGTTTTTGCCTTTCTCCAAAATACAATTTTTAAAACAACTGAATTTATTGTGAACCTTTCATAGTGTCAAAAACTAAAATGCTTTAGTGAACTACAGAAGCTGAATCTATTTAAACTCAAAACTGATGCACGTTGTATTATTTTTAGCCATTTCACCTAGTTTAAATAATTGCTTTAGGTATCTAATGTATGTAATGTATCTACTTGAAACATTTATCAGTTTCATAGCATACTACACTTTCTAGGAATTTTCCCTGAGGTTTTCTAAGCTACAGACACCTGGTTTGGTGAAATTGAGGCCTTCGTGACTACAGGCCAAGAAGCATACTTCATCTCAAGAGACTGAGAACAAGAAATGATGAGAAAAGAACTTCAAAAACCGCAGTCATCTCTGAAGAAACAAACAATTTGCAGTTAAAAAATATTTTTCTTGTTGTTTTAAAATGATAGCAAACCATAATTTTTCCTGACACTTATTTAGAGCCTCAAGTACAACTTCAAATATACAAAGATCACTCACCATTCCATTTACTAGTTCACACGAGAGCAGCCACTTAATAAAAACCATGCTCTCCAAGTAGCTGTTTACTGTGACTAATACCTGCAGTCATAACCTAAAACTAAACCTAAAACCATCTGCTTGTGTACCATGTGAAGAATGAAGCCTGACATCATCGCTTTACCCTTTAGGAGACAGAAAACACAGAAGAAATTACCTCATCACATGTGCCTATGACAAAGGCCAGGGGGTAAAAACGTGCACTGAGCTGGGGAGCAGCTGCAGCATAAGGGTGAATGCCTTACTGCTAACAAAATATCTATAACACACATTTAATGATGACACGGGGACAAAACATGTTATTTTATTCTTATTTATTGTTTTGACATATGACTTGATCAAGGAAGCATCTGAATAAATTGTGTTTTTAAAAGTGAAACTGAAAGGAACGTATCACAACTACAAATCAGTACTGGGGAAACAGCAGCAGGTTTACTGTTAGACATCACAGAGGGTCTGTTTTGCTGTGGCTACATTAGATGCTTGCAGGTAAAGTCCTGTTTTTCTCACATGTTTAAAGTACTCTTGTTGAGTGGTTCTTTTTTATGTGTGAATAAAGCTGGTTCACAAAAACATGGCGATTAACTAAAAGCTCTAATGGATAATTACAGTGGTCTCTCTAAAAGCCATCCGCTCCGCAGAGATGATAGTTCAGCTTAAAGGACTTGGCACAGAAATTTACTCACACCTTGTTGACATGGCTCGGTTTTCACAGGTGGCTCAAACAGTCTTTAAGGTGTTATATTTCCCTAGAGAAATGTCCTTTTGTTGTGTACTAAAGCGGAAACTTCCTTTAAGTGACAAAAAGCAGGTGACAAATGAGTTTGTGCGAGTGTGTTCATGTGAAAACATTAAAAGGGATTCTCTTTTCTCTCCACGGAAAATCAGCTTTGTTTGATTAAAAAAAAAGAATCACGGATGTAAATGTAGGGCAGATAAGATGCAACACAAAGATTCAAGCCTAATGTATGCAGATATAACTGGCATCATCTCCCCTGACAATCAGGCTGCCTTGAGGCGACTTTTGTTGTGATTTGGCGCTATATAAATAAAATTGAATTGAATTGAATTTAAACTCGGGTCAAAGTTTGATAACTCATCCTGCCTGTGTTTTATAGTCTGAGACCTGATGCTCATCTGATTTACCCAATATTGGTTTAAACAGGCCCAAAAGTCCCATCGGACACTCACGCAACAGCACGTAACCCCTCATGAAAATTAAAACCAAACACATACTAACTACACAGCTTCTGAACAACATCAGGTGTTTACAGGTTTAAACAGGGGAGGCGCGTGACCTCATGTTTCTGAAATTAACACCTGATGGCAATTCGAACAGAACAATCCCAAAAAATTCAGCGTGATTTTGGATTTTTGTGTTTAAATGATGCATACAGTACAACTGTGACAAGCCCAAATGGCAGTTTATGACCTAAACACCATGTGCCGGGTTAGTTCCCAGAAACATAGGTTCTGATACACAGAAATTATGTTTTGTTCTTCTGGCAGCAGCTTGTCAGTAGTCAGCAGTGTTGGTCAAGTTACTTGAAAAAAGTAATCAGTAACTAATTACTGATTACTTCCCCAAAAAAGTAATCCCATTACTTTACTGATTACTTATTTTCAAAAGTAATTAATTACTTAGTTTTTAAAAACACGATTTACAACCTGAATAGGTGATAAAGCGATAGATCTTTCAG
>NW_005187482.1:729322-772115 GCF_000239375.1 Pundamilia nyererei | reverse complement strand
CCCTGGTGCAGGTGTGCCGCAGCGGTCAGTGGAAGAATCCGCGAGTTTCTCTGTGAATTTCACATTACGTCGTTGCGCACTCGGTGCTTGCTCTGAAGTTTATGGGTTTTTTTCGCTGTAAAAGTAAGTTTTCTTCCCACGCAGTGAACAGCGGACGCTAATATTTTTGTCATTTTTTACGTAATCAAACTCAAAGTAAGGTCAGTACTTCCATGCTTTAAACGCTGCACGCTCATACTCTCTCCCGCACTCGATATATTATCCATTGTTGATCTGCACACAGCTGTTGCCACGAACGTTGCACTCGCTTACGTCATTGTCATGAGACACTCTCACACTGTTTTTGCAATAGTAATCCCTTACTTTACTCATTACTTGAAAAAGTAATCGGATTACCGTAGTTAATTCAGTTACAAGTAACGCGTTACTGCCCATCTCTGGTAGTCAGTAGTAATACAATCAGACCCAGATATTTTAAGATATTGCTGTATGTGTCTGCTAACGTTACAAAAAGAAAAAGAATAAAGCAAACTCTGCAAGTGTCAACTGATGTGATCCAACACAAAAAGGCAGACAGGCTTTTTTTCTGCACTGTGTCTTTATAAGGTAACAGATGGGGCTGATGGAAGTGGTGTTTAGATGTGTGAGTGTGTTTGTGGACAAGCAACATATACACAAGCTATCAGTTCTGTCAGATGGAAAGGGGATAAAAATAACGAATCTTGTTTGTACTGGAAAAAACAGGGATTGGCAGACACACACAAACACACACAACCTTGGACTTCCACTGGAGTCGCAGTCACTTCATTCTCTGCTTATCAGACATCTATTTACCCATCACACCTTTGATGCTCTCCTGTGATTTTTATCCAGCCATGTATTTTTCAGTCAACATCCTACACCTTTCAGCTTTTCCACTGATTGACAATCATTCCTTTAATCTAGTGTCCTCTTTCTGATTTCTTTCCCCTGTGAGGCCACACAAAATAAAGGTAACACTGACTTCACCTGCCAGAGGGGAGTTTTGCACAAAGCCTCATGTTCAAGCACACAGCGATCCATCAAGTAGAGAGTATGCAACAATATATCTGCTGCATTAATGATGGTATAACAATACGGCTACTCAGTGACACTAGATACATTTTGTGTGTATCACCATTATTATTCACTTTTAGTGTCAGTTATATTTATTAGCCATCTTTCATAGGCCACCGTTTTCCTGTCAAGAAACCCGCAAAACTGGATTTAGAAAACTTTTAAAACAATATTTATTTGGTCTGAATTTTTGATAACAGTTAGAAATTGTTAAGATGAGCCTGGATTGATCTTAAGGAGTTGTTTTTGTTGTTTGGATTTGTTTTAGGTTTTAGGGCGCACCGTCAAAATCTAAAAATGTGTGACCCCAGGAAGAACAGCTGCTGGACTGCTGCAGCTAATGGGGATCTTAATAAACTAAACTAAACTGCTCACCTTGTCCAACTAATCTGGTAAGTGCCTAGACTCCTGGAAGTCTAACGAGTGATAAAGCTATGCATGTAGCGCTGGTGTGTTGATAATTTTATCTATATTTCCATTGTGTATCCACCTCTAGTGCAGAATCAAACTACAAATGGAGAATGTCCCTCTAAAACGTGTGCCTCAATGCTGTAACCAGCACATTTCAAAAGGTGAAACTTTTACTTTGAAGTTGAACATTCTGTGTTCTTCTGCTCATAATGTAGTCTGCAGTCAAGTTGGTGTTTTCCATGCAAACTACAGGATACAATGTGTCAACGACCAAAGCAATCACAAGGAGGTTTCCACTGAACCACTGTATACCTCTTTGCAACCAATTTTCACCTTCTGACTGCCAGTAACCATTCTCCAACCAGGTGAGGAAGTATGCCTTGTAACCTAGCAACTGGTAGTTGCCAGATATTCGCTGACTGCTGTCTAGGCCTGTGTGAGTTTGGGCTGCACTGAGTGTTAAGACTGCATGTAGTAAACTGTTAGAAAGATTATGTGTCACAGTTCTGGGTCAGTTTGACCCAGTATTTTGAGTTACGTTTTGGTGTGTTTTTGGCATTATGGATTGTTTTCTTATTCTATTGTGGTGCTCTTGTTGGTGATGATGATGATTATTATTATGAATCTATGTTTCAGTTATTCTTGTTTCGGGATTAGTTCTTAGGTTTTGTGCTCCCATGTTTAGTCTGGTCTAGTCTGTCTCTCAGTGTCATGTCTGCGGCTTTGTTTAGTGGTTTCTTGTTTCCTGTTTTATTGTGAAAGTCTATGTCTTATGTTAGTGTGTGCAGCTTTGCTCCCCCTGTCTCGTTAGTCCAATCCCTCCCAGCTGTGTCTCCCTCCTGTTGCCCATTCCCTGATTAGCAACCTGTGTATATAAGCCCTGTGTTTTCCCGTGCTCAGTGTCGCGTCGTACCATTAGATTATGCCTGTGTGTTTCTTCATGTTTTGTTTTCATGCCTGCAATAAAGCTTTGGTTTTGAGTTGCATTCTGTCTTCGAGTCCTGCATTTGGATCCTCATCCCCGTCTGCCCGCACACAGAGCCCTGACATTATGTGCATACTGTTTAGTAGTCTATTTGTTATAACGTATGTTCATTGTTTCACTGTAAATGACATTTTAGCGCTTTTTGTTACATTTTTGTTGTGGTCTTCTATAAAAATCAGTTTACTGTGACCTGTGCTATCTGAATGAATTAGTGGGTGCATTCACCCTGCCTCTGCTGCCACCTTGGCCTTCTTGGCAGCTCCTGTTTCCTAAATCACCACAGCAACCAACAGCAGGGTCATATTTACCCAGGATGCCATGCTGGCTAGGCGTAGGTGGACCAGTCAAACTGAACATGCGCTTCCTTTCCAGTAGCTCATTACTGTCTCACTAAATCTTCACCCCCTTTGTGCTTCATTTTCTCTCGGTTGCTCTCATTTCCCCTTTTACCCCCCACGAATGCGGCAAAGCCAGATCACTCACACCACAAAAGAGGGGGGAACTTGCTGGAGACAAAATCACTTTTTCACAGTAACAGATGTTTTTCATTTAAACACCTCATCAACTTAGCTTTTAGTTGCTTTAGTTATTTCCTCCACCACAAGTCAAAGGTCATTAGTTGATGTTAATGTGAGTCGGAAATAAAAACGGCTGTTCATTCAGCTCAGCTAAGGTAAATAACGAGTCAAAAAAAGCTGATTTTTATCAGTATTACTACAATGACACATGGTAGTTTACTGAGAGGTGGAACGCTTCAATACCAAGGTAGAAAGAAGAAAGCTAGAAAAACAAATGCTTGACCGCACTATAAAAAATTTATTGTTGTTTTCACGCACACAATGAAACATTTCTTAAGACTATTTTGCACTCCAGTTAATTTAAATATGTCCACAGTGCAAACTGAGGACATATAATGCTGGCACTTGTATGCAAGAATGTCCCTTAACGTTCCTGTCTTGCACAGCAGGGTTTCCCTTTGCTGCTAATAATTTATCCCCCATGAGGATTAAACAAACCCTCATTCCACACATTCCAAAGCTTTGCCCCCCTTTCCCCCCGTCTCCACAAAAGCCTCAGTCATTATCATAACCCCCCTATTATCAACCTTATTTAACCCTATGCAGCCTTAGCGCTCCTCTCCTGGGTCAAGTTTTCAGTTCAGTTTTCAAACTGTGAAATATTTTTTTTGACCCCATGTTACTTTGGTTAAAAGATTAAAAGAGTCAAATATCTTTTGTTCTCATAGCTCCATAACAGCCCTGCTTGGAACACATAAAACATTATATAACCTTAAAAAAAACCCCTTGCAGTCATCACCTAAAATGATGACTTGTAGTTCGAATGAAAAGATAAACAATGAGACTTTCGTTTAAAGCTGTGAGTGAAATGGGTTTTCTTAAAATACTGGGCAGCCATGAGCATTACTCCGAGGGCAGAAGAAAATTTCTCATTTAAACTCCAATCTTCTCACCGCAGCCACCAAAAACACTCCACATCCCAAGCTGAAACCAGACCTTAGTGTACAAAAACATTCTTAGTGCAAGAATCATAATTGTGCCCATTTATTGTCAATGGTCCTCAGCATTGTGGCTTCAGTCCAATGCAGCTCAAGTCTAAATCAACATAATGTGCTTACAACTGCTGCAAGCTGATGTTTTACGTTTATGCACATGAATCAGACAGCTATCAAACACTGCACACTTGTGTTCATTTTCAATAATCCAATACTTGCGGTCATCACGTTGACAAAACAGGAAAAGTTGACACCTCTTTGCACTCAATGCTTTCACACGCATTTTGACACAAATCACAACTTTCTGGTTATGAATAAAAAGCAACGGAAAGAGTATTAAAACAGGGGGTCTTTGCAATTGGATGTAACACATTTTTTCCACCCTGAAGCACAAGCTCCCACAATTTGCTTCATAAAAGAAGTCGTAAAACGCAACTGCACACAGTGAAAATCATAGCACCATGGCAACCACTTCACACACATTAGAAATCCTGAGTGACGGCCAGTGAGCTGCTCTCTCATAAACTGTTATATGTTGTGGGGATTACTCATGCACACTTGCACATGCTCATGCACACTCAACTCCCTGCTCACACCACAGATATGAAGGTAATATAAAAATGGAGCTCTGATTACTCATAAAGGAGCAGAGAGAGAATCCAGAGCTACTTGAAACAAAAGAAAGGCTCTGGCTGTGAGTGTGTGTGGGAGAGAGAGTGAGCGCTCATTCACATTCCCAGACAGTGGAAGTAGCAAACAGTCAGTGTGATCTGGGTAGTGTCTGTGGGTACCTGCAGTGTGTAACTGTCACTTGGAAGCTTCCTAACGATTATGAGAAGCACACTTAACACAGTTAAGTAGATGATTAAGGAAGAGTAATATGTAATGTGCCACATCCTCAAACAGCAACTTCGATAAAACAGACACATTTAGACATTATATATTATCTAAAAGGCAGTTAAGGTAGTAAAAACACTCACTTAACATAATCTCTGGTGTGGAATGGAGTAAAGAAGAAAAAAGAAAGAAAAAAAAAAAACAAAAAAAACACTAGGCCACAAAGACAAGCCAAGAAAATACATGAAATCATCAGGGTTACGTTATCACATATTCCCTCTAAACGTGTGTTTGGACAGAAAGCAAAGTGAATGTTCGTTTTGAGCCAAAAAGAGCGCCGAACCTTTTTGAAGTCTGTGTGGATTGATCCAAGACAACCAATAAACCAAATGTACAAATGTTAGCTATAAAGTAGCTAGAGACAGACGCACCAACAGTGTGTTTGTGTGTGAAGGAGAACTGGACTGTGTTCAGGGCACTTTAGACTCTGGCTTATATCAAATTATAAGGTTTTTCCATCTTAATTCCTTTTATTTCTGTATACATGTCAAGCATTTAATGTTATATTTTATTTTTAATGGTTTAATTTGAAGGTTTAGCGCAGCAGTTTTCACCTCAACTTTGTGCAAATGTTCACCTACCGGTACTCTTTTTTTAACATAATGACAAAACTTAAGAGCACAGAACAATAAGATAGGAAGTAAACACAAGATTTAATCCAGACTTCCTCAAGATTTAAAGGAATTATAAGAATTTCTTCACCAAATGCTCACTTTACTGTTACAACTGTTCAACTGCTCGTTAATATAAATATCTAATCAACCAAACAACTCAATGTATTTAGGCATGAAGAAATGGTCAACACATCTAGTTAAAGTTCAAATCCAGCATGGTGAAGGGACTTTGAATGTGGCGTGGTTGTTGGAGCCGGATGGCCTGGCCTGAGTACTTGAGAAACTGCTGACCTACTGAGATTTTTCCACTTAACCATTTCTAGGGTTTCTAGAGAAAACACCTTGTTTTTGCCAGAAGTCAAAAGAGAATGTACAGACCGCTTTGAATTGATAAGAAGGCAACAGTAACTCAAACACTCACTGGTTACAACCAAGGTAACAGAAGAGCATCTCTGAGCAGATGGACCACAGCAGCAGAAGACCACACTAGGTGCTGCTCCTGTCAGCTAATAACAAGAAACTGAGGCTATAATTCAAGAGGCTCACCAAAAGTGGACAACAGAAGGTTGGAAAAACATTCCCTGGTGTGATGCAACATTCAGATGGTAAATGAAAAGCATGTTGTTGCCAAATGCGGCCTAAACGGCCTTGTATCAACTGTTTAGGCTGGTGGTAGCTATAATGGTGTTGGGGATATTTTCCTGGTACACTTTCCACCCCTTAGTATCAACTGAGCATTGTTTAGACTCACAAATCTATCCGAGTATTGCTGCTTACTGTGTTCCTCCCTTTATGACTACATTGTCATAAAGGGATGGTTGATGCAGTGTATCCATCTGACGGCTGCTTCAAACAGGATAACACAACACATCATGTCACCAAGCTCAAAGCACAACAAACTGGTTTGTTAAACACGAGACTGAGTTCACTGCACACAAATGGCTGACAAAACTGCAGCAACTGTGATGCTACCATATCATGGACCAAAATTTCAGAGGAATGATTCCTCTGAATTCTGGCACATTCCTATTTCACAAGCAAATAAGGCAGTACTAGTACCCAGTACAATAAGTGCAATAAGTAGTACTAGTACACAGTACAATCAAGATATACCTAACAAAGTGTCCGTTGAGTGTTTATTGACAGCATTGTTTCCCTGGATGGGTATAGAGCAGAGTAAGCTGCAGTGAATGGATGATGGTTTAACAACATCCCACTAACGTTGTTAAGACATTGATGTAGTAAAATTGTGAGCTCTGTTACTATTTGGCATAAAACCAAATTGTTAACAGGCACTGAAAAGCTTTATGACTCTCAGCTAAGGACAAAAAATGCAACATTTAAAGACATTCCAGCTTATATTTGAGCTACTGCCGTTCGTAGGACGTTCGTTTGTACTGTTCGTTTCTTTACATATGGCCATTTGTAACTGCTGAGTGACTAAACAGCTCAAGTGCATTTCTCAATGTAATGCTGTTGAACCAGCTGCCAGTTAGGCATTCACAAGAACAGAAGGGCAGAAAGCCCCATCGAGATGCCAGGCCCTTTGCAAGTACCAGTCAGTGTGAGTGTGTGTCCTGGAATTTGATTGCTCCTGGTTTCCCTTGATTCCAGCACTGGGGCCTCTTGGGTGTGGAACAGGCGTTGTTTTTAGCAGGCTGGTGGTGCAACAGAGGTGGCATTAAAGGGAAATGAGGCCTGCTTTCCTACTCGGAAACTGATGTGCTCCATCATCAACTAAACACAATAATCAAACCCTTCTCCATGCCAGGAAAAAACAATTTAAAATGTGCCAGTGAGACGCATCATTTTCACACCATCAACAAATGAACAAAAGGGTGGAGACTATACTAGATCCCATTGACAGTCACAGGATATTCCCCTGTGCATCTGGCATAGGCGAATACTTCCCATGAGAGGGAAGAGAGTAGTAAGAAAGAGGAGGGTGTGATGCGACGCGACCAGATAGCAGAATGAAGAGGAGGAAACTGAGATAGGAGGCAGACAGAAAGAAAACAGCACTGAAACGGGAGCTTTCCAGCTTTAAATACTGACTCGCTTGCAAACGAAATCCTAAGGTTGTTTCTGTGTCACTCGTGGGATAGTGATGACAGTTGGCAGCTGAGATCACAGACAGAAATAGATTGTCTCCACCCTCTTGGAAATAACACCAGTGTGTGAGGGACCACCTGGGAGTGGCAGAGGAGGTGGTTTTATCATCATTTACACCTTCAGCTTCCCTTTCTGGAGATTGTTAGGCGCTCTCTCTCTCTCTCTCTCTCTCTCTCTCCATATCTTTCTTTCTCACACACATTTTAAACCACAAGGATGAATTTTTATTTTTTATAAAATGCTAAATCTGACCCTTTTCACCATTACCTTTGGCATTTTTCCCTTATTAGACATACATATAGTTAGGAGTGTGAGGACACAATGGGAAAGAGTGGAGTATGTAACTACATTTGGGATACCGGCTGATAAGAAAGTGTGTTCAACTGTCTTTGGCATGAAAGGAGGAATTTGGATTTTCACAACAGCCACAGTTTTAAGATGAGACAGAGCTGCAGCTAACAATTATACCGTTTTTCAAACACACTACTGGAAACGGAAGGACAGAAAATCTACAACCCTTTGTAAACAAGATTCTTGGGAATAATACCCACTTAAGCTAATCTCATAGAAAGCCTTTTTCATGGCAATATAAAATCTATCCATCCACCTCAGCTTATTCAGTTCCAGGTTACTGGAGCCTATCCCAGCTGTCATGTGGCAGGAGGCAGGGTACACCTTGTATTATTCACCAGTCTATCTAACAGAGACACACTCACATTCGCACCTGCTGCCAATTTAGAACTGCCAGTTCACCTAACATCCATGCCTTTTGACTGTGGGAGGAAGTCGGAGAACTCCACAACAAAAGGTTCCAGCCAGCAGATTCAAACCGAGGATCTTCTTGCTGTAAGGCTAACCACTGCACCAATATATCAATCTATAAAATATACACTATTATTATTTATTAGATTACCTAGCAAGCATATTAAGACTGATATATCTAAAGCATTTTAGACTGTATCGACAGACAGTATCAGTGCGCGCTCATACTAAGAGCCAAGACAACCTTAACCCCAAAAACATTTGTAACACTGCATGGCTGTCTGTGAAAAAAAGGTTAGAGGAAGTCTGAGAAAGTGTTGCATATGATTGGAATGTAGCGACTTCTGCATGTCAAATTAATATTCTCGGCCCCACGTCCCGTCGGCTTGGGTTCGACATGTAGAGCCTGTGTTATTCTGTCTGAGCTGGACTCCACAGGGAGTAGGCTTCTGGAGTCTTTCCTATGTTGAGTCCCACAAAGCACATTTTTCAAAGAAGAGAAAATGAGGGGTATCGAGATAGACACAGAGATAGAGACAATGTGAGAGGGAAAGGAGTTTACACCCAGTTCCCACATGTTTCTCATGAAGAGGTGCTGGAGTGGTGTGGAGCACATCTGTGGGCGATCTGATGATCTTCTATGATCTAAATTTGGCATCAGCTTTGAAGAGTAACCATTCAGATTATTAAATAAAGAACAGCGCTGTCCAAACAGACCATGACGAACGAGGAACAGCAGTTTACAGATCAACATCCTTTTGTAATGATATCAGAACATAAACAGGATGAAGACATCTGTAAATTGAACCTTTAACCAAGTTGAGTTGAAATGAGAAGCACTGCATCTCAGCATCCATGGACACAGCTAATCCTGTGCTTACATGAATTCACCTAAATATGTTTTGGAGAATGATTGCAACCATAGTATGTGTTGATGCATGCCCAATCATTCAGGCGGGTAAATCTCAAAAAGTTGATCCTTTTCAGTGGGGGAAACTCATCCAAGTTTCTTCCTCAGTCTTAGACTGAAAACGCTACGTCCACATGAACAGAATCAACTTTGTGGGGCATAGTATGTCTATGAAACATGAACTACCTGCCTATTGGTGAATGGAGTCTGCATCCTGAAGCCTCTGCTTCGGTATTTTGGCTGCTGCCATGTTTGGTTTTGGAAACAGGAGTGGCCATGTTAAGTTTAGTGGGTGGAGTGCTGAGTAACAACCTGTTAGGATAATAAAGTTTCACTTAACCAAAACTAGTCACCTGTCAACCAGGCTTAAAGTTGTAGGCCCATAATAATATGTAAAACATTAGGCTTTAACAAATTTGAAAAGGATAAATTATTTTAAAAAGTATCCCTTGTTCAGTTACTATGACAAGAGAAAAGAGTAAACATGCTATTTTCATGAGTCTGGTCAGTTTAACATATGAGCCGTTCCACGGGCCTTCTGCTCGACCATCTCCATTTTGCATAAAAAAGTTTTGGTTACAAAGTTTGAACATTTACAATTATTGGTATAAATTTATGCATTATATATCAATACTATTAAAAAGATATTTTTTGAAAAATGGTCTGTTGACCCACTTTCAGGCCTTTTTTTGTACACTGAACTCTGAGGCATGAATATTTTGAAAACTATTAAAGATAAAAGCCTGAAATTTTCATTGGCTTTTATTGCTATCAAAATGAATCAGAATCTGTAATTTGGGACAAATACATCAAAAAATGTTTCAGTACTGGCTAAAACTAAAATAACAATAGATAGCTTAATTGGAATAAAAATGTAAAAGATCTTTAACTATAACTGAGAGAATCAGTTTGTTTTGTCATTCGTTTAATTTATTTTTTCTTTTATTTATACTTCCTGAACTAGAAATAAATAAATACTGATACTTTGTAGAACTGCTTAAATTTGTATTTCATTTTTTAAGTAGCCAGTACTTGAGATATATATCCTGACTCATTTTGACGGTAAGAAAGGCCAGTGAAAATTTCATGCTTTTCAAGATATTCATATTCAAACACTGCCTGAAAATTCCATTTTGGAAAAAAAATTGTCCAAGCGGGTTGACAAAAGAAACACAATACATTAACACTACATCCATACACATGGGATACTACATGGAGTAGAGAGACATAGCAATGCTGAGACTTAATCTACTTTTTTGGTTCAGTGAACACAGTGGCCATACCAGACAAAGTACTAGCGCTGTCAAATAGCAGAAACACACAGTCATGTTCCCATTTCCAACAATAGCAAATGAGGGTGGGGTTCAGTCTCCTCTTCTGATATGCTCAGTCACTATTTAGATCATCATTGACTAAAACAAGATTATCGCTGTTCTAGTGCAGAGTACAAATGAGAAACCTGCGATTTCTCTGAAGTCCAAAGATAATGTTTTTACTGGACCAACCTGCCTGTTTACTATTAAAACCTCTATCGCATAGTAGGAAACATAATATAAAATAACTAAGACGTTTGAAACCTTTCTTGTTCTACTTCTTCTGTGGAACATCAGGGACAACTCCCTCATGATCATCATGGCTACCCACTGTCAAAAATCCCTCAAAATACTATCCACATTATCCCTAAGACAAATTTGCAAGACAGTGGACGCACTGAGCTGCATAACTATAGATGTGACATACGCACAGGTTTGTTTTTCCCAACAGAGCTTAAGTGCTGCATAACAGTTTGCCTACAGTGAGCATAAAATTAGCCTCGTGCTGTTGGGTGTTGCCTTTACACCAAATGAAAGGGGAGAGAATGCAGTTGCGGAAGATATGGCAGCAAGCGTTTGGCAATGTAATCGATTGCAGATGGCAGCCATCGGGGGGGCTTGTTTAGTCCACAGTGGTTCTTTGTGATGGCTAGGCCTGCCATAATCCAACAGGACAAGGCGGTTTTCACGTGTTTGTGTGTGTGTTTATGCTGGTACCTCTGATATCATAGCGCTAAGCTCTGCAGCCCCAAAGGAATTCCAGACACACAGGGGGGGAAAAGGGATTCAATCATAGGGAGAAAAATGTATCAGTGTGATGATGACTGACTCTGATAAAACGAGTGAAAGAACATGTTTAAAAAAATACAATGAATCTGAAAATGTAACAATGTAGTGGATGTAACTAATATAAGTCAAACTTAATGTTGTGCAACAGCAACAAGTAGAAGTGGAGTAAATTCTCAAAAGAGAAATTATGAGAGTAATTGTTAACTCAAAAATGGAAAAAGTGATTTGCAGCCTTGTACTGTAGCTACACTGCTGTGCATATATTTACCTTACACATCAGTAAATATGCACATGTAATCAGTTGCTCATTAAACCCAGTGATGGAGCAGTCATCTGCTTTTCTCTCTTGCCTTCAGAGGGTTATGAGTTTGTCAGAGAGAGAGAGCAGTGACGGCAGGTAATCGTATCTGTACTGCTGAGGCTTCTGGCATCAGTGCTATGCTTCTCTGATGACAACACTATCGAAGAACGAGGGGAATATATGATAGTGACTCCACCTTAAATCATCTCCTCACCACTCTTTTCAAACATTGGCACCGTGTTCGGGCTGAGAGTGTTATCTACACATAGTAGACTAATGCCTATCTCACGCAGATAGTTATACATTTGGGGCTTGAAATAAATACAGAGCTATAAAAACTAGAGATGCATAGGTAGGCCAAAAACAGGACTTTCACCCAGACCGAGGTAGTAATTGTGTCAATGTTTTCCAGATGCTCTTTGGTTATGTTTAGTCAGCAAATCTATTTGGTTAGGTTTAGGAAAAGATTATCAAACCCAAGAGGTTTTGGTATCCCTAAAAGGAAATCCACAAAACTGTAATAAAAAAATATTTGAAGCATTTTAAGTAGGGGTCCATTTATTCAGGCATATGATGCATCTACATTCCTGCCAAATAAAGGCTAAAAAGCTCAAAAAATATCCTTTTAGAAAAGTGACACTATGGCACTGGGCAATAAAACACAATCCACAATTTCGTTGTACATGTACAATGACAATAAAGGGCTATTCTATTCTAAATCAGTGCGATAAAGTCAAATCAGTGAACTAAGCAGAAATAATACATTTATTCTTCTTAACATACACAGTTAAGGAATTTTTACACATCTACCAAGACTCTGAAGTCCATCAACTTGTAGTTAAAAAAAAAAAAGAAGCCGTGTCAGACACCAAGGATACCAAGATGACTGACAGAGAACAGCTTTCTGGACCTTGCCCCTGTCCAGGTTAGGTAGGAGAAAACTCTAAGTGTTTACACATGGAGAGGACTGTAACCATAAATCAGAAATGATGTATGACCCCCAAACAGAAAAATGATTTTATCCTCCACGAACTCCGCAGCTGCCTGTCATTAAAGACTCATCCCCTCACATATATTTGTGTGTGTGTGTGCTTGTATGAGTCGGAGTATATTTGCAGTACACTCATCCAAGTATGCTGTTTGAACAAGCTTCACCCTTTCCCTGGAAGTTATAGCTTCAGTATGTTCGGAGTATAGACAGTCATTTTGACTGCCCCCCCTCCTCAATACACACACACACACACACACACACACACACACACACACACACCTGTCTTGTCAGTCAGATCTTGGGTGTGCCCCTCACCAGCACGCCACTCGAGCCCTCACTGCCCCAACAAGTGGCCCCATTTCCCAGGGAAGCACTCTGTACTCCAGGCCTCCCTGCCTGCACCCACACTCACAGGGCCTTGGTCCCAGCCCCCTCCAGACTGCACAAAGCCCCCATTGTGAGGCACAATGCTAGCCACCCCCTCTGCCTTTCCCCTGTACCCTCTACTCCATTTCCCCATAAACTGTGTCGCTTCTGCCCCTTCTTCCTTTTTACCCATCTCCATCACTGACTCCTTTTCAGTCTTTGCCGTCTTTCCTCTTCCCTCGTAGTTATTCCTCCTTAAACTTTGATCCTGTCTGTTGGGCTCTGCCATCTTTTATTCTTGTGCAACCCTTTCCAAGGATCCCCTTCAAAATTAACGTCTCTATGCCCCCCCCCCCCCAAACTCTTTCAGCACAGCCCACCTCCTTCACATCTCTGTGTTCCAAGACATTTTCCACTTCTGTGACTGTTTTGTTACCTCTGAATCTTCCTTCTCTGCTTTGCTGGGGAGATATTTCATATATAGGTGTATCTGCAACTCTGGGGAGGAAGAGAAACTAAACATATACCACAACAGCGTTTTTCCCAGTATCTGCAGACCTGTTTTTAACAACACTACACTACACTACACATTTCAAAACAAAAAGTAAAACACACTGGGGCGATAAGGTTAAGACATTATCACACAGCAGGAGATGGTTCTCATCCTCTGTGTTTTCATTAATTGGACAAACTGATTAGACTTTTTCCAGCGTTGTTATAACATCAGCACAAATCAGTGCAATATAACATCACACAGATGTATTGTACTGGGAAGATGGCAGATTAAAAACCTAATTAATGTCTACTATGACTTCAGACATTTGTGTTCTCACTTGCACCTCTGCTGGGAAATGACTAGGCAAGTTCAGGGCTGCAGTGCATGTGTATACATCGCAGTGCAGCTATATTTAGATGTCCCACAGTTTGTCTTACAGAGCTTAAAACCAATGCATCTGCAGCTGTGCCTCATCAAGTAAAGGGAAAATTCCTCCTAAAAAGGTTAAATAAAGGGTAATGCACCTAAATGGCATATTTAATTAAGAACATTTATGTGCAGTTTTAATTGACAGATTTGATATAAGTATAAGTATAATAGCTATAAACTAAAAATAGGAGGACGTCAGCAACCAATAGTGAAAAAAGCTAAATATGTCTCCTCTTCCTCCCTCGGTTATCTACACGACATTGTGATGGAGACATTCCAGTCTATCTGACTCAGTGTCGCCTGCTTTTAATATGTGATTTGTATTTGGATAAAAATAACCTATACCATGGGTGGCAACCTTTCCGATGATGAGTGCCATCTAAAATTTCCTCAGAAGTCAATGTGCCATATAACTGCATTAGCAATAATTTAATAATGCTCTATAATAACAGTTACACACTATATAGAATTACATTTGTTTGCAGATGTTTGCAGCTATCAGCGAATAGTTATCAGCTATTTTGAAACAAAAAAAGACTTTTTATCCATAACAAGAACCCCGTAACAGCAAATGAACTATACAACAGATCTCACGACAATGATAAGAAAAATGAACTGGGCCAATATGACATGTTTGTTAATACAGAGATAATACAGACGGCTACCTGAGGACACTCATGTGAGAGAAAATCTGCTCACGCAGATATTTAGAGCCAAATACTGTCAATAAGGCCTCTGCAATGTTTTGAAGACAGTTAAACTAGTCAGTTAGTGATGTCCAGCAGGTGAAAATGCAAGCTCCATGAACACGCACAGCTATGCATCCCAGCTGCATTCGTAGTTCTGCAAACTTTGACCCCCACAGAGTCGAGCTTTTCATTTTAATCAGCTGCATTTCTATGTCACATTAATTGGCATTAACTTAGCCAGTTAATGCGAAACAAATCCAGCTGCTCATTAAAGCTTTCTGGTTTGGTCAGTAAAGAAAAAACTGGTCCATATGCCTGAAAGTCCCGAAAACGCATTGTGAATTCTGTCTCGAGTCTACGGATGTATACGTGTATTTCTGCGCTGCTCCTGAAGCATTTGAAGTGTCGGAATGTGGAAATTTCAACATCGCTTGAAAAAACTGCCAGCTAGCAATGTCCCTCTCACTGGTAAGTTATTTTTAGGCAATTACAAGTTGAATCTGGTAGTTTGGGTTGTTAGCTAAGATACCGTCATTAAGAACCTGCAGAACTAGTCTGTCTATGCGAGCTAATTTGTGATGTGCATCGCTGGCCTGGCCATTTATTTTTTAATCCACATTCTCAGATTAACTCACTGCGTGTCATGCCAACGGCTGGACTGGGACAAAAAAAATCTGCCCAGGCATTTTGACTAGAGATCGGCCCACCAGGTATTACAAGAAAAGCCATAAAGCCTTTGAATGAAGACAAATGCTGTTGTGACAGTGATGTACAGTCTTATTGGTATATATATGATTTCTATACATTTTACATCAGATAAAAACTTTGATTGTAAGATTCAGATAATTATTTATTAAAAGCTAGACATTTTAAATGAGAATAAGAAAGAAAAGTATTTCTTTGTGCCCCCCTTTCCCTGTTGATGCCCTACCTAGCCCCCTGGCAAAACCTTGCTAGACCCGCCCCTGCACAAGTTACCAGCTGTCAGCTACAAAGGATCCTGGTGTTATTTGTCTCTCAGAAACAGTTCATAACTTCCCTTCAACTCATTCATGTGACCTAAAAGGTAAACCTGTTTCTCCATCACCTGTTCAGCTCTGATGATTCAGTAAGGACATCTCCTGGTTTCATCTTCATGTTTCCCTCTCACCACATATCCAAACCGATATCAGGACCAGCAGCTTTTACAGCTGTGGCTCCAGCAAACATCAGCTGATACTAGAAATTAATATTCAATAAATTCTAACAACAGCTGATCAAGCTTAAACATGCTGCTGTTGTTTAACGTGACCTCCGCTGGTTTCCTCTTTCTGGCGCAAAGTGGGCGATAAACAAACAAGAGAGAAAAGCCAATCAGCTGATAATTGATCAGTTGCATGATTGAAGTAACAACAGGGGAGGGAGAGGGAGAGAATGAGAGAAGAAGCAGCAGCTGACAGTGTAAAGACGCAGAAAAAGTCCAGCTTTGTGCCTTTTTTCCCCATTGTAGCTGAAGTACGGGACAAACTGTGTTCCTTTTCAGCTCAATACGAAACGCGTAATATTTTCTCTGAATGAGGGACCATTCCATTTTTTACGGGACGGTTGGAAACTCTACTAACTAACTTTGTGAATTAAATAAAGTTCAACATCAGTAACATCAAAGCACCCACCCAGCTGCATAGAAACTCCATCATGCTAGCTAATACGCAGTACAAGTTATTCTAACTGACTGTAAAAAGTCAGCAGAACTAAAATAAACTCCACATAAACTTGGTTTATATCTGACCCAGACAGACTGCAGGTCATAACTTATCACCTGAAGTTCAGTTCACCTGACACTCGGACCGGTGGCCGCCTCGCGTCTCTCCTCCTCCTGCCTCCCCTTTCCCTCACCCACCTGCTGCCCTCTGTGGGAGCTCCGCCATAGCCACCAGCAAACAACTGACATTTTTACATATCTGCCAGCATCTGGCCAATCCATCACCTTTAATTGTTCATGCCGTTACAAGAAAAAAAAATCATCGGCCCATAAAAACTAAAAATCACCATGGCCTGCATTTGTATAGCGCTTTTCTAGTCCCTAAGGACCCCAAAGCGCTTCGACCGACCGGGCAAATGCCCGGTATACCTGATGGCCAGTCCAGCTATGGTCGTGCCATCAGTTAACCCAGGCACGCGTGCCCAGGATTGCCGACCCCTTACCTATACTAAGGGAAATGCACTGCATTCTTTAGTGAGGGACTTGTAGTTCTCATGTTTAAGAAAAAGTTTTGTGATAGCATTACTTTAATTTCTGAGGTTGCATTCACTCTATAAAGCCTCACCTCCCATTCAAATCACAATGAGTTTTGTGTGAATTTACACCTGACATTAACAGTAGATTTCCCTTATACTGACAGATGCTCATCACACTGACGTCAGGATGAGTATATAGAATAAATATGGAATGAGATCTACAATACCTAAGCAAAGAAAATGTCTTTACAGTCGAAGGAGACAGTAGGTTTGCTTTTCTTTTTTTAGTTATTTCTAAACAGGTTGTGTCTACAGTACCATCTGTGTTCTCAGATGTGCTGGATCTCTACCATGTGATGGAGATCAGAATAAAAATAATCTCACTGTAAAATCTGCTTTTCAAATTTGTTGATGTGAGGCTGCAAACCAGGTTGTTGCATACAGAAAAAAGAAAGACTCATAAATGGATGCACTCATATTGCCCTTTTTGCTATTTTTTGACAAGCAAATTACTCCTATGGAGTGCAGTCAGTATATGTGACTCTATCTGTGGCATTCACTTACCAGTCCTGTAAGTGAGTCGAGTGGCAGTAACATGACTATATTATACAGTTCCAACCTGAGTGTGAGGCGCACTCTTCTCATAGAGTGAAGCAGCAGTAAGAAACAGACAACTAACTCATAAAAGGATAAAAAATATGGATGAAAACTGCTGAACACAAAACACAAATGCATACTTACAATACTTACGGACAAATCTGTCATGAACTGAGCCTTGTGGCCTGAGCAGTTGAGAGGTGAAATAAGAGAAAACTGAGACACGGTGTTGTCAATTAAACAGAGGTCTAACCCTGGCTTCATCCTGACACGGAGAAGGGATGAGAATGTAGACATTCCCCACACTTGTTCTCCTGTGTTTCCTAATCACAGCCTGAGACAGAAGGAACAAAGAAAGCTGCGCTGCCACAGAGTTTCCAGCAGAGCTGCGGTTTGTATTTTTCATGTTAAGTGAAAGGCGACCAAAATGCTTTTAAGGACTTGGGGAATTTTTCCTCTTCAGTGTCTTCAGAGCCAAAACATTCTGGTTGAAAGGAAGAAAGGGACTGAACAAACTAGTAAGTGAAACAGTAAAGGGGTAGAAATAAGAGAGGCCAGCTGCTCTACTTGCTGAGAGGAGAAAGAAATCAGTAGGAGATCCCAAATAGTTTGAGATGGAGCTACAAAAGACATCCTGAACAAGACTGCAGAAATATTAAAAAGGCTGAAGTAGATTCATACAGAAGCAGCCAGCTAAATAGTGCCACTCAGAGTGACACCTCCATTCAAGATCCCAGGGGTAGGTTATTTTAGTTGCATATACAGATAAACACATCGGTATCCACGGTGATCTACCTCTGCTCACAGCAGCCCAGCAGTGAGCAGAGAACAGGCTGCTTGGACAACTATGAGAACTTGACAATGACTCAGCTCGCATAATTTAACACAGTGAGGTATGGAGAGCTGGAGCAGCGATGACCTCATTCCACTGCCTGGTTTGCCCTGCCTGTTGTGAGGGGTCCGAAAGAATGAACAGAGAGAAAGGGGGTCAGAGAGAAGAATGATGGCACCAGAGAGGTGTCCTATATCGAGACAAACACATTCTGAAGGCACAACAGGCCGGTAAGACTGAGTGTGTGTGTGTGTGTATTCAAAGTTTTGAAAACCACATTGAAGAAAATATACAAAGACAGGAGCTATATAATTAAGGTGCAACATTAACCTCATGTTATATAAATTTGTTTTCCCAGAACTTTGGGATCTAACTCTACACGAGCCACCTTAAAAGTTCCAAAACCAAACTTTAAAAATCAGATCCAAGGTCAATTTAGGCCTGAAATCTTTCAGCAACAACCATGTGGTAAAGCTGGCAGAGAGTTCACAACTTGCCTCAGAGGAAGTTAGTTAAAGTCCCATTTGGAGGTACTTCGGATTTGATATGATTTATTTAGTATGTGTTAGTACTTTGATCCATTAAAAGACATGTTTCTGTTGAAACAAATGTACCTCTACAAGCAGATATATATCTCAATATACTGGCTGGGCCTCTTCACATGGTCTAAACGTGGGCGATTTTCTTATTTTTTAAATAACTGAATGTGACTTTTGGCCAGTTATGACTTCCCTGGAGTGGCGAGAGTCGCTGAAAGCAGAGACCAGAGAACAGCCTGAGGTCATGACAGGAAGCCTTCAGCACATCAGTCAGACACACAAACCCTGAAGCTTTACAGCTGCAGCAGGTCCACCAGACAGTTATAGCCCTTTTTCACTTATATCTACTCGACTTTGGACATTTTCCATCACAACCCAGCACCACCTAACGCGTGTAGTGTTTTTATAGTGATACTGCCGAAAGTCCCGTGATGTCATTTGCATGTGTCACATGCCATGGTATGGTGATGGTATGCCTTCTGCTTTGTCTATGGATATAGGTCAAACTCAGGGACCACAGCGTTGTTTTTTTGTGTAGCCATTTCCCTCGTTGCCAGGTTTTGAATTTTAATTTGATTTTGTGGAGGTGATGCTCTCATGACTCATTGAGTGAAGCCACATCAGCTCAGATCACTTGGAGCCCTGGCCGAATAGGTACTCCAAAAAAAGTACCAGGTACCAGGTATTACCACCTAATGAAAAACCCTAAAAACTGAGTCGAGCCTTGCCAAGTTAACATGAGCAGGTACTAGTGGGAAAGGCCTCTTACTGTCGCATAAAGCTGAAACAGGTACAAATAAACACGCTATTTAAAGAATCAAAACCCTCAGATGTGAAAGAAGACTCAAGAGAAACAACAGGGAGACATGAACACTGTTGTTCTAGTGACCGCGATGGCTCAGAGCAGACAGGCTAAAGCTGTCTAAACACTGATAAACTCTAATAAAGGTTCTGCTTATCACAGCAGTCCTTCTACATCAGAAATTCAAAAACAATTAGTTGGTATTCAAACTGGGTCATGGCCTTGTGTCTTGTGGGTCTTTATATTGTAATCATGCTCACATGATGACATTTTTAGAATTACAAAAAGGAGACTAGTGTGGGCTTCAATAAAAGACCATCAAAACAAGTTGTGCAACTCTTTTCCAATAATGCATGCTCTATTAACCTTTTCCTGCTGTCTATCCTACAGCAGGCCGGGTGGATTTTGATGAGCTCCAGCTACACCGTAAGTTCAAGTATGCAACAGCTGTAGCTCAAGACATGAACCAACTATGCAGTGTATTTGCAAGATGAAAACCAATCTGTGCTGCAGGTCAAGTTAATGACAACTTGAAGACTGATGTTTTTAAAACCTGCTTTCTCACTTTGCCTCCTTCGGTGTCTGCCCTGCCTTTCTGTATCTCCTTTACTTTTGCTATAAATTCCTTTGTCACAGGGCATCAGGTCTACCAGGCGAGCCTCTCGCTACACACATTATTAGGAGCTTAGAGGCTTCACTCTCGCAACTCACAGCACATTACGCTCATCTGAAACACAGAAAGAGACTACTGTCTCTTTCTGTTGAAACAAAGCAATGATATACTAAACCTTTTAGCTGACCTGGCTTAAATTTCCAAAACAATCACGTTTTTCAAACTGAACAAAAAGGAGAGGATCTCAGAACTACGGTGTTTCTATAAAAAACTAAATCAGTATCTGAAAATTCAAAGTAAGAAGTTTTGGCTGCACAAATCTAACCTTTTAAAGACATAGTGCAGACTTAAACGTGCTTATGTGCTGCATAGTAAAAGATACCACTGTACTATGATGTCAATACTGAAATTTCTACCTAAATTATAAAACATCCCCAGTGATGAGATTTTTAGCTCAACTCTTTGGGGCTACATTACATCATATATCAAACATATACAGGAGCTTACGCTATTTTTGCCCTGTGTTTGATTATGGCTCAGTGGTTCTGTGATTTCAGTGGAAGCTGAAGCACCACATTTTTTCCTTTCAAACCTGCATGTGGTTCTGCGGTATTGCAGATGGTACGATGGTTCACCATAGGAGTGAGACAGAGGAACAAGCCTTGGCTTTTGGCACTACCAAGCCTTGAGTTAGAAAGTTGAAATGCTACGGCTCTCAGCTACCATGGGGCTGAAAATGCCATTTTATGTCCCCCTCCTAATCTGAGACATCCAGCCTAAGGCTCTCCTAAAAATGCCACCATTATAAAGTAAACTTCTGTCTTCATTTCAGCTTGGAAAAAATACTGCAGTGGTTTAAAAGGCAAATCAGTTCATGGTTTGGAGAAATAATTATGTAGACAGCCAAAAACATTACATTAGCAGACCTCTGGCCAGTATTTGTGAGAACAAGCTAAGAATAAACGATGCAACTTAAAGCTTTGATGTAAAACTCTTTGCCTGGTGTTTAAAGGATAAAGACTGTGTTGAACAGCCTTGCATTACCCTGCAATTACCAATTAACTGACTGACCCCAGCCATACACCTGGAAAACCTGCCACATAGTTAATCTGCTACTTGACCCCTTCAGTGATAACAGACACCTCTCTGACCTTGTGACCTTCCACATACATTACACAACTATATTCACACACTAATCTCCAACACTATACAGGCAAACCCAATCCTGCTCGCAAGTGAGATAAACACCAAAGTTCTTCAGCTTCCATTATACCTGTTTGCTAATAAGTTAAGTTACCCTTAAATGTGTTTATCACTTATTTTACATACTGTAGTTTTCAAGTAATCATAGCAAAAGGTCCATTTCCAAAGAGCAGATGTGTAACATACCTTGAAGCATGCAGCGGTATGCTGATTCAGAGATGGCATAAATGTGCGGAGGCATCTCATGCCTCTTCTTCCCTCTGTACATCTCAATGATGTTCTCTGAATAGATGGGCAGGTTCTTGTAGGGGTTGATGACCACGCAGAAAAGCCCAGAGTATGTCTGTATTTAAAGATATGAAACAAACATGGAGGTTAATATCAAAGAGTTCTCTAAGAACTAAAAGAACATATGATTAGGTCTGTTGTGGATGTTTCTCAAGTTTGCTCACAATGATCACATAAAGGCTCAATGGAACCATAAGTGGATACAAACAGGATGTGTAAAACATTAAGGTCTTTTAGATTGAAAGGAGCATGTACATTTCTGGTTTTATAAATCATCTAGCTTGCATTTTATCAGTGCAGGAAGACTTGTCATTACCCACATTTTGGTAGCTTACATCATCATAGCTGGCATGCAAGACAGTGATAGACGCAGAGCAGAGCAGATCTGAGGGAATGCTGATAAATGAAACACTGAGCAGACACTTGTCTGTGTGCAATACCCAGAGAGCCTTTTTAATCCAAAACAGCACCGCATTAATATGAATAATGAGTTTATGGAATATTATAAAGACTCATGTTAGAGCAAACAGTGTGCACTGCAAATGTTTAGCCTACTTTCTGACTTGCGGTGTTGCATTTGGCTATGCCATTAGCTTGACAATGTCTCCCTAGAGAGTGTGTGCGGTACGAAGGCTTCTGAGCTATGCTGTAGGCTGAATCTGACTCAACCAGAAAGCAAGGCAGACGGCGTGAGGGGCCCTGGTGGGGCAGTGGCTCTCGCTCATTCTGCAGATGCTATAGGGGCTTCACATTTCCCCTATGGATGACACAGAGAAAAGGCTGCTTCACGGTAGTATGACCTTCACACTGACATGCTAGGCTTATTCCAGGAGCCCACACAAATCTCCATTGTATTTACAGAATATAAAGTACAGCTATAGTGACTGAACCTTAAGAAAGTAATAATAACGCATACCTTGAGTTATGCCTCTTTCAGTGAGTTAATACCTCATATATAACTAAAAAAATTAGGGCCAGATGTTGAACAAACGATAGATGGATATTATAAATCTGTGAGGCCGAGATGGCTAAACACCCTGGGCACCAGAGTCGGGCACCTCTCTGCTAGCTACTTGGAGTTACAGATATGTTTGTGCAGTGTTACTTAACACTACTTACAAAAATATGAACATAATTCCAGAGGTGCATATCTCCACCAATGATAAAAATTCACTTGAGACCATGCTTGAATTAAGCTCATGGGTTCCAGAAGGATATCAGAGTCTGGATGAGTCTGCTCCATTTTCTTGAGAACATCAGAACAATCCTCATTTCATTTTTATTTCAACTTGATGTGGTTTTGTGAAAAATATTACACAAAATGCCCAATTGTGCACTCTCTTAAGTGTTGATGATCCAGATTCAATCTGGATCAATTCCAAGAGTTAATAACTTCTATTTTGGGCCCAACTTCACTTCTGGTTAAATTTTCAAGCAGTTGCCTTTTGAGTAATCCTGCAAAATAAAATAGGCAACAAACCAATCACTAAAACCTCTCGAGCAGAGGAGAAGTCCGGAAATAGAAATCTGATCTATGAAACTGAAATTATTTTGACGATCAGGTTCCTCTTTTGACTGTCAACATGACAAATGCAGTTCAGAAATAAATAAATTTAAAAGGCAAATGCTCCATGAACTGTTGTCCATAATAAGAGCCTTTGTTTTGAAGAGCCGTAAATATTTAAAAAGCTATTTATTCTATCGCTTCCTCAGCCATTAATATAGTACAACTAGTAAACAAAGCTACAATATTTGGAAAAGCAATCTCCTTCTGGGGTCTTTTTGTATCAAAGCATCACACATCATGACACCTGCTTCATTATTAACGCTGCACCTAAGGCTGAGTACAGCACTGGGACTTCTACCTGAGTGACTCAGCAGACGATCACAAAGGACCCGGAGAGCACACAGCGTACTGTAGCTGTTACGTAACAGCTCAGTCAGGGGCCTAAGTCAGCACTGAGCAACTGATGCTGTGCTGCTGATACAGAAGAAAGAAGGCGATGAAGTAGAGAGAGGCAGACGAGGATGAAGAGCAGAGCAATGATCCAGCTGACGGAGCTCCCTGTGGTCCAATCCAATGGAGAAGCAGAGGCGTAAAAAAACACCTAGCCATGCTCTCATCCTTTCTGTAAATTGCTCCCTACATGAGGGGGAGAGAGCTGCTGAAACTCTAACTCTCCACTCTCCTTTTCGAAGGCTAATGAAAATTTAATTCCCCCGTATCTGAAAACTGGAGCTGCTATAAATGGAGAGTCTGTTCTGTTTCCATGGTTTAGTTCTGCAGCATTTAGTGCAAAAGCAGCTGGTGTGGCTGCAGAGAGATACCTGGACTTGAAGTTTGCTGTATCACATTCTATGTTCATGTTTTATTTGGTTAAAACTGCACAGAGCAGACCCGCCCTTATCTATAGATTTCTTGTTCATTTTGAGGGTCAAGTAAGATGTCTTTTGTCATAAAACACTATTTTCAGCTCCTCTCTTATTCATAATGGTTTGTCACAGTGAAAAAAAAAATGATGCCAGAATATTAAGTGGTTATTATTCCTCAAACATATGCAAATATGAGAAAAATAAAATAAGGATATTCTTATTGTGAAATATCCTGCAGGATAAATCCAGTACGAAGACCATTAACAACTGCTATTGCCAACTAGCAGAGGACACAGCTAACTTAACACCGCCTGACAAGAAGCCACGCCTGGCCCAGTCCAGGAAAGAGAAGGTGATATTTCCACTGTGAAATCAGATCCAGGGGAGGGGATGCCGTGGCCTAGTAACAGCTGAGCAACACATAGCCAACAGCAGACACAACAGCCGACCCCATCTGCCACCTCTGATCAGTCAGACAGCAGGCCTACGTTGACGGGACTTTCTCCACTCCAAAAGCCGTTAAGGGCACTCTGAGTGCAGAGACTTGCTCGGCGCCACTAATCTGTGTGGACTACAGTAGACTTTGACCAGTTCCCCAACGGGGCTCTGCTTCACTGATTTCATAGCAAAGCTAATAAATACTTCAGACTTGGCTTTTGAAGTAAAACACTGGTATGTGTGGTATCCAATCAGTTTAACAGCAGCAGCAGAACGATCAAATGTATAAGCTTTAAGGCAGTGGAGCCCATTATATAAAACATACTATATGCTATCAGAAAAGCTGTATGAATCTATGGCATTACATCCACCACACATTTTATTTCTGTAGAAATCTAAGAGTCAAAATGAAGAACAATCATAGCACAGCAACAGGTTACATCATAACCAACCTAAGTTCCTCCAGAAATAGAAGTCAACCGATGACTTTAATCTAATCATATTAAAACATTTTCTCTACAAAGTTATAAGGATGAGCCTGGCCATGCAGGTTTTCTTCTCTTTCTTAGGTTGCGCCTGCTCTAGACCTGCAGGCAGATCCACTATTACAATGTAATCATTCTGAGCAGGGCCATAGTGTAGGAACTACGCAAATATTTGAAATCAATAAGAAAGAAATGGATTGTGGGCCAATACTGATGTTTAAAGTAAGAGTTTTCATACACATTTTTAGTGCAAAACTGCGATACATGAAGTTGATGATCGGTCAACAGAGTGAAAATCAGCTGATACTTATAGAAAACCAATGCATGCCATAAAACAAAGAAAGAAAGAAAATCTATGTCATTATTCTCCAGGACAAGTACGTCAGAGCGGAGAGGCAGACTGAGTGTGGGAAAAGGAACTGAGTTGATGAAGATAGGACAGACACTGAGCAGCAGAAGAGCTGAAGTAGGCGGCAGGAGACAGACAGACGGATGGTCTTTTTGCCGTGGAAGAATGCTGAGGCTTTCTGACAGCTGAGGCTTATCTAACAACACAAAGGCTTGCTTGTAGCCCAGCTAGTGAGTAGCATGGTGGCTAGCCTGTGACTCACCACTGTACAGATAGAAAGGTGCCAAATTTAGTGAGCCAGCTTGACAGGCGGCCTGACTTTACACGAAACAAGCCGTCAGCTCTACAAAGGGCCATACAAAAGAGGCTGTACAGGATAGAAAAATCACACAGAAACTAGGATTTCACTGACCAGTAACAGATGTGTGATTGTAATTAACAGTAAAGATACACACTGGAAAATTACTGGACGCCCACAGTTGATTTTTCTGCATGTTTCGGCAACAATATATAAGATTTGTTTTCTTCACAGTAACCTTAACATACAGAATGTGCATTACTGACCTACTGACTCATCTAGCTCAGCAGGAGCTCAGTCTACTCCACTTAACTTGAATTTTCAAAGCTTACACAATTGAAAATGAAATAATATAACATCACAAGGGACACCAGTGTGAGACATTCTCTCAAAGCAATACAGTTTCTAATAGGGGTGCAACGATACTCGTATCAATATTGAACCGTTCGAAACAGTGCTTTCAGTTCGGTACGCATATGTATCGAACAATACAAAATTTTTAATTTTTAATTCTCCTTGTGGGGACCTGATATGTTTAATATGCTGCTGAGAATATAGCCCAGAAGAAGCGTATAGTATAGCTTTTATTTTGGAAAGAGCCATTTCTCTGTAATAAACTGTCTTTTCCAAAGATGAGTGATTTCAAAACTGTACTTTTGAGTTAAAATATATATTTATAATTTTAATAAATGACAAATTAAAAAGGCATGAACATTTTTTTTGTATCGAAAAAATATCGAACCGTGACACCAAAGTATCGAACCGAACCGTGAATTTTGTGTATCGTTGCACCCCTAGTTTCTAAGTACCTGATACATAAAGACATAGTACAGTAAGTCCTGTACTGTATAAACATACACAACAACCTACAATTGCAAATTTAAATTAACAAAAACGGTGCAAAAATAAAGCTTCACGTCGACTTTATGTGTAGTGTTCAAGTAGAAAAGGATTTTCTTCTGAAGTGCAGAGTAGCTGAAATACAAAGCGGGATGAAGTCAGTGTGTGTGTGAATGGGTGGATGACTGGATATGTAAAGCGCTTTGGGGTCCTTAGGGACTAGTAAAAGCGCTATATAAATACAGGCCATTTACCATTGTCTGCTAGAATGTGGATTGTGATATTGGGGATTATCAACATAGGTCTTCTAAGTACAGTTAGACCAAACTACAGAGTCCCTTTAATATTAGGTTATTGAAAACAGTAATTGTGTCCTAAAGGCAAACCTATGAAAATATTTTACAGGTTTAGAAAAACAGTTAGTACAGACCTCAACTTGTAAAAGACTTGCAGAATCATATTATGACTCCGATACAGAGGTCTTTCCAATTATCTCAATTCAAAGCACAGCCTTGGGGTAGGCATTATATTATGTCTGCAGTAGATATATCAGAGCTCTGGGGGGTAAGTCAAACACACTGGAAAGAAGTTTCAAGCACAGGGGGTTTCTTTTTCTAACAGTGAGCTAAACAGGAGAAAATTCTCTTCCTTTTAGAAAACCAACACAGTCAGACATATGTTTTCAATTTCTCTTAGGCAAGGGGACAATTAACAAGCACCAAAGCCAATTCTGAACCCAGAAAAAAACTGAAACCATGACACCATGGTATTAGGAAGAAACTGAAGAGGGAGCTGGTGGAATGACATGGAAATTCAAGCCATATGGGAAATTGCTGAAATGCTTTCTTCCATTTTGGTAGCGGCAAATTATAATAATACTTTTAAGCATTTGACGATTGCAATGCGTTGCTGCATTCACTTTATCACGTCTTGTTGGATGAAAGGCTCATTTATAAGTGCAACGAGTCACCCAGCAGCGCCCGAACCACAGTCTCTCAGGTAAAAACTAACCCACATTCTATTCCTGGTAAACATGTCACTAAATGGGTCAAGATCGCGTCACAGAGCTGCTTCATCTGTGGTGAAACTGGATTATGGGGACAGAAGCGATGCAGTGATAGAGACCACTCCAGACTCTGCGTAAAATTTCACTACTACAAAACATTTAGATATACAGACACCAGAGATTTCCCTGACTGGTCTACATGTGTAATATATTTTAAACATGGTCATGTGGATGAGAAAAACTGAACTGATAGGGTTGTTTTGTGATCTGAGAAACAGCTAAAATAAAGGAATGTGGGGGTTAGGGTGACACCAGCAAGGTTTATGGCAAAGGTCTGTCTTTAGCCAAGGTGAGAGAGAAGTTATGGCATTTAAGACCATGGAGCTCTGTCAGTCATTCTGTGTGCAAATATGTGAGTGTGTTTGTGTGGTCATGAGTCACTCAGATGAGCTGCTTTTTTCCCTAAACAAAGATGGATAAATATCAGATCTCACTTTTAACCAAGACTGTAAGACAGGTGACTAAACACGAAACAACTGCCTGCAACGAGCAGAACAGCCAGAGAAATAATTTTGAGGTCAACCATCCACCAGTGTGTTGAGTTTACAGTAAACTGTTAGAAAAAAAAAAAGAACCTTTTGAAGGCTCCAGGTCTAAGTCACTCACATATATGAGTCCAGAGTAGTAGCGGTCCTTCAGGTTGTGCAGCACAGACGCCTCATTCAGGCAGGTGAGTTCAGCCATGTCTTCCACCTTGCTAAATTTGGGTGGGTTCATCTTCTGGATGTCATCCTTGTTGATCACCACCTTTTTACCATTCTCTGCCAACTCTACTAGCACTTCCTCGCCACGCTCTTCTCGGATACCCGCCGCCTCAAAGCCATGGCGCTCGGAGGGGACCCACACTAGCTTCTTGGCCGTCCAGTCAGCCTGTGTGGCTGGGTTGTAAACCACAGCCCGGTCCACAAACAGGTAGCGCTCTGGGTCCTCTTGCCCACTCCGATGAGACATTTTAACTGGGAATGATCACCACAATATGGCCACCTAGAAGAAAAGGGGGTGCAGCGATAAGTAGCAAAACGTGAAATTTAGTCAAATTTTACATCTCACCCTATGTGATCAACAGGAGTGTGTGTGTGTGTGTGTGTTTGATCGCAATGGGATTGCACTGCTCACTTCATAGGAAGTAACCTTTCTGCAAACAGCTGCACTCTGACTGTAGTCACTCTCAGAGTGAGTGATGGAGGTTTGCAGATAACTAGCTAATTTATAAATACAGACGGATTGCCAACATGCTGCCATCAGTCTGAATGAGTCATTGTCAGCGAGCACAACTCAAAGGTACTCCACACAACTGGCTGCCAGCTGGTTATATTCTAGTTATATTCCTATAAAACAGGAACGCTGCTTAGTGCAACAGTTTCTGTTACATTTCTGTTAAATGTGAATTTCTGTCTATGTAGACAGCAACAGTGATTTTTGAAGATATATTACAATTATCAGAAAAGGACTGCATGTAGATGCCAATTTCACCCCATTCAATAGCAGACTGAATCTGTCGTATGTTAGGTTTTAGTGAATAAATGAATAAATAAATAACTGAAGTGAGATAAAAACTTCAACTTTCAGGGCATGATTTGCAGTTGAAAGAATGTGATATATACTACTGCAATTCTCAGCAGATGGCAAAGTAGTTCTGTTAAAATAACATGGCATTATGAACTTAGTGTCTGGTGATTCCCACTTGTAGTCATCACTATAGATCCAATAATGGCAGAAACGTCCAGTGACACTAATACTTATGAATTTAGTAGAATTCACTGATCATTATACATCACATAGATATGCATGAATTTAAGTATGTCTCTTGATTCATAGCTGGTATAATAAAGTAATACAGTGAAGAAGGGAACTCATATGTCAGACAATCAAATAAAAGTTGCGAGTCAGACTTCAGTGTAGGTTTGGCAGCCTGGCACTGCACAACAATAATGCGCGTACTGCGGAGACTACACCGCTCTGCCAGAAAACCAAACGGGACAGATGGACGACGTACTGTGAGTGTCACATACAATAAGTCGCTCTCGTTCTCCAGGGAGCTCGCTGTATACAAAATAACCCGAATTTTAACACCTATCCAGGTAGCTCTGGAAACTATAAACGCCTGAAACATGCAGCTGAAGTCGCCCTTCCAAATATTAGGCTAATAACTGCGTAATAAACCTGCGCAACTGATGGAGCTAGCTACATAAGTGGGTAACGGGAATAAGTCACGACACGGTTAATTTAAAAGAACGAGTAACAGCAGCTAAAAGTTATTGTCTGGAGAACAACCATTAGGATAAACAAAAATTAAGGTTACTGTCGGAGAAAATTTTTGTCATGAGCCAAAAGAAAGTAGAGTCATAAAGCTAGCTTACCACAGTCTGCACTTTTTCTGTTACGTATTAAGAGTTCAGGTGTTACCAATTAACACGTTTCTATGGTGAGAGAAAAAAAGAGAGAGAAAGAGTCCTCGAGGTCAACCAGAGCGCTTATGACGCCGAGCGGTGGATTTTGAACCCCGCTACTCAAATAAAGACTACAGCCAAAGTAAGTTTCCAGAGCGACCTCCATCCCCTATCCCGGAGGCTGCTCACTCACTGACGCCGTAATAATCACCACGCGCCCCATCGTTCTTCGCCCTCGCGGCTGGCGCGAGCAAACTTACCTGCAGCAGTCAGAACCTGTTCACAAAGCTCCCCCTGATTCGACCCTGAACGCAACTATACAGCTGCTAGCCACAAGTGAAATGCAGGCATGTATCTGGGCTTCGGTATGCACCACAGTGCACAGTGCTGCCTCCACACTGGGGCCCCTCCTAAAGAGAGCAGGCTTGACCACCGCTGCTCCCGCCTACGGTGGACTGTGCGCACTAGAAAGTGATCGCGCAGATCAATACGCCACACTGTCGCACTCTTGTCAGGATTCAGCCGCTAATAAATTTTTATGTGCGTGCCTTCACGCCTGTCAGAATCCCCTCAATGGCATTAATGAAGGCAGCAATAATGAATACACTGTCGGGCATTATGCTGCGGTGGATACCTTTTAAGATCTATCCCACAAATATCTAGGCACTGCACACCCACTACATGCAGCCTAGAAGCGATTGGGCTCTCGCTTTGCGGTCTTTCTCTGCCCTTCTCCACTATTGGCTGGAACAAACCAACCCCCCAATTTGCTGCAAACCACTGACAAGCATAAAAAACCCCAAAACATAATAACTATTGCAACTGCTGCTTGCATGCATTATAAAAACGCCTCAATTTGCCACGCATTGTTATTGTTGTCTAATACCTCACATGTTTTCTAAACAAAAAAGCTAGAAAACAAGAAGGGTTAAGTACTTCTTAATAAAAGATAATGTGGCTTTTGACTGAAACAGCTCCCTCTTGTGTCTGAAAGCAACATCAGCAGCGGCACCAGCTCACACAATCGTGCGACTTCTTAAGTTTTATTACAAATGGAAACATGTCACCAGGGTCGAGAAAAACATGTGTTTTCTGTAATTAAATAGTCATTCACTTTACTAACGAAGCAGTGGAAAACGTGTCATAACAATGAAGGTTTCAAAAGACGGTAAAGGCGTTGTATGTCATAGTTCTGTACAGTCTGTTAATGTTGGGGCTCTTCAGCGTCCGCCCCTCCAGGCTCCTCCGCCACGCTTCTTCCCTCCTCCTCCTCCTCCTGCTCCTCCTCCTCCTTTAACCTTCTTCCTCACGCCGGTCGCCTGTTCCGTGTCATCATCGTCTCCGTCCCCTCTTTTTGGCCTTTTCCTTTTGTCGCCTTGCTCCTTCATTTCCTGGGGAACACAAACGTTTTCTTAATGTTCATCTACACTAATAGCTGACTATATTCTATATACAGGCATTTTAGGTCAAGACGGAACAAGTTTAATTTAAAAAAATCAAACATTTCTAAATATGTATTTTTGAAGAAATTAGCCAAGGTTTAGCCAAGTTTCAAACATTTGTTCGTAACTTTTAGTTTATGCTTGCAGTCATTGCTCTTTTAAATATATGGTTACATTTAAATCATTACACTCCCCAACAACTTTACCACCTACACCTGCCTGTTAATGCAAATATCCAGTGTGGTCAGTTCTCTGGTCATCTGCTTCGAAACTTGAAGCAGATGACCTGCGGCAGCAGAAGACCACACAGAGTGCTGCTCCTGTCAGCTAAAAACAAGGAACTGAGGCTAGAAGCTGCATGGTCTCATGAAACAGAAGGACAACAGAAGATTGGAAAAATGTTGCCTTGTGTGATGAGTGTTGATTTCTGCTGCCACAATTGGATAGGATGGTAACAGTTGGCATAAACGACATTTTATCAACAGCTCAGGTTGCTGGTGGTGTAATGGTTTTGGGGATATTTTTCCAGCACACTTTGGGATCCTTAGCACCAACTGTTTACTGTTCATACACCACAGCCTGTCTGATCATGTCCATCTGTTTATGACCACGCTGTATCCATCTTCTGATGGCTGATTTCAAGAGGATAACACACTGTGTCACAAAGCTCAAATCACCTCATGTAGAAACATACCACTAAATACTGATGCATTGGCCAGGCAGGCTCAGACGGGTTTATGCACCATTGTTTTCACACAGCATGTTTTTTTCTTCTTCAAATTTTAGGCTATACCTGACAAATACAGAGAAAAGACACAATAAAGACAGGATGACTTACTATTTTGGCAAATCTCTGGGCCTCGCTCACCCTCTCCACCAGCATCATCACTTCCTCCTCTTGGGTTGGAAAGGCTGGAAGTTTCTTCCCAATCAAGCTTTCAATTCGCTGGAAAAGCTCCACATCATACCTATGGTTATATGGACACCAGACACATTTACTTGCTGCAGTGACCTTCCTCTCCAAACCACAGTATTGCGCAACTTACTCAACCATGTCAAAATGGTATAAAAATGGCAATAAGTGGAAACAAAGCAGAGATGTTATTGTATATGGAATGACTGGTGACGATAAAAAGGCCCTTCTTACTGAGTGACGAAAGTGATGGATTTTCCAGATCGTCCTGCTCTGGCTGTTCGGCCAACCCTGTGAATATAGTCCTGTAGGATCAAACACATCCACAGATCAGCTCATCGGTGAAGTGAAATAAATCATCAAACGCACCACCAACATGATTATCAGCGCCTCGGTACCTTAGAGTGAGTGGGAATGTCATAGTTGATGACGCAGTCGACATGAGGAATATCCAGTCCTCTGGATGCCACGTCAGTCGCCAGCAGCACCGACCGAGACTTGGACTTGAACTTGTTCAGAGCTCCAAGACGTTTATTCTGCACGGCGAAGGAAGGAAGATCCAGATCACATCACAGTATCCACCAGAAAGAAAAAGGGAAAACTTTCACTTCCTTAAAAACTCCATTTGATAAATGTCTGTGTGCATATTTACACACAACTCATATCATACATTAGGTCACATTTGCTGTAATGCCACAAAACCAGAAAGAGGGCTGACATCCAGCCAAACGGGACCAAAGCTGGTCAACATTCACTTTCATTCGTGAGTGAAAGAAATTTTTCTTGGTCTACAAAAACAGCATCTTAGATGGTGCAAAGAGCTCTATTCAAACATTTAAGTGAACTGCAGCCTGATTTGAATGTAGATTTGATTGTAGACTGCTTATGGTAAACTGCAGACCATGACATTGACTTCCAGATGTTTCCAAATGGTACAAAAAGTACACTAACTTGCACGTAAAGTTAATTAAGCATGACTTTAGCATGTGTTGCAAGTGTGATCATAAACCAAACTGTTTACAGGGTTTTATAGTATGCGTAGGTAATGCTGACAGAGCAGCAGGCACTATAATGAATGCTAACATCTCAGGTTAAATCCTTATACTCAACCGAGTCTCTGAAGCTTTACCTGACTCATCTGCCCATGTAGAGGGATAGCAGTGATGCCGAGGTTCCTTAACAACAGCGCCACCCGCTGGGCTGTGTTACACGTGCTGCAGAAAATAATAAAGGAGTTCCCGGCCAGCTCGTTCAGGATGGAAACCAGGTAGCAGTCCTGTTGGCAAAACCAAGAGCTAAACTTACTGAATATAAAACAGCTTCAGCAAGTCACAAACACAACTGTCAGCACATGGTCAGCACATGTACACGTGTGCACCCTACCTTGTACTTAGATGGTATAAAGATGTAGTACTGCTGCAGTTTGTCTACTGTGGAGTATTTCGTAGACACCGCGCACTTCACAGGATCTTTCAAAGCTGCTCTCTCTAGTTTCTGGACCTGTAAACATATGACAGAAGGTCAGGCAAAGGCTACTCTGGCAGCTGCTTATTACTGTCCCCCATAATGTGCAGGACAAGGACGGCTAAAAGAAACGCGACTAACGTTCTCCGTCATCTAGAGTTGATAAAGAGGGAAGAACACAAAGATACCTTTTTGGTCATGGTAGCCGAGAACAAGAAAGTGCGTCTTTCTCTTGGGATCACCTTCAAGATTTTATCCACCTGGTAAAAAAAATAAAATAAATAATAGATATAAAAATGACAGTCTACATGGGCTACATGCTTCTTGAAATTTGTACAGGTTAAATTCTTGAAAACCTTCTCTGCAAAGAGCTTCACAAATGGACACGTCACAGGCGCAAATCTAGCCTGAGGCGTTGGAGGTGTGGAGCCCGTAGCCAGCAGGTTTTTAATTTAAAGCTCAGCCTATCGGCTATTTGTAATCTTTCAAAATGCTCCACTGTCAACCAAAAAAATATACGTCAACTCGGGTTTTTACCAGCTTACGGCTAGTAATGCGAAGTTTAGGTAAATTTCACTTTTTGGATTTAAACTGCCATAAAGGTTGTCACATTCACTTTAAAATGCTTTCATCAATAACCTTTGAGCCTGCCATTTAACAGCACACTGAGGAGGATGTGGCTGAGGTGCTACAGTGAGTCTCCTACCAATAGGAAGCTACTGACCTCAGTTTCGAAGTCCATGTTGAGGATTCTGTCTGCTTCATCCATGACCAGGAACTTCAGCGCTCGTAGAGAGAAGCCCTTTGTGTTCTCGAGGTGATCGATCAAACGGCCGGGCGTGGCTGGAAAAAAACAAAACGATTTTTTTTACTTAAAAGTGTATCATCAAAATCAGTTTATAAAGGATACAAACATTACAACAGTGGGTGAACATAAGCAGACGTGTGAAGTGTGAAAAATATGCAACGTTCTTAAAGGTAAAGTCTTACCAATAACGATGTGCGGCTTTTTCGCTAACACCAGGGACTGGGACATCATGTCGATTCCACCGACTATCACGGCTGCAACGGAAGAGAGACTGATTTAGAGCACAGAGCCTCCCGCACTACTGCAAGCCGCCTCACCTTTCAAGGACACGTACCGCACTTAACGCCGATACTGGAGCCCAGGGCCTCAAACTGCTCAGAGATCTGAAATGCCAACTCTCTAGTGGGGGTGAGAACAAGTGTGTGAAGCCTCTGGGGGGAGGCCAGCAGCGACTGGAGGATAGGCAGAGCGAAGGCACCGGTCTTTCCTGAACCAGTCTCCGCCAGGCCAATAACATCCTTCCCTGCAGGTCACAAGGAGACAAGAAATGTTACGCACTTTAACCTTTAGAGATTTAAACAAGTCCTGAGATTCAGACTGAAGCGCTGCTCCTTTAGCTTCAGTCCATGTTAAATCGTAATGATTCACAGAGAAATATGGAGAAGTTTCATATGTTACACGTACAGATATGAGGTGTGTAATCACGGTATGAATTTGAGCACAAACTGATTTCCAATCCTCTGCTGAGATTTCAGATTTCAAATCCCTGGGCCATGCATTTAGCCCATCATCTCTGATTAACAGGATATTTGCTGTCATTGTTACTTCAACTTGTTTTTTTGATGGTCTAGTACAATGATGCACAAATGGTGGCTACGCTAATGCCAAAACAAAGCTGAAAAGTAGCCATACAAAAACATATAAAAACAAGTTCATGAATATTTGAACATTCAGGGGCTGGTAGTGTCGGAGTAAATCTGCCTCTTTTAATAATTCTATTTATTCATGTCCTTTCTTCACTTTGTATAATAAACATTTGTCCCAGTCTTGTAGAAAGTTTTCTTCTTTCTTTTTCTGTCTGTATGCGAGTTTGTCCATCACAAGGATCTCCTCAACAACAACCACCCATTGTCTACAGCTCATTGTTTAAAACCTTAGGGGACTTAAACAGCATGGACGCAAATGGCCTCTAAGATGATCCAAGTAGAGGATCTGAAACAATCGTTGGAATTACATAACTAAATATTTCCCGCAGAGCGAAAATAATTTTATTCCACAAGGGTTGTGTTTTTCCTGATGTCCAAAAATGTGCGTATGGTTGTTCCGTGTGATCATGTACTGTTACTTGAGTAAAACTGACAGAAAGAGGTAAGCGTGATTTCTCACCTTGCAGAGCCACCGGTATAGCTTCTATCTGGATCTTCGTGGGGCTCTTCCATCCCAGCTGATCACAAGCCTCGCATAGGACATCAGTAACACCCTGTCGGAAGCAGACAAAAGGTAGAAATCTTTGCAACACGATCGTAATTGTGTACTAGCGCCGTATATGTCTCTCAGACATATCCCATTCATATTTAAAAGGATAAAATGAGGTTTACATAACACAGCGGAGTTGTAGCTAACTCGAACAGCAGTGGTCTCTCCGTGTTAATGTGCCTGACTCTTTTCCTTCGCTCGCTGAAGCAAACCTACCAGATCCTTGAAGCTCTTCACCGTCTCGTCGTTTTCTCCGCCATCACCGTGATCGCTTCCTTCATCGCTGCTCGAAATTTCGAGTGTTTCGTCTGTGTTTGGCTTCACGCTCTCCTCGTCCGCCATGCTTTTCGCCCCAACGTGTCGTCAGTTCCGCACTGCGCAGATGCGGAAACGAGTTCGAGCTTAAGCCGCAGTGGATGATGGAAGTTTGTGTTTACGACCGAAAACGCCAGTGATTGGCTAAAAATACGACATGGGAATTTCTGTCGCGGATTGATTCACACTGAAACAAGATTAAACCAGTTTTTTGAGTTTTTATTTGGCTGAAGATAAAACACTTTTACTGTTGTCAGTGGTTGGAAAACATTCTATAACTATTTTTATGTTAGGAGATCTACAATAAAAAAAAACAGGAAAAAGTAATACAAGATTGCTTCTAAGGTCAAGTTGCAAACAGGTGGTTGGAAGAAAAACAATTTCAGAGTTAAAAAACAAGACAAAAAAACAAAACAATATGCTGGATGTGAAAAAGCACTTCTGTGCAGAGCATAGTGTTCTTCTCTTGAATTGACTATGCAAGTTACCCAGTAAAATAAACAGATTTCTTACTCTTTTTGAAATGCACATTCTTGTTGATGCAACAAAAATCTAACCCAGATCAAATGAATATGAGCCTGTAGAGAACAAAGCTGAGGGTGTAGTGGCCTTTCACTGGTAGGTGACAGACAAACTGATTCTAGCTGAAAGTTTGAAGACGGCTACCTCTATAACTCTGCACAGAAAACACAAAACAAACACACTGCTGTTGTTCAGCTTGCCACACTGATCATCATTATCGGCAGTACGCTCCCGAGTCTTAGAGGAGTCCCTCCATCTCCCTCATAAAGGCTTCATACACCTGGTCTTTAGTCTTCATGTTGGGCTGAGACACAGCACCCATCTGTGATGGATTGGCCACGCCCATAGGAGCTGTTGCGGTGTGCTGTTTCTGCCACTGGCCTCCTCCCACACCTTCATCTCCCCTCCTTCCTCCAACAGAACCCCCTGCTTTCTCCATGGGCCCAGGTGCTGCTCCTGGCATTGTTCCAACCTTGTCCCTACGCACCCTCAGCGCTGTGGGCACAAAGCGGGTCACCTCTGCCTTGGGATTGATAATTTGAGGTTTGGCAGAGATGGTAGCCCCGCCTGCACCGGCACCTGCTGCCAGGTTGCCTCCTGCAGCTGCGACAGAGGTGATGTTTGCGCGTTTTTCGATGGTGGGAGGGTGGTGATGGCTGGGGGGATTGCTGCCCGGATTGGTGCCTGTGGAGGCAGCAGCTGTCCCAGGCGGAGGGGGCATCTGCATGACACCAGGTCGCATGGGCATGGCAGGGGGTTGCAGGTTGGTCTGTAAACCGTCCTGGCTGGATCCTGAGCCTTTTTGTCGCTGAACAATGTTTGGAGGAGCACTCAGCACATTGGAATTGAGAGGTGGAGGGAAGAGAGACAGAGGTGGTGCAAGAGGACGCGGAGGCCCTCCAGCTCTTGGGGGAGGAGGCGGGATACCTACAAGGAGAAAAAAACATAAATGAGAAATGCATTCAACAGAAGTTCTCACTATTTTATATCTTTAGATTGCCTCCACACACATGTGCCTACCTGGTGGTGCTGGGGGTGGTAATCTGGGAGGTGGACCACGTGGTGGAGGGCCTGGTGGAAGGCCAGGAGGGGGGCCTGGTGGAGGACCAGGTGGTCGACCTGGTGGAGGCCCAGGAGGCAGAAGCCGAGGCATTGGAGCCCTCATTCCTGCAGGCATGCCAGGAGGCCTCAAGAACGGAGGAGCACCTGAAGATAACAGAAGATCTCTTTGAAAAAACGATGCACAGCACTCACACTTAGAGAAGTAGAAGACCCCCACAGAACAGGAAATTATTCTAGTATGACTTCAGAGTCGAAGCAATCAATCTTTTAGCTAATCAGAATGCGAACCTGGTGGGGGGCCAGGAGGTGGGCCAGATGGTGGACCAGGAGGCCTCATTGGTGGTGCCGGAGGTGGACCAAGTGGTGGAGGTCCTGTCATCGGTGGCCCTTGCATGTGTGGAGGCCCTTGCTGTACCGTGGTCCCAGCTGGAGGGGGTAGTCGCTGATTGGCCATGAGATGGGACTGGTTGTCCCCTGGAGGGCCTCTGTCCTCGATGTCAGAGCTGTCTGATTCATCTGTGTATTCTTCTTCTACCTCTTCTTCTTCCTCCTCGTCAGGAACTGACTGACCTGAAGACAAAAAATGAACAAATAAAAATGGCATAGCATATCATCATACAAAGAAAAGACACTGTGAGGAGCACTAGCTTAGTAAGTGCTTAGCACTGACAGTACCTGCCATCCTTAACATCATGGCTTGCAGAGGTGTAATGGCCTTGGTCTTCTTCACAACCCTCTTCTTCTTCCTTTTTCCTTCACGGGGTGCCTCTGCAGGCATATCTGCGAAACGTACGCTACGACCTGCAGTAGTCAAATAATAACAAATTCAGGAATACAACAGAATACAAACAGTTATAAGATCAAGAGATAAATAAAGGCAACAAAGACGTGAGTTGAGGCTTAAATGTGTTGAAGCAGTCAGAAACACTCACCACCATGTCTTTCACTTCTGTCTCTATCTTCTTCTCGTTCTCTCTCATCGTCCTGCCTGTCCAAGCGCATTCTCTGTTCGCCATCTCCCCCTTCATCTCTCTCTTCTTCACTGATGTCTTCAGAGTCGCTGTCGTCATCAATATCGTCCTGATCTCTGTCGCTCTCACTCCCGCTGTCCCGATCTCTCCCCAAATCCATTGCAGAGTCCTTTTCAAATCCAGGAATGGAAGGCTCTGTTCAAAGGAGAAATTGTGTAACAAGAAGAAATGTTAAATTATAGGTGGAAAAAAATCATTTGATTATCAGAGGGAAACTGGCTGTATCTCACCTGCATCTGTGCCGTAACCGCGTCGAGCAGGTCCATACAGTGCCAGGACCTGAGGAGGTGGGGGGCCAGGTGGAGGCCCAGGGGGCTTCTTCCCTGGAGGTAAGCGTGGGACACCTGGCACTGTTGCCAATGCTGGTCCGGAGGACGATGGTCCTTTACTAAGACATGCATGGAAACAGAATTAACTCAACTGCCCATTAAAATTCTAAAATGTCACATACGGAGTTTAACTGCTGAAACTTTTACTACTCATAGAATGAGTCTTACCCAAAAGTGGAGCTCTTCTTCAATATGGAGGGAGGCTGAGCCCCTGGTAGTGGGATGTCCTGGATGTGGATACTGGATGGGGCATGAGGCATGTCTGGTAGAGGGATACTGTCAACCTCCACCAACTCTGCATTCTGAAAAAGAGGAAATGTCACACAACAGAGTAAACAGAGAGCGCAACAAAGGATAAATAAGGTAATGGAGCACACATCTGAAGCAATCAAGCTCAAGACAAATAAAAGACGAGTAATGGGATTTGGTGTCTGCCCCAAAATATTCATAATCCTGACTTTTAAGATTTTTTTGCAGCCCAACAAGGCGTACACAAGCCTGTAGGACAATGTGCATACAATATACCTCTCATTCCTGCATCAATTTATGCAAGAATTATTATAAACTGAGGAACCCCGCCCCCCAAAACTGTCATGTAGTTTCCAACACACCTTGACTGAGTCAAAATAAAGAGACAGCTGCCCTCTTTTAGTCTCATAGTCCAGTTCAAGTTTGCGTAGCTCTTTGTAGGTTTCAGGATTCTCTCTTTCGTACAGACGAACAATGCGCTCAAATGTCTCACGCAACTTCTTCCTCTTGTCCCGCAACACCTTCTCATTCAGCAACGGCTGCTGAACTGGGTTGAACTCTGTTCAGAAACAAAGTAATTATTTTCATTAGAAAAGCAGCAAATTAATTGTAGAATTCAGATTTTGACTGTGATTTTCTGCTGTTACCTAAAGGCCTGAAATACTTAAATACACACACTAATTATATATAGCATTAATCTACTGATACATGTGTTCCACAAGCTCAGGTCCTCTACAAGTGGCAAACATACAACTAAATAGTTACAACTAAATATATCTCTAACATCTAAATTGCATAAACTCTGCCCTGTCAACTCACCCATCTCATCCAGCTTCTCCATGTCTCTGATGATCTGTCTGGGATCCTTCATCTTCAGGACTGCTGCTCTCACCATCATCCTCTGCTTCTTGTTCTAATATTTCCAAATGAAAACGATGTTACCATCATATTATCACAGTATTGTTATCCTGTATTGCATATTTAGAAATATCTTTTTTTTTTAAGTGAATGGTTCTAACCTTTTTTAACTCCCTTTTTCTGGCCTCCTTTCCTGTAGAAGGGGGGGAAGAAATGACCATTTTTATATCTAATCAGCAACTGAGCAATATCCAGCAGATCAATTCATGATTGAATTAGCGCCAGTTTGTTATCAGCACTTACTGGCCTGGTCGGTGGGATTCATAAACTTCCCACTCTTGGTGGAGGAGGTTGAACGTCGCCCCATTGTGACGGTAGGTCTCATGTAATACAGCAAAACAGAAGAGAAGTAAATTGTGAAGGAAACCTTACGTTGTTATTTTGTGGTAGGTTCAAGAATAAGTCGGATTTTGTCACAACCTAAAATAACACTTTTAGCTCATATTTATGAATCACTGAGACTTTAAACAATGTTTGAATTCATTTTTGACAAATTGCAGCCTCCTTTTTGTTAATTCTAACTTCGATATCAAGGTAGTTTAACCAAACTATCTACAATACACGCCTTAAAGAATTTTACTGTTAGCTATTATTAGCAAAGAAGATAAGAAAGTTGACAATCAACGCACGAGTCAAACTATCTAAGCTCTCTTTGCACAATTAAACTATTGAATGAGCTGATAAACACCACAGAGCCAATCAAACATTTGTAACACATACATATGTTAAATCATGCCGGTCAAAAGCATTTGCCTGGTAGGTTAGCGGCTAACGTTAGCTTGCACTTATAGCTAGGCCCGCGTTAGCAACGAAAGCAGCACAGGAGGGAAAAATTCACTGTACCTTTTGTTCAGTAAAAACTCACAGGGCACAACGCCCTACACACACGCACACCTCCGTGTGCCAAAAGCAATGCAACACGTTTTGCGTACGTCCTGAAAGAGAACTCCAAACCCCCCAGGATTGAATATCACACCGTGGCTTCGCTAACTGTCCGCCATGTTTACTGCCGCGAATGAAAGCGGAAAGGCGATTTTGACGTCATCAAAACAAGCGAGCAGTGAAAGAAAAATAAAACTAACTGGGCGAACGGTATTATTTAAAACTTCACTTCATAGCATGTGTACATATACTAGGACTTTATCATATTCATATTGTGTGGCGCAATGTAACTCTAATGATAATGAAGGGTGATTCTCGTTACAGGTTCCAAGACTGCAATCTAGCGATACTGCCCCCTGATGGTTACAAGCAGCAATTACAACCTCGCTGCACTGATGTGCCAAAACGTGATCGTATGCCAATCACTTTTTGCGTGTTTTTTTTATGTCTAGATCTCTTTTTATGTTTTTATATAGTTGCCTATATTGTTAAATAGGCTGCAGTAAACAGAGTTTAAAAATGGGTTATATGTTATATGTTTTGTAGCAGTGCTCCGGCTGCTCTACATTCACCTCTCCTTTGCTCTTTTGCTGGGTGGATGTTGAGGATTTGGCTAACAGGAAATGTCAAAATGTGGGATTTTGACTTTTTGCCCATACACAAAGTCAGTTTCTTCAAGTCCGTCCTCGTTTGTTGATGTTTCCACCATAGGACGATTCAGTCTCTCCCACAGGTTTTGTTTAAGGCTTCTGCCTAGCTCTAGACTGTAGGGACGTTTGCGGCCATGCTTGGACCTGCAAGAAGAAATTCAATCAAAATGATGCATGTGGTCAAAAACCATACTGTAACCATTTTAGAGCTGGCGATTTTAAAAAGTGACAGGACATTTGGAGACAAACGTACGTCAGCCTGCTATCCACCACCTCATGGTAGACTCGCTGGTAATCTTCCACTGAGAGGTTGTGGATTTGTCTGTCACTGGAGCTGGTTGGCTGGTGGTTGGTACTGCATGGCTCGGGTCTGGGGGGCAATTTTTTTGCCACTGGCAGGTCATCATGTGCGATTGCAGAGGGAGGCACTGAGGTCTTTGGAGGTCGGGATAACCTGGATGCTGGGCTTCGCTTCCTTTTCCGGGGCTGACTGAATGGTCTGTCACGGCGCTGGGGCCTCTGGGTTGAATTAACAACCTGGGGAAAGGTCAGAAGCACACAAGGGAATGTCAGTAGTTAATAGCGACCTCATCTTTTTCAAACAAGACAAAAATATGAATTTGATGAACCACAATGAAGTCCAAACTCCAAAACCCTCAAATGATTCTGTTCCTGAAATTTTACACATCCAACCTGGTCCTTGCTGCAGCACGGTTGTTTCCTGCTGGC
>NW_005187482.1:642960-697123 GCF_000239375.1 Pundamilia nyererei | reverse complement strand
AAATGAATCCACAGCAGTCCACCTAGTCTTACTATGATGCATGCTGTCTGGTTGGAGTTTTGGGTTGATGCATGTTGGCGGGATGGTTGCTGGCTTTATGGATGGTTGGGTTAATGCAGGTTTGTTGGTTGGATTGATATTGAATGGATACATGTTGTTTATGGATGTTGTGTAGCCCAGGGTTACAAACAGATAAAAGTAGAAACCTTTTGTTAAAATTATTACACAAGTTGTTAATGCATTTAAGTTAAAACATTCAAAGCTAAAAGAGCAACACTGGTTACGCTGGTGAGGCTGCTTGGCTCTACACTTGCTGTAGCTGTGCCTCTGACGTAAGAGGAACATTGTTGCTGTTGAAGCAGAGAAGCAGGTGAAAGCGTAACGTGTCTTTTGTTAGCTAGTAGATCTGGAGACCTGAAGCTCTTTCCTTAATAATACACAGTGTTTGCACTAACAGTTACAGCTGCTTAAATGTTAAAGCTGTTCACTTGGTAAACAAATGTCAAAGATTACAGTTCTATGTGATTAGCTAACTGGTGCTGTCTAAACTCACACTCCTTTGTGTTGGTGTTTTGGTTTGGAAGTTGAGTTGTTGTTGTGAGTTGAAAGAAAATGAACATGCATGCCTATTTGCACTGAGTTGTTTTAAAGTAGTGTTTTTGTTTACCACTGGTGTTATTAATTGGTATAATGAATAGAATATAGCGAGTTTGCTGCCTTAAAGGAGCAGTATGGATTAGATCTATGAAACTAATTAATTTAGTTTCACATTTGGTAAGGACCATATTACTATGTAACATAAAAAAATGAATTTGATAGTTGTACAACACATTAGAAAAAAGAACTTGCATTTAAAATTTTCTGTTAGTCCTTAGTTCCTTAAGCAGCAATTTATGGATAATTGATAGCATGTGTGTGAAGTAATCAAGTGGTGTCGTTATAGCAATGTGGCCAAATATTGCATCAATCACAGCAATCTGTTCCCAAAGTCAAGGTGTGTGTCACGCAGGAGCTAACCGCAGCCTTAGGCTGTATATTTTGCCATAATTTCCAGTGGTCTTTGGCCAGTGTTATAGCAAGTTTGAGGCTCGCTTGCTGATGGTAGTGGACCCACTCCGCTGTTCCTGCTGGGAGCGCCTCTACAAATTGCTGCAGTACGAGGAGGTTTAGCAGTGGAGCTTCTTCCTTGTTGGCCCAGGCTGCATCTCTGGCTACTGCATTGTGCATTAGCATATGCAAAGGGCCTGTCCCCCGGCTCCATCCGTCCTTCATAGAAACGGCGGTAGTGGTCCTCTGATGCCCTCTACCCAGTCGGTGTAGAATTACCTGGCAGACATTGTAAAAACAGCCCCTTGCTGATGCTGAAGGTTGAATGGCACTATTTGGTCATGGAGGATGCCATCAGACTGAACAATGCTGTGGACATCCATCAGGAGTATTTCAAGGATGAGGAGGAAGTGAAGGAAATTCAGGAGTCACCATCAGAATATAGCGTCAGCCACCATCAATGTCTTCAGGTATGGCTGACATGAGGGGCGTTTAGCATCATAGTCATTAATGTAAAGCATTCTGTCCTCCTCATTTATGACATGCGGATGATGGATAACCTGAAGCTTCTTGTTTTTTGCCCAGAAAATCATGTACATATTGAGTTAATAAGCATCACTGAACCATGTCAACCAATCAAACAATTATATGGAAACATGGCATTTGGTTGTTTAGGAAGAGGGGGAAGTTTTATGAGTGAGAGAGCGAGTAAGTGAAAGAAGGAGAGAGCAAGTTTTGAGATGTGAGAGGTGTGTGACCTTTAGGGATGATCTGATATCCTCGTGTTGGTGTTGTTCCCAGACCATCATGAAAATGTTGTTCCAGGTTCAACATTGCAAGTGACCAATCACATTGTTGTGACGTTATTCTTTTGCGCGCCAAGCCAATTCGTGCATTTATGAAATTCCAATGTTGCAAGGACAATATCAATTCTGCTTACTGTTTATTAAAGGGTTACGGTTAGGGTTAGGGTCAGTTGATCGGCGGACTGAGGCGGTTTCACGCAGCTTAAGTACAGTTTTTTGTTTTACGCCGGTTTTTCCCGAAGTCGCAAAAGTATGACGTCACAACATCCTGATTGGTCACTTGCAATGTTGATCCTGGAACAACATTTAGTATGATGATCTGGGAACAACACCAACACGAGGATATCAGATCAACCGACGTTTAGCGTGTTTGGAGTCTATAGGTAGTTTGATGTCTTGTGTAGTTAGTGTGTAGTGTAGCTGTTGTTTTGTGTGTCAGTTATACTAGTGAATGTCACAGTTGTCGCAAAAGAGCCACCAACGGAGGATTGCAGTGTAAACGCTGTCTCCAGGTGAAAAACAGGAGGAGTGATACACCTCCTGTTGTCAGGTGTGCAGTGTTTAGGCCTGTGGTGTTCTCCTCTGTCTTATAGTGGACAGAAACAGTTTTTTGGAGTGGCACAAATAATGTGTGTACCTTCTTATTTGATGCAGAACAGCTGATTGTTCTGTAAATAGTTTTCAATGCTTATATAAAAAGCCTTTGCTGCATTTTTAGGTAAAAGATTGCATGTAACTTTGTTGTTTGCAAAACTTGTGGATACATTTTTAAATTAAACATTTCTATTTGCATTTCAAGTTATGAAGATATTTTGTTAAAAATGTTTGTGGTGTTACAGTAAAAACGTAACTTTTTTCTACTGATCTGACATTACCTCAAACTCTGACAGGCGATAACTTCCAGTTCAGGTTAGACCCAATCTCTCTGATTGGTCAAAGCAAGAGTCTGCCTATCTGAAATTGCTCTATTGATCACTGTTGTTTTTTTTTCAATGGTAAAGGGTAGGGCCACCTCTAGTTTAAATTGCTTTATCGCTGGATCGGGAGGAGGAGCCACAGCTCAGGGTTTGCTTCGTGAGTCAACGAGATTGTCATTTTTACCTACACTGGCCGAAGTGTGAAGACGCGCCTGACTCTCTTGGGGATTCTCGCTCCAATACAATCACCTCACAATGTGTTGGAGCATGTGTAGACTGACTAATTCACATTTTGTCATGGTCCGGGTGAGTTCTGGATTTTTCCAGCGTGCTGGTGGTCTCAAACATTCAGTGCCAGGATGTCGACTAACCCTCGTTAGTGAAGGCTTCACAGTCGTAGAACCTTGTCATAATTAAACTCTGTTTTAATTCTGTTTATCCCTCTGCTCTCAGCAGCCTGCTGGATGCCAGCTCTTCACCTCCATATTCCTGACCTCAGTCCGACGCCGGTCTGCTCGCAGCTTCTTTGTTCCACGCGCCTGCCTCTCTGCCCAGCTTGCAACAGTTTTTGTGTTTTCGGACTCCGTTCACGCCTCACCCGGACCCCTCTCCTTTCCCATCTACGTCTCGCCTCCGCCTGCACAACTAAGACTGTTACTAATCACTGCCCATCACATTTTAATACCTGACCCCACTTGCATTCCTCCCTTCCCCTGCAGCATAGGGTTCACGCTCGGGATTTTACCCAGTGTCTGGTTTCTTAGCTGCTCCCCTTACAGCATGAGACTAATTCCCAGGACCTTTTTCACGGCACATAAAGCGTACGTCTAGTTCGTGGTCATGCTTTTGTTGTGTGATTCTTTTAGTGATGTCTAGCTGTGCCATAGTGTATATATATAAGCTCATAACTTAACACAGAAACTTTAGCTTGTTTCATTGACCGAGTGTTTGATACTGTTCAAGAAGTTTTGTATGAACCTGAGTCCATTTACCTGTTTTTGGCCGCTCGGCAGTGACAGATTTTCCTTTTTTGAATCAAAAAAACACAAGTAAAATGAATTAAAGCCTTCCAATGCCAGTGCGGCATGCAGCCTCCAGCTCCCTCCATCCTCACAGGCCTCTGTTGTTACAAAAGCACCGATTTAATTAAGAAAAACCTTTTTATTGTCGTTCAACACATTTTCACACATACACACAGCCCCCCAAAAGCAGTTGTCTTAATTTATTATTTTATTTATTATTTTTGGACATATGATTATTGATTAGTACCAAGTTCAGAAATATCATAATGTGATGATTTTCATAAAACGTTATAACTGTTATTAACTCTTACTACTTCCTTTATTATTTCCTCAGTTATAAACCAGGGTTATAAATCACTGGTTTGACATAAGGTACATAATATCTCTCCAGATGTGCTAACTCATGGTGTCCAAGGTTATCTGGGGAAGTAGCTGAAAACAAAGTGAATCTTAACTAAAAGAGACACACGAGCCCCTTTCATCATCAAGAGAAAAAGGCAAAACTTAGAAGCTAAACAAATGTCAAGAAGATCAGATGAAAGCAGATACACTCCTTTCCATGGAGCAGGAGTAAATCATCAAAACATATACAGCCACCACACAGCAAAGGCAGGCTAACACTGGAGTTCTGCTGTCTCTTCCTAACTGCATAGGACAAACAGCTGCACACAACAGCAGGAGAGGGAGCAAAAAAACTGGAGCAAAATCACAGTGTTTCATGCTAGGCCTGTACGCCACACACAAAATGACCAATGGGTCTAAAAACTACTGGTTATGGAATTGACCCGTCAGCGACGGTCAGTATACTCCTCTAATTCTCAAGCCTGGTCCGATCTCTAGCTAATCAGCATCCTGACTGGTAATTGCTGTACTTCTTACGTCCTCAGAGATCCTAATGAGGTCAAACGTACTGTCCCAACCTGTCCACAGGCTGACTTAACACCACATCAGGGTCAGTATGTTCACTGCAGAATGTTTTGTGTTACAGGGAATCCGAACAGGAGTTGCCTGTCTGGAGTTTGAGTTTGAGGCCACCGTGGTGAGAGGTATTTCCGTTTTTAGGATTTAGAAAACAGTTCTCTGTTATGTGGCTTCAACTACATCATTATTACCGAACGTGTTTGATTCAGTTTGGTAAGCTCCAACAGTAGACTTATGAGTATCCCCACTGCTGCCTGCTGCCTTTCATTCTGGGAGTTTGGTTTTTGTGCTGGAGCTGTATGTAGGGTCATCCTGGGCACATCCAGTCTGGATCACTCCACTTCCTGCACCATGAAGACATTGAAAATGATGTGAGGAATCCTATTACTATTTAAACAAAGTAAAAGGTCTGATGACTGATTTTAGAAAATGTTTTGTATAGTCACTTTCACTTATTCTGGACAAAATCCCAGAGTATGGAAGAACAAGCATTAGAAACAGTTTGGGTTCAGCAGCATCATTCTGCTGGACAAACCACAGCTTTCGTATCCTACATGACACTGTGTGGAGCTTCAATGTAGTGAAGCTCCACACAGGACAGGACTGCTCGCATTGGTCTGAGGACATCAAAGAGTCATCCATCATGTGGACCAAGTAGGAAGCAGTGGAAAAAATAAGTAACTGAAAAAGTTTTCAGTTACTTATTTTTTCAGAGGTTACTTGGATATCACAATGATGCCATAAAGTTTAACAAAATACTATACTGACTGAATAATTCTTAAAATCTTAGGTTTTTATTGCTTGCTCAAAATTCTGCTCCAGTCATATGTGTAAAGGTAATAAAGTACAGCTGCCATGGGTTAAAAAAAGGATGAGGTGTTCAGGAGGTGCTTGGAAATATGAGCGTCAGTTTGAACAGCAAGCTATATAATGACAACGGTGGTGTCTGAGTGTGTCTGTGTCTGAGAGAGAGAGACAGAGAGAAAAATATACTAGACTCACGAGTGTAAAAATTGGCAGCTGAAATACTTGAAATTCTGGCGAGCACTCCCAGAAGTTTTGGACGCCGGGTGATCATTCGAGCTGGAAGTGTTCCCACGCTGGAGACAGCCTCAACTGCCGCTCATAAGCCGTCACCAGCTGCAGCTGATTGTTTATTAGAGACACAGATTAGAGCACAGATATGGAAACTGTTTATTCACTGTCACAAACACTCGCACTGTGTGGGGAGAATCGAGAAGATCACCTTGGAAAGCCACAATGCTGAAGATTTGGATATATTTGTTGTCATCACTGTTAATAAATTCACTGCTTTGTCTCGGAAGAGTCTTGCGTTGGGGTCTGCTTCCTGAACCCACACCCTGACAGCGATACATGTTAACAAAGAATATGCTTCTATTCCCTGTAGTGAACAACAGTTGTAACTCTAAATTTGCTTTAACAAGTAGGTCTTTCTATAAGGCTTAATTCTCCAAAGTGTGGATAAAAGTAAAAGTAGAAAAGATGAAAGTAATTCCTTGCTTGTATGTTTGCGTTTCAATCATGAACTGTGCTCCTTTCTGTGTGGTAGGAAATAGGCAACTGGTCACGCTTCTCACACCTGACAAGCTTCCAGAAAGGTCAAAAGGTCAAAGGGAAAGTCCTGAGATCAAGGGTCACCATCAATCACACTCAGATTCTTGAGTGACATAATGTACCCACCTGTTTAAATGTTTAAATGCATTGAAATGCTTCCATGTGACTGGCTACGCAGGTACTCGTGTTAACAAAGAGTTGAACAGATGTACCCAATAAAGTGGCCAGTGAGTGTAGCTGGAGATCTGCAAATAAACTATGCCTACTACTACCCTCAGCAAGTGACATCAATATAGAATAAATAGCAGTAGGCAGGAATCAGACAAAGTCAAATAAAAAACTCTGTTAAATGAGTAACGAATCCTCCTCCTGAAATGCCCTGTGACCTCTTAACCAGCTGGATTAAACACAGGTCAGAGGACGTCAAAAGATCAAGAAGAATGATCTCAGTAAAGTGTCATTTCCCGTAACAGATATTTTGCTCTATTTTTCCACAACCCATGAAGTCCGTGTTGGTAGTAATAGCTGAGTAATGGCTCCCTCTGCCTCTGATAGGAAACAGGCAGACGGGAGGAGTGATGTGACCTCACTGCCGTCAATCACTGCAGGTTCAGTGGGTGGCAGGGAGACAGGTAGAGACAAGGGTGTCGTTAGAGTGAGTCACAGAGATGAAGGGAAACACACACACATAAACATACAATACCTCCATCATGACACACATTTAGACACAGACAGCTGAGCAGAAAGTGACTGCGATCATCTGTTTTAAGGCAGTCAGGTGAGGTGCAGGATTTACGGCTCAAGTATTTTTATTTATTTTTTCTGTTGGTTGGTCACTGTAAACATTTCCTCACATCAGCAACTGTATTTGATAAGTGTTACTTTTTGTATGAATTATATAACATCAAAGCCCGGTAGTCAGGATGAAAGCGGTTTCCTATCAGACGCTTTGTGACTGAAGACCCACAAGGGGGCGCAACAACATTAAGAAACACGACTGTGCTGTGAAGCGTTGCTTAAAAACCGAAAGTGGAAAGGCCGGTTTTGGGCTCCTTTGATTGATTGATTTGTTTAATCCCCCCCCCTCCCATTTTATTTAAGTACTTTAGGCCTTTGGCTATTAGCTGCGTGTTTTCATTTATGTGGTTATGTAATTTTCCTTTTTGTAAATATTGGAGGCGTATTTTGCTACAAAACTGTTACAATGTGATTAGCTGATTCCCAATAAAAATAACTAACTAACTAAATAAATAAAAATAATAATAATCATATGTTGTTCAAAAGCAAAATGTGGCTTTTGTGTTTTTGAGATATTTCATTAATATTTATATATTTTACTATTATTCATTATTATTATTATTTATTTTCTGCTTAACATTTTAGGTAATTTTAGGCGCAAAAAATAATAATTTTTGGGCATCGTCACGACCTGCAAAATAGTGCAATTTTTATATTAACTGGGAAAAAATAAATAAATAACTGAGGGTTGAGGAGGAGGGAGCTCTGAGGTGGTGGGATCAGGAGGGAAAAAAGGAGGAGAAGGAGACGGAGGAAAGGCAGACCTCAGACCAGCCCGCCTTACCTCACTCCCCCTGTCCGCGAGCCCGGTGTTTACGGGCAAATCTGACCGCAGATCAGCGCACTCGGGCTCCCTACACACTACGAGTTACACCAACTGGGACTGAGACCAGAGGAAATCGTGTTCGTCGGTAGCCAAGGTACGCACGCCAAGACTCATCCACAGCAGACCGAGGCGAGGGAACGGACAAGAAGGGAGAGAATTCAAGGGGAAAGCTGGTAGGAACCACAGAGGAGTTCACTGCAAAAGAAAAAAATCCCCACGCGTTTAGGGGCGAGAGGAGAGGGTGACTGGCTGGCCCCGCAGAAGGAGTAGTATTACGCGAAGCTAATTTCCAACATTTTCTATTCTTGGCAGCGAGAGTGCTCTCCGAGCCACATTTATAAAGAGAGCTAGCGGAATGTAATGCTAGCAGGCTAGCCGATGTTAGCTAGCTAATTAGCTTGTCAGGCATCCGAGAGTCGGACGTGTGATCTTTATTAAAATAGGACACTGTCGTCGTTTTTCTTTTTTCAGGGGGAAAAAAGACAGAGAGGGACAACTGTACTTAATGTGCTTTGTGTTGGATTCTGCCATGGTTTTAAAGGGGTGTCTCGCATAGCTAAGGCTAAGTTAGACAATAAACAGTGCAAGCTTGTGTATATTGATGAAAATCCGTTCAATATTATCTGTCTGGGAAAAGCCAAATCCATTGTGAATATCGAGCCGTGGACAAACCAAAAGGAGAAGGCAAAGGTAACAAAAGAAAAGAAAAAGCCAAAGAGACTTTTGACTGGTGACTGTCTCCCGTCCAATGTTAATGTCGACCGACGTTGCATCTATTATGCTACCCGTTAGTCGGGGAATAATGGACCGGGAAAGGGACATTGATACAGCAGCCGGACCCCATGCAAACGCGGCCGGGGGTCCAGCCGTGGTCCGAGGGATGAAGAGAGGAGATCCGGAGCCCGACGCTCAGACTGCCGCTGCCCTCACTGACTTGTCCGGAGCGGAGTGCAAAAGACCAAGGATAGACGGGACCGGGAGTGTTGTCGGTGACATTGGCCAGGTATGAATGCAGTGTAAACACAAAAGATATGTTTCTCACATCTGTGTCTTTTTTGTTTCCATCTGTTACAAATGCTGCTCACTGAACTCAGTATCATCCGCCCTCCTTTTCCTTCTTCGCTGTTTTTTCTGTTTGCTTCTAAGCATCAGCTAGGAAGGATGATGATGTTTTTGACAGCCCCCCCTCCACGCGCGCATTTTCCCCTCTTGATAATCATGCATCGTTGCAACAGCAAATCCTTTAATTATAACAAGCGAAACGCAGGAAAAGTGTCTCAGTAGTAAACGCGTTGCTTGCTGTGATTATCGAGGCTTGCTGTTTGTTCCTCTTGGTGCTGCTCTTACCAAACCAGACAAAGGTAATATGATCCAGGCTCCATTGCTATGACAGTCCCAGACACCACGGCAAAGATCAGAGCCATTCATCATGCCTGCCTCACAGAAGGTAAACCAGTGCTTTGTCACATGTTGCGAGGGATTTTGTATTTTTATACTTATGTGGATGAAATTACTTTGAACTGTGCGGATAATTTGTCAGTGAGTCTTCAGAAATCCTGACACACACATGCAGGGCATTTAATGGCTCCGTGCCCCCCCATGATTGTCGCTAGGTGTTAAAAGAGAGAGGCAGACAAGGATTGGGGGAGGGGTCACCACAGAGAAAGACAAAGAACAGAGCCTTTTTTTTTTTGAGCTTGAAGGAGCGAAGGGTCTCTGGGGGCCCCTCCTTAACACGGGTCTTCCCTTGCTTTTATGACTCGACTGCTGAGACAGCAAAGCATCAGCGTCCGTTCCTTCCTCCAACCTGTGTACGTTACAGTAAACTAGAGAACTGCCGAGGCGCAGGGTGCACCTCTCACTTGTTCTGCCTGGATCTCTTGCTATTTATTTCTCTCTTGCAAACACACAGCACGCATCATTCCTACACCTACACACACATGCTTTGAAGTGCCCCTGTAATGCAATAGTACAAGAGAAAATTTTCAGCTGACGTCTGGTGGTTTTTTTTTTTTCTTTTTCTTTTTCAAAGACCAGGGAAACTGCTCTAACGGTAGTCGAAGGGCAGGCGGACACGACTTGAGGTCGTCTGCAGGTAATTGAATCCTGGGGAAACTGGTAAAATGCTTCAATGGGCTGTGCAGCTGACCCGCTGCAAAGGCAGAAAGGTCCAAGTGTGATGCTGTGATGCTCAGTGAGCCTCACAGAGGATGGATGTTGATGATGGGAAAAGGTTATAGCCCGCTGGCAAAGATGATGTGACAATGAGCAGGGCGGCATGTGGTGGATTCTCGCTGCCCATCGGTTGTATTGATTGTTGGGGTCGGGGTGGGGTCGTGTAAATGGAATAAAAGGGAGGATGAGGCTACAGCAAGAGAAAGAGAGTGCGCCGAAGGTTGCACGTGGAGGATAAAGAGGGGAAAGCGAGGATCGTGGTTTAATTGGGCACAATGTGCGAGTGGATTAGAGGAGAGAGAGAGAGGTGGGACTGATGGATGGATAGATGTGGGGATTTTGGGGTGGGGGTGGGGAGGTGGGATAAAGGAGACTGATGGCAGAGTGAAAATCTGAGCGGTTAGTTTGCATCCATCAGGCGGCATGATAAAGTATGCGAGGGAAGTGATGGATGGCAGGCATGACACCATCAGTTGTGGGAGAGATAAGCATGAGGACAGGGCCTGAATGACGATAATCAGCTCAGTGACACTTTATGCAAAGGATAAATAAATCGGAAAATGACATTGAGGGGATGTATCGAGTAGCTCTCGGGCGCTGCATGGCTGCTCGCGATGGAGATGATGACTCCAGTGGATGTTCCTTGAACTAAATGCACCCAGCAATTACTGTAGGGCTCCCGCAGTGAGCTCGAGCTGGTATACTTCTGACCTTCCAGGCTGACTGCAAATCAGGACTGTAATAATAAACGAGAGTGCAGCCTCCCCTCTTTTGTTGTTGCTGCTCTCCTCCCCCGCTCCACCTCATACAAACTGCACCCCTTCCCACCCCCACCCTTATCTGTCCTCTGATTTGTCCCCCTCCTGCCTCCCTCCAGGCATATTTCCAGATTGCTAATTGACTCCTGGTTCACAGGCTTTCAGCGTGCCACTGAGGCAAGCCCCCCCCGGATTCACTCTTTCCTCTGTGCCGCCCCATCTATCTCCCCCACTGCCATCTTTGATAATGTCTTCATTTCTCAGCCCGTCTCCCATCACTCAAATCGGTGGAATATCCATTTCTTTTTCCCAGCTGTGTTTTCTTATTTTCCTCTCTGCTTTTCCCCCCTTTCCCCTTCGTTTCATCTCCCCCTATGCGCTCTTTCTTTGTATGTTTGGTACGCTCTGTTGGTCTTATTGATGCTTCCCCTTGAGGCAGCACTGTTGTCTGCGCTGAGGTAGTGGGAGTACAGTATCCAACTCTCCCTCTTTCCGCGTTTCTCGGAGAGCCGATTTGTCCTATCGTTGGCAGTAAAGAGGCTTTGTGTCGCGCTAACGAGATCAAAGCTCATTTAGGAGAGGGCATTAACCAGAGCGAACGCTTTAATGGGGCCAGGGTGGAGTTGGGGTGGGGGTGTGGGCGGTATGTATGAACAGATCACTGAAAAAGATTATCACCGATAGCGCACGTTTTTTTTAAAATTCATAGTGTTCACCACAAGCAGCATCCATAGCACTGAGAATCATTAGTTCTCGTGGAACAAGTGAAGTTGAAGTTTAGTCTGCTGAGCAGCTTCAGAACTTATTGTGCTGCAAACATGAGAGCTGATGGTTGCCTGAGAAAAGAGACGTTAAAGAATACCCTCGCAGCCCAGGCAAGAAAGTAAATTGCAACAAGAACTTTAAAGTCTCATGAACCTTGGATATCACAACAATATTACATGTACCCACCGTAATTGCACCTCCTTTTTTTCCCCTTAGGCCCTCAAAGCCACAGGACAAAAACAATAAAAAATGCATAAATATTTTAAAAATATGTAAAACTGAACATTTAACAATTTGTTTAAATAGTTTATATGCCCTTGTTTCATTTTAGTGCAGTGTAAAATTTTACTGGGTCTGTTATTTCTGCCGGCGGTAGTTTCTGTGCTTCTCTCTGCATGTGTGAGGAGTTTTGATTGGAGCTTACTGTAAGACCTGCGTTAGACTGCTGCGGGGGTCTTTGTCAAACCTACAACGTAAACCATGTAAGTGGCTAATGTTGTTGCTCGCATTTATGCTTGTGTTATTTCATTATGTGTTTAAAGTGTGGTTGTGGACTTTATTCCCTCCAGAGTCCCCGTGCTTGTTGTTTTTCTTTTTCTTTTTTTTGTGCATCATGGGCAAAAATATTGGTCTTTGTGTATTTCCCTCATGTCCATTCCAATAGTTTTGGTGATCCTCTTTCCTTTGCTGACATTTGTGAGTCCATATGTTATGATGTGTTATGATTATTATTCCTTATAGTGAGAGGATGATTGTCATTTTCTCACTGAAAAATTCCTCAACTGCAGCAAAAGACGAGTCGAAAATGCACACGATGAATCAATTGTGCTGAACAGGCCAATCACAATAATGGGCCAATCCAACCTATAGTGACATTTCTGGGCAGGTACGCTTCAGATTATGCTGTAGGTTATGGAGGGGTTTGTGGTTGTGACGTAGCTACAGCAAAATTTTCCAGCTGAGGCATTCCCCAGCGAGATGTGTAAAAGCTGATCAACCCCAAATCCTTTAGCTATTAAAATCAATTATAAGTGTTGCCAAGTTACATGTGTGTTGCATGTATCCAAAGGTCTGCCTGGGTCCATGTGATTGCATTGTTGTCATAATGTGGTAAACACGAGGCTCCATGTGCACATCTGCATGCCCTCAATTTTGTCGCATACACTCTGCAGGCACTACTAAGACACCCTCTGTGCATGCATCCCCAAAGTGTGTAATAACTATTCATCCCTGCGTGTTTGCACGTGCAGCTGCCATTATGCTAAGAAGAAATATCCCCAGAAGTGGAAAGTGTTAGGAGGACGGGGAGGTGTGGGACCAGTTGTGTGTTCGGCACATACTAATGTGCTAACATGTGTTGCAGAGGGTCACACAGTCCCTCTCGCATTAGGTGCTGTGCAGCTGTTAATGATTGCTGTTAAACTTTGAGCCACAGCACAGTGGACTCACCCTTGACTTTTGAACCAGCAACGATAAGCTAAAATTCCCCATATGCAGTTGCTCAACTCCTCTTTTCTCCCTCCCTTCTTGTGTTCAGCTCAGCTCACTACGCAACAGCATTATTACCCAAGCATCGACAAAAGCAGGACGCCACCATTCATAAAGAGATCAGAATAGGTTTGAGATCCCTTTCTCTCTCACTTGATTTCCTGGTTTCAGCTCCTTCACATGGCACTTTCATGCTAGCACTCCCTTTATAGTCATCATGCCACTGCTCCCCCACCCAGCATAGCTCCTCCCCAAGGCTGCCCCCAAACTGTCACATGTGCTCCCATCTCCTCCCACACGTACAGCCAAATGTCAATTCAGTGCTTCCCTTACATGGGGGTCATCTGCGATGTGCTGCCACAATACCCATCACAGCTGTCTATGAATGATACCCTGGTTTGCTATGTGAGTTTTCCCAACTTCAGCTGAATGCACTGCGATAGTTTTGTATTTCTTTGATCTTTATTTAGTTCTTTTAAAGCTTTTATTAATGAGGCCTTACAGCATAAAGCATGTCCACAGTGCACTAAGAGCTCTGCCTCGGCAGACTGAAACAATAATTAGATCTGACAGAGAAGAGTGAAGCAACCTGTGCAGGTTATTGGTGGAATTTATGGTGAATTTATGAATTGCGTTTAACGTGGTGGCTTAGTCCAGTACCAGTTAATTTACAGTTTGACCTTTGAAGTTGTGCCACATTAACAGTTGGATCCTTTTGCTATTGTGTTGTGTTATTTACAACATTCATCAAATCTTTTTTAAATTCTCGGCTTTACTTTGTGATAAAGGCAACAAAGAGTTCACATCTGTTAAATCACTAACTGGACATTTGTCCAATAAACACTTTTGGCACTTGCAATATTTAGATAGTTACACAACTGCCTTGTCTGTCCAAACTTGACACGTGACCTTTTCAAATAAATTGTAGATGCCTTTAGAAGGTTATTTTAAACGCCACCATTTTGACCTAATAGATGTTTGATTGTAATCTCAACATTATTTGGAATGAATGGACAAACAGTTGTGAGATACAGGGGTTTAGGACCATTGAGCGGTAAAATTAAATCGCTTCATCCTTGAGTTCAAAGGTGACGCTTGTTCTAGATGTAGTGAAATTTCCTTCACGTGTTCTTGATACTGTGCAAAAGTCTTGGGCCATTTCTTTATATTTCACTTCCAAAGGGCCAGACTTTTTGTAATTAAAAAAAAAAAAGGTAGTCTTGAGTAGTTAGCATGGGTCTATACACTTACATGAAAAGTCCTGAGCCCCCCCTACTTATGGATTCCAAATCCAAAAAAAGAAAAGTTGAAGAGGAAAACGGAGAATTTAACAGTATGTGCACAGATTTGTTTGTTTTCACCACCAACGCTGCTGGCTTAGAATAGAATAGCTTACCGGTATACTCAAACTGTGGCTGGTCTTTAGCCAAAATTAAACTGAAACTGGCCTCTCTCGCTTAACTTTTGCTATTCTTAAAACTTTGAGGCTCCTAAATGTTTTGTTTATTATCAAGGTAGCCCACTTTTGTGATTCATTTGCATAAAAACAAGCTAATGAATCATACGTTCTCAGTCTGGTTTTGAAAGCTGACTCAAAGCTGGCCTGCAGAGCTTTAGAGCTGCTCTGTTTCAAAGGAGGCTTAAACATGCTAATTGAATTTTTCTTCCTCCCCTTTTTTGTAGTTGCATTTTATGTTTCTTATTTAGACAGTTTTATAATTGAAACAAGGACTGGAATTCTTTATAGTATTGTAATGAGTACCAAATAATGATAAGATTTTTCTTTGGTCAAAAATGTGGTGGTAAAGTTTGCAGATGCTTTCTTAAACTTTAACCACCCAAATCTGACTGGTTTCTCCTTGAGTTTAAGTGAGCAGGTGTGATCTCGTTTACAAGATTAGGACAGGTTTATCGACAGATGGGCAAACAGATAATATAACTCAGTGAAATAACAATGTGGTCCAGCTATAGATGAGTGCTTTCTTGTGCAGGAACCTTCATGCGGAGACGTACGGGGACCTGCATAATTCCCAATTCCTAGGTCATCTGTTTTTATTAGCAAATCCACACAGTCGGTACAGAGGAAACAGTCATCAATAAATCCACCCAGTGAAGTGCCCTCGAGCTTTATATTTTATTAAAGTCGGAACCACCACCATCACCAAAAAAAAAACAAAAAAACGTGTCCAGTTCACATCAGAGGTGTTGAAGACTCCTACTCTTTTAGAAAATACATCGCTTAAAAGAGAGAAACTCGGGTAGTTGTAGCGGTGCCATTGTGTGGGCACAGTTTGGTCTGTAAAGTGAAAAAGATGCCGTTGTGATAAATGAGCCTTCAGTTCTCGGGAAAGCTTGTGTTTCATCTTGTCTTTCTGCGCTTCCTCTCGGTCTTTGTCCTTATGTCCTCACATATTGACTACCTCCAATGCATTTGTCATTCTGAGCGTCGTCTCTCGGCTTTAATACACCCGTCTCGAGTCCACCATATCCATCACTTTGTGGCTCTTCTGCACTTTTCTCCATAGCTATAATACGGTACGCTGGTGTCTACGTTTCCTCCTCCACGGTTGGGTTTTGTTGACTTGATAGAGCTGGTGGTGGAGCTGATCAGATGTTAGCATAGCTGTGATTTGACATTTGTCAAATTACCCCTCCTAGATTATTTTGCCACACCTCAGACATAGGCATGCAGCAGCAGATATATCAAAAAAGTCTTTTTCATGATGATTTGGAGGGAGCAGGTGTGTTTTTTATTTTTCCCCCCCTAACATTTGGTGATATGAGACCACAAAGCCACCTCCTCGGGCTGTTCTGTTTGGGACCGCTGGAAGCCTGCAGCGGCCTGCCTAATTACCGTCTCCCCTCCTCCCTTAGTCTCCCTCCCCTCTCACCATCTGTTGACCTCATGTCATTTTGTCTTCCTTCACGACTGCTGCTCCATTTTTTTCCCTTGCTTCTACCCATTTGCTCCAGCAACTTCCCAACTTCTTTCCTTCTCCTCTTAAAATAGCAAGTCAGAGACAGAGAGAGAGAGAAAATAAACAAGAGAGACGCCCTTTAGTTTTTACCCTCTGTCGAGTCAGTGTTTATGAGCGTGTGACTGGTTTTTCTGTGCTTTTGCTGATCCCTGCCAGCGCAGACTGAAGCCCTCCACAGTCAGCCGGCCGGCGCCTTCAAAGGCTCCTCCTCGCTCGCAAACTATATGGAATTAACTTAATGGAAAGTTACAGAAGTGAGGCATGAAAGCACAGCTCTGAACCTGCACGGGCTCAGACCGAGCGAAGCAGCACAGCTGCGTTCATTTTTATTTATTTTATAAAAAGCTGTCGGGAATAAACTTTTGTATACCTTTCAGCAGCCACGTGATGTAAAGCCATATGGCAAAGGCAGTGTGTGCCTGGGTTTGTGTGGGGGTAGGTAAACGAGTCTGTAAAAACTAGGTATCAAATTCAACCCCTCGAGCTCCTTCCCCCACCCTGCTTTAAGAAAATATAAATCACATGGCATTCTTCACTTATGACTCATTGTCTCCATTTTGCGAATACTTTACTGCTTTATTTCTCTCCCCTTTCTTGGCTTTGGCTCTCTTATTACCCACATTCCTCTTTCTCCTGTGTGTCTGTCCTTATTTTCATCTGGTTCTTTTCTTCTTCTTCTGCTTCTTTCTTTCCTCCTTCAGACTCTTCCAGTCCCTCCTCTCTTGCAGACAGATTGATTCCAGATGTTGCTAAACTTCCTCCCCCTCTTCTCCCCTCCTTCTGTTCTTCTACGTAAACTCCTTCTCCTCCTCTTTCTCTTTCTCTCTCGCTTTTTTTCTTCTTCCCAAAGTAGAACCAGCAGCGACTCTGCAATTTGATGGTCACGGGTAATTTTGGTTTGGATTTCAGTGGCATTCCAGTTGTCCTCCTTGGTAGTGCAGTGCCTACACCCTTACTTTGACTGGGAGTGTGATGAGAATGCACATTTACGTCATTAATCACCAGTAGTTGGGTGTAATTTTTTTTTCTCATATGGCTAAATTACCACCATTTAAAGAATAAATAAGTAGTGCAGCTCCAGTTTTAAACCGCATCGTCACTTCAGGCCTTTTTTGAAACACACTGCAGTATGGGTTGTTGTTGTTTTTTTTGTTTTTTTATTTAATTCAAAAAAGGAAAGAGTTTTGTCATTCCCACCGACATCGCCTGGGGCTTTGTGGACTTTAAATTCTGCTCTGAACGGGCCTCCTTTACTGCATTTCCATATGCGCTGCATCGAGCACCAGCAGCTCGCCACGCGGTATGTCGTTCGATGTAAGCCTGCCCATTCCCACTGTAAGCGCGGCGCACCAAGGAGAGTGATCCCCCTGGGGACAAGGCACGAGGGGGAAATTGGTTCCAGATGAAACAGGAAGTGGGGAGAGGAGACAAAGAAAGGGCTGTTTCAAGCAAGGGGGGGACGGGCCCCGAGTCTGGACAGACCCGCCCAGAGTTAAGAGTTTACAGCTCATGCATCAAAAGAAAAAAAGAAAAGGTTTCTTATTTCCATTCTTTACATCTGGTCCATATTTTTTTTTATTTTTTTTTATAAACCAAAACATCATACTCACTTTTCCCCATTTGGCTTCCCTCTATCCCCCTCTCTGTCTAGACACTACTTCTTTTCATTTCTTCATTCTCTCGTGTATCATCATCATCATCCCATCTGTGTTTTGGTCTTAGCCTTCATATCTCTAACCTCTTCAGATTAAAAGCTGTTTCTCTTTCTGTTTACGCAATCTGCTGCGGTCCTACCGGCCCCTTCTTCCTCACGCAGGCTTGCCCTCGATTGGCCGAATGAACGTTTGAAGCGATGGAGCGATTCCCGCGGCAGGCAGCATCGGGGTCAGGGCCGGGAGGTTAACTCTGTTGACACTCTTCAGAAGCCAAATCTGCCCCTTCTCATTGCTGCGGCATTACGGGGCCCACCCTCGAAGTGCTGGCCGAACTGAGGGGCGCGTTCATGCCAAAGTTGATGACCAGCACATGGATTTGGAATATTTTGCTGATTAAATGTAATGAAAACATCAGCAGTTCTAAAAAAGATTTCAAACTCACCCCCACCCTCTAACATGTACACATACACATCTTTCTTTCTTTTCCCCCCTCGGAGGCCTTTCCCCTTATCCTCCTCCCTTCCCACTTTCTCCCTCCAGTGAGACTCATGCCTCAGCTCCTTATCGAGAGCAGAGGCATGAGTCTCGCTAGGCGGTCATGTTTTCTCTTCGAGGCATGCCAGCAGGCTAGACCGTACCGGAGTGATCTCTCTCACTGCTGTCAAAATATCATCGTTTAGTTAACTTTCCCCATTGTTCCAGTTCTCCCCCATCTCCCGCCTCCTTTTTGTCTTTTCATTTTTGCCCCCTCCTCTTCACCGAGCTCTGTAGCAAACAATGGCTCTTCTTGCCGGGGCAAAATGACACAGAGGGGGGAAAATAATAGTCACAGAGAAAATGGAGCGAAAGAGACAGAAATAATCTAATTAAAAGTAATTACAGAGCAATTAACCACAACACTGGTTTCTGAACAGGGGCGATGAGGGATGGGCTGGATTTTGATTGGTTGGTGGGACTGGATAGAAAAGTTTGCGAAGCTGCAGTGATGGTTCATCAGTCACGGCATCCACAAGACTGTTAACTGTTAACTTCATTCACTCATCAGTTGTTTTCCCACGCAAGAACGTCGTCTTTGCTCGTTTGAACTTTAGTCCCCTGCTAGTGTTCGGGTGTCATTTAAGGTCTCAAAATGCTTGAAGTACTTTGACTTGTGCTTTTAGATTACAGAAAAGGGTTGTGACAGTATAAATCCTCCTGCTTTCACAAGTTAGGTTGAGATTTTTTTGTCATCTAAAACGCACAAGTTTCTTTGGAGCGCCATTGCTGCATCCACTCACTTCTCAAAAGCACAGCCACTTACGCTGCTCTCATCCCTCCTGTTGTCTCTTGCAGAACAATGAGCCTTTAAATCCCGGTTTCCATGGATACCAACCTCACAGTCAGGTAAGAGACGAGTGACTGCTCGCAAATCTCTGTTACAATAAATTGCCAAAAAAAAAAAAAATTAATGAAATACAAAACCTTGACTTACTCAACAGTACGCCTGCTTTCAGTCGTCTGATGGTAAAAAGCTGGAAGTGAGTTTGTCAAGTCCACTTGAATCAAACACTGTTTGTTCATGGGATAAATAAAACATTTTGGTATTCTTCAAATGGGACCTGTTATGTTTATGTTGACCTCCATATTCTTGTTCACTGCTAAAATAGTTTTGTTTACAGTTTAATCCCTGATCGTCGGTGCAGCTCCTTTAAAACAAGCTGATCTCCATTTTAAACCAGCCTTATTCTGATTGGCTGCATCTCACAGGCACAAGGTTGGATACGACTGTGCGCCTTTGGTGTCCCTATGAGCGATAGCCGCTCTCACTGACGTCACACAGAGCAAGAGTTGAAAACACTGTCTGAGTAGGATGACGCCTGATCTTACTTTTAAACTTCTTTTATCAATTTATACTATACGTGGCATATGATAAGGATAGATGGACTGGCTCAGCCCCCTTTTAAATTGAAAGTTACACTTGTGATAGTCCACTTTCATGTCATTCTTCTTGCACAGTAAAAACTAGCAGTGTTGTCCTCACCATCCTCACATATGTAGCAGGATTCAGTCTGTTTTTACGACCACATTATTATCTAGACGGTAATGAAAGCCTTGCCTCACCTTTGGTAGCTCATCTCTCTTCGAGGAATCGATGGAAGAGAAACCAGTGATGACTGAGCTTCTCTTTCAAAGACTTGATTCTTAGAAAGTGGAGAGAAATTATGATATCACCTTCTTCGCCTTGCATGCTTTGTATGCGGAGCTTTTCTCACAACGCCATTCACATCCCCTTCGCACTTCTCTCTCTGTCTTTATGCCTCTCTCTCATATTCTCTGTTTCGTTCTCATTCTGAATGTCTCACCAGCATATTGCTCTCGGTAATTAGTGACTTATATGTGCAGCGGCAGGGTTGCTGACTATTTTCTTATCTACCTCAAGCAGCAGAGCGCATTGAGCAGCTCAAACCAGCTCAGTGCCCGTGTGTGTATGCATGCACACGTGTGTGTATGCATGCACACGTGCCATTTGAGTATGTTTATGGGTGTGTGTGTATGTGCGCTTTTTGTCTTCGTGCAAGCGTTTGTGCATCTGAGGGCTGTGTTTTGGGACGTGCAGCTCTCTGGCAGTGCCACAGGAGGGAAGTGTTGGCCTGTGAGCTTTCTCGCCCCCCAGCCTCCCTCCTCGCATCACAATATGGAGATTCTCACAGACCTCATCCTCTCATTTAGTCTCCTCTCCCTCCTCTGCTCCCTGCACTCCACTCCTGCTCTACCCCTGGTAACATCTCTCGTGGGAGTGCAGCTCTCGGAGAACGCGAGGGGAGACACCAAAAGAATTTCAGGCTTTCGTGCTTCAAATCAAATTTATTACAATTTCTGGGTGGATGTCAACCTGACGATTAAAAACAAATGTTGTGCAAGAGATTAAAGGCGAGACAGGAAGACGAGAAATAAAGCAGGGAAGTGGCACAGAGCTAAAACTGAAATGGAAGCATGTTATTTAAGATGGCTTGCCCGCAGGGGCACACAATCAGTTTCTTAGTTAGAGCAAGCTTGTATTCCAGTCTCGGCTCTCCTCTGCCCGAGTCCATCTGTTTGTAAGACAAACACCTGGGCAGAGAGATCACTTCTGATCTGCAGCGTGTGTGAACTCTCGCCCGGTGTTAAATTCAGAGCCACGGCATACCTCTGCATTTGTTTTATAAATGATTTAAAAAGTCGTCCCTGCTAATGTATTCTGCCCTTGAGCACACACATTAGGAGTCTCCAGCACACTGCTGGTTATCATGCAAATGGAGTTAGCCAAGCCTAGCTTTGCAAGATTGGCTTGTTCACCGCTGCAGTGCATTTGTCTCTGTAATGCGTCTGTCTTATGTTATTTATGCACATTTGAACTGCCCGCAGGTCTGCCCGCGTCAACACGAACGTGTTTAACTGGGGACGCCGCTGCCATACGTCTCCTGTTCTCTAAGGGGGGGTCAGTCCTCTGGGGCCGCGGTTTCCTGATGTTTAGAGTTGATGATCAGAGTTAAAGACACACATACAAACAAGACAGAACCAGCATACCTAAGCGTTTCTTTGGCATTTAGCAGCAGATGTAATAACCTGCACACACGAGGTGCAGTTGTTGTGAACATGTCCTGCAGAGTAGTTGAGCAGGGCTGCTGATCATCTGTAGATACCGTGTTTGGAGAACAGACCTTTGTTTGGACGAGCTGGTGAGCGCTGGATGGATATAGCCCTTTGTTTGAATTCATGTGTGTCTGTTTTCCAGCCAAGGTGCAGCAGCATGGATATGATCAGAGCGCATCTGCGTGTGTACGTTCGGTGCATGTGTTTGTGTGTGACTGCATGTGTTTATCGCAGTGTTTCAGCCTGTGTACTTAATCCCAGGATCATCCCCTATTCATCCTCTCATCCTCCTCACTTACAGCCCTAATCCTGTCATCCCTCGCTCTTTTTTTTTTCCCTCCACCCAACGTTTTTATCCATTTATCTCCCAATCCTGTTATCTCTCGCTCACATCCATTGCCCCCTTCAGTCCCTGTCCCCCTCTACTTCATCCCAGCTCCTTTTCCGTCTCACCCCCTCTCTCTGCCATCACCACCACCCCCTCCGTCCATTCACTTTATCTTTCCTTCCCAACATCCCTCCATCCCTCTGGACCCAGTTCTAGCCAGACTCAGCAGATGTCTGAATGCTTGGCATCAGGGCTTTTTTTTTTTTTTGCTTTTTTTTTTTCCCCCTGCAGAGTTCAGTCCCTCCCATATGAAAATGCAGCGCAAGGAACTGCACTCTCATCCCTGCAAATTAAACGCCTCCTAACAATACAGTGTTGGAAAGTGACGGAACTGAGCCAAGAAGAAAAAGGTGCAATGCAGCGTAATGTTCAGGTTGAGGTTTAGGTAGTGGAATCGGGGCTGGCGCTTGCTCAGTTTTGTGAGACTTCCATCTGTGTGAGGAAGACAGCTGCAGCAGAGAGATGGTGATCTAGGAGCCTACCCACGCAGCTAGCTACCTAGCTGTCTACCGGCTGGCCTACCTACCACTGCTTTTTTGGAGCTGACAGGCTGCCACGCAATAAATAAATCATCAAAAAAAAGCTGCAATGCAGTGGGGGTCGCATTCGTGTTCTGTACTCTCAGGCAGCCAGTGCGTGGATAGAAGGCAGCATCTTCTTCCTTTCCCGTTTCTTGTCTCTCTCCGGGGGCTTTAGGAGACGGCAACAACATCAGCTTTCTGACTCCATCCAGACACAGGGTTAGATTGCTATATGGAAGGATGGATGCTTTGATGGATAGGAGGGATTGAGACTGAAAGGGAGGGAAAGTTTTAAAAAGAGGGGCGGGAACAAGAGGAAGCAAAGGGGGGGAGAAGAGCAGGAGGACGTGTAAGGCGAGTGTGTGAATGACAGACGCAGAGCAAAGAGAGAAGAAGAGAAGAGACTCGGGTTGGCAGGAGGAGAGAGACGGAAAGGCCCGAGGGGATCAGAGCAGCAGGGCCGGAGAGACGAGCAAAAGCGAGGCAGAGAGTGACAGGCTGACGAGGCTCGCGTGCTGGAGAAGTAGAAGCAGCAACACCGGCAGGAGGAGGAAGAGGGAGTGAACGAGGGAGAATTTGAATGTGTGAGGCAGACGTGGACTGAAGCCATCGTCAGCTCATGGTCCTGGAGCACAGACACGGGAGAGGAGGAATAGGAGGAGAACGCGAGACACAGACGGAAAAGGAGAGGAGAAGGAACGGGAAAGTGGAAAGCTGGTCAGCAGTTGTTCCTTTAGATCAGACAATGATGGGGCTGTACTACCAAGCTATGCTACCGGTGAGTTCGCATCTCAAGCAAGAGCTTCTTTCTCTCAAGTGGCTTTTTAGTATCGCGAGGGCCAAACTAGCAAAACAAGATACAATGTAAATGATTTTTTTGTTGTTATTTATTTATTTTAATTTGGCGTGATGAAGCAGTAATTGCTTTGCTGTTCATGGTGTGGCCTGCTCTGGTTAGCTGTGTCTTGGCCCAGGTAAGGCCTTTTTCAGATAGTTGGCAGAGCATCAGGCCGACAGCAGGGCTTGTCCCTGCAGCTCTGCTCATTTCACTTTTTTTAACTCTTTGCACCCATCTGTGATTGTTTTGATAGAAACGAAATAAATTTTTTTTTCTTTCTGTTAACCATACAGCATTTTGTCCTGGTGACACTGAAGTGCCGACGATACACAGGAGCAAAGCGTGTGCTTGCAGGGTATCAGCGCACTTGCATTAATAGTTACTTAACACCACAGATTATAATGTTTATACAGTTGATGTGTTGTGCGCAAGGCTGCTCTTAACATATGGTGGGCGTGTCTGTGCTACTTTAGCTCAAAAACAGCCTCAGGATGAGAGCTGTTCTCTGGCTCTGTTCTAGCATGTCCTGCTCTCTGGTCTTGGGTTCCTTTGGGCCTCAAGGCGGGTGTCGGGAATTGGGGGAGATGTCTGTGAGGCACACGCGTGCAGACGCGAAGTAGCAACTGCTGCTTGGATTGCCTGTGCTGACATGTATGTACATTGGGCACTGCGAGCCTTCTCCATGCTGACTGCACACAGTGTCAGATTATATTCCATATGGATGTGTGTCTGTGTGTGTGTCGTGTCGTGTCATGTCACTTGCAGAGGGGTGGAGGCTGAGATTTTCTTCAAGCTGTCCATGCGGTTTAAACTTCATCTTTGGATTGAGGAAGACAGGTGCTGAAGCGCAGTTGTTACTTTACACACACACACACACACACACACACACACACACACACACACTCTGCAGTTCCTGGAGTACTTTACTAGCACCCCCTCCTTTTCTAATGGCAACACTCAACTCTATGCATTTTAACCCTTCATAGGTCCACAGCATAATCTGTGTATTCTTAATAGCTACAGTAACAGTAGCTACTACAGAGTTAATACTGTCAACTTCATAGAGTAGGATGACATTTGTAGTGTGGGAAAAAGCAGCATTTCTTTTGTTTTTAATCACAGAGGAAGTCGTTTTGCATTATGAGAATAACATGGAGATGTTAAGAATGAGGTCAACTTGTTTGAGGTGACTTTAGTTTGAAAATGTCAACTTTTTATTTTGACATTTCTTCTTTCTGTTGTTTCAAAATGAAAAAAAAAACTTTAGTAATTTTTTTTCAGTTCAACTTCAGTCTGCAAATGTCAAATTAAATTTTTGACATTTCATCTTAATTCTCAAAATTCAAAATAAAGATAAACTCCTTCCTAAACTTCCTTCCCTTGCTTTTCCCTGACCTTTTCTCAGTTAATATGTCATTTGTACTCCTGTAAAATTCAGTACTGACGTTGTAGTTTTTCCAAATTTATTCAGTGACTGCAAAGTTGTGCTAACCTTTACATTTTTCTTTAAAAGCTCTTAAAAAAACCATTACAGTAAAGACGCTACTACTAACCCTGCTGCTGTTCACACCAAGGCAGTGCGAGAGCCAACCTTTTATGGTCATTGAGGCTGAATGTAAATACAGACCTCTGCTGTGTTACTGTGCACATATGATGACACAGTGACTGCATATAAGACTCCCAAAAACCAGTGAAGGTTCTTCTCCCTCCAGACCTCCAAAACGTCATGATCAACTCTCATTTTCCCACATGAGCCGTCTCTTTCTCCCCCCCGTGTTTCTGCTGTTTTTTTCTTTCCCCCCTTCCTCTGTAAATCTTTGCCTTGCAAGCTTGCGCAGCTGTGAGGCAAACACGTTATTCGTCTTTTAAAGAGAGTATTGCCAAATGGAGAATTGAGGTAATGACTTGAAGGGTGTGAGAGCAGGGGGGGCCGTGCCTTAGTCCCATGTGGGAATGCACTTTGAAGGTGACACATCACCAGTCACACCGGCTTCTGCAAAATTTATGGCAATGCTCTCTATTTTTGGTGACACGTCTCTATAGCATACTGTGGATAAACATCAGCTAGTGACCGCAGTGCAGTTGATGAAATACTAAAGGTTTGCCATAGCAAGACTTAGCTTCAGTTAGAATTTGTCACTGACTGGATCTGACTAGCTTGATGGTGCATTTGGTGGAAAATACGCTTCATTTCTCGGATTCTGTTTTGCCAGCGGGGCACCTTATCTGGTGATGGTGGTTCGAGCCACGAGAGTCAACTGATCAGCGTGTGGATTAGACTTTGTTCAGTCTGTTCGTTCCCTACACGCTGGGCAGCTAACGCGAGCTAGCCAGCAGGTATCTGCAGATATGAGGCTGATGTCAACAAACACAAACAGCAGGAGCAGATGAATTAGGCAGCAGACTTTGTTCTTACTGTGTCAAAACTAGACTGGTCTATAGTTGTTCGAGCCTGCATTTGAAAACTGTGCAAAATGATGAAAAGCTTCCAAGCTCTCCAGCTGTTTTGCTCATGTAGGCCCAAAAATATGTTTATGTCTTAGTTTATTGAGCATGCAGGGAAAAAGATCAAACTTGAATCAAAATTTAAATTTGGTGATGATTTGTTTGCAGCTGTATTGCCCGGCTGTGCGTCGTGTTAGTCGAGGCATTTAATTGGCAGCCCGTTTTTGCATTGCACACTGGACACGATCATGTGACTGTGCAGGCTCTGCCACAGCAGCACATGGTCCCCCAACTTGGCTGCTTATGTGCCAGTCCTAAAACGTCTTCTGTTTGCAAGAGAGTACTCAGTTAGTGCCATGCAGCGACAGATCTTCAGGGAAATTGGAGGGGATTCACACCCAAGTCTTTAATCCTCTGGGTTCTGTGTGCATGTTTGTCTGTGGGAGACAGCTGCCTGTGTGTGTGCTGAGAGTATTACAGTACAACAGCAGACAGTTTATTCTAGGTAGCTGCATGCTTAGCTTTATTCATTATTGTTATCCTTTTTGATTATGGGTGTTTCTTTGTGCTTTGCAAGTCTCAAAATAGAAACTTCCAGAGAAAACTAATTTCCCAATTTTACAGAGGGACACACATCGTGCATGTTACCAAAATAAACACTGAGCCAGAGTCCTCCATATTGGTGGTCTAATGCACTGTGTGAAACTGCTCCACCTGAGGGTTAACTGTTCTCCCACCGCCTGTAAAAGCCACCGTGATGCTGTCCGACACTAATGCTGCTGCTCTAAATGCCATTGCCCGAGGCCTGTGCGATGCGGGTTGAGGTGTGAAAGCACTCCGCATGTTACCTCACAGCAAATACGTGCACACAGAACACCACGAGTGTCGTTGTGCAGAAGAAGCCGAAATGTATGCGGTACTGTATCTCCTAGGTTACCTTCCCCTGCATGATAAACAGCAGTGTAACACTGGGTGTCTGCACACACACCATACCCTAGCTTACACTGCAGCAGGAAGTCAGTGCTGCTGGGCTTTTACATTTCATCATCTTCTGCAAAAGGTATGGCAGCAGGGAACGAATGGTCCATCTTGTAGCATTTTTCAGTGTTGGCAATCTAAGATTTATCCAAGAGTAGATTAAGATTTTCGATTTCTGAACTTATGTGATTTTTAGATTTTTATTGGTCCTTTTAATGTTTGCAAATTGTCAGTGATCGAGGTTTAACAGATGATTTTACTGCTGAATGCTCTGTAAATCGGTTGAAATGAACGAGTCGGGAGGCTTTAATTTTTTAAGTGTTAAGTGCAGCGATGAGCTGAGTGCCATAATGACATAAAAGTCAGCATACTTCTTAGAAATATTGTTATTATGATTTGGAAATTGGTGAAATGCATAATGCAGCAGATCACATGTCAGGCTGAGAAATGGGCAGATTAAGTGTTTGGACTGAATTATCATGCAGTAGAAAGATTGCAGACAGTGTGCAGCGAATTTGGACACATTAACCTGAAATTGGCATCCAAGTTCCTCACTGAAATATATCAGTGTTGTTCTCCATTTTTGGCTTCTTTCTTAAGGGTCCACACAGTAAATCATCTGCTTTCATCTCATCCTGTTCTTCCATCCTTTGTCTTTTCCCAACAGTGGCATATTTTCCACTGACCTGCTGCTTCAACCGATTTGATACGGAAAGGTCATTCTTCACGATCCGCATTTTTGGTCTGGCACAGATTTTTAAGCTGGACGCCCGCCCTGATGCAACCCTCCCAATTTATCTGAGCTTGGGACCAACGCTGGCTCGAGGCCTCCATGGCTGGGTTTCACTGGAATATCTCAATGAGGGATTTAATGAAATTTTATGGTTTCTATTTTAATTTAAACTGCTCTTGAAATTGCTCATAATATTAAATATTTTTGGAAAAATATTATTAAATCATTATAAAATCATATTATAGCCTCAGTCGCTGCTGTGGGACTTTAACATAGCTTTCATCATTAATTATTCTGCAGTTCTGTTGATGCTTTGTTAAAAAAAAAAAAATGAAATCCCTGTTATAATTTCATCCGAGCCAAAAGTTGTTTTGCAAATGTATTTTTTTCTGATCAATAGTTTAAACCCTTTAATATCAACTCACTGTCATTATTGACAATTAAAACATCAAATCCAGTCATCTAAATAAATGGAACCTAATAACCCGTTATTACTATTATTGAGGAGTAATTGATTGTCACGATAATTATTGTGATTCATTTTTCGACCTTCATATAATTGACCAAATACTCAGACGGTGATGGTTTTACTTCAGCACAGCGATGGTGCTCCAGCTGCTCTTTATCAACTGTCATAAAAACACTGACAGTCTTGCACGTGATGCATTATTGTATGCGCAGGCGAACTTACTGCACAACACACCGATATTGACTGTTGCAGTTTTTCTAAAGGAAAACAATTTTGGTTGGTTATTTTTAGGACACATCGCCCAAAGTGAGTGCGAGTGTTTGAGAGAAGTCTGTGTGATTATGGTAATGATACTGATGGTGATGTTGATCAGAGCTGTCAAAAACCGACAGGCTGCATGTCACAGATCTTAGCGGAGCTGCGGAGCCGCTGACACTGACAGACAGCGTGGGGTTAGTCTGTAGTTCATACAGCGGGTTAGGTATTTGGTTTATGTTAATTTTTTATTTTAAACGAGTGGAAATCGACACCACCTCAGCTTGGATATCTCCCTGATCCCCAACCGTCATCGTTACTCAGTTACTTAGCTTAGTTTTTCCCAACTTGACAACTCTTTGGAGTTTGTTATTTTTTCCTCCTTAGCAACAACTAGCCATCGAGCATGGGGTCACTCTCTGCACCTCTCTGTTAGTCATCTCTGTGCAGTTTTTGGAAGAGAAAAGCAAAAAGGCACATGTGCAATGTTGTTCTAGTAGTTTGTTACCAAAATGGAGGCAGTGCAATTTGTGATATTAATAAAAAATAAAAGACTTTTTTATTTAGGCTGTGTCTAATTTTAAAACAGTTGTAAAAATAGCAAAGCTGCGTGTGGTCATTTTTGTCAGACGACGTTGTGGTTATAAAACCAGAGTCCTTAAGAGAAAATGCCTTTTAATTAAATATAAAGTTGTGTGTCCTGCTTTCATCATCTTCAGCAGCACCCCACCCACTGCTCTCCCACTCAAGAGCTCCAACCAAAGCATTAAATATTCGCCGTTGATCGCTCCGGAAGCTCCTGACCGCCTTAACAGGAGTCGGTGGTTACGGCTAACCTACGAGCTGCTTCTGATTACAGTTATAGCTGCAGCATATGGAACGGGAGCTTCGACTTAAGGTTCTGTGTTGAGGCACTTTTGTTGCCAGATATCTATCTATGTGTCCTCTGGATGTGAGCCAGTGCACTATGGATGTACCTCTAAATGACAACTGGCGCACATTCAAGAGAGAGAGGCAGCGTCTGCATAGAGGCAGCTGTATAAGGAGATGGGGCTGTGGCCTGTTTGATGGACATATCAGTGCAGTTGGGGCTTTGAGTGACTGGAGAGGAGAGAGAGCCAGTGGGTTTGAAAGAAGGCGAAAAAATATGGGCCTCTTGCTTTCATCAAGCGTGGCAGGCAAGAATGAAGGGAGGGAAGAGAGGGAAGGGTGGGTGGACGGGGGAGATAAACACAGGCACACTGACTTCAGCTGAAGGGAAAGAAAAAATAGATGGACTGTAGTTGGAGAAGAATCTGTGAGTAGTATTTCTGCCTTCAGCCAGACAACTTAGTAGATAGTTGCAATAGACAAATTGTCATGAATTTTTCAGCATCATCACAATTTGGGTGTTGACTCTGTGGCTGGTGTCAACACCTAAGCTGACCCCCCCCTGCCAGAATCCTCTGTGTGTATGTAAAAACACAGTCTCAGGTCTCTCAAGTAAATCGCCCACTGTGTGTTTTGGGATGAATATGTCGTGGTTTCTTATTTGCGATATCAGATTTTAATTTTGCGAGCTTTTCAGCTGATACTTGAAGCTACTCTGTTTTCACCTTTGCTCAGATTGCTTTTCATGACACTTTAATAAGAAGCATATCCTGTTTAATCTTATCTTACAGCGTCAAAATTCTTCCTTTGGAAAGTTTTTCTTGAAACCAGACGTAACTCTAATGCAGTGTCTCATTATTTCCTATAATTCCTCTCTCCCCGCTAAGTCCCCCTTTCATTTTTCCACGGTTTTCTTTTTCCTTTCCCCCCTCTCTCCTTTTTTCAGTATGTGACGCTGCCATGTAGGGCAGCACTGCTCCTTAGTCAGCGGGTCGGGAATGCCTGTGTCACCCTAACACTGTAGTCTTATCCAGTCTGATCTGGATCCAGTGACAGCTTTATTCCTTGTCCTGTTTATTAGTTCATTTATTTATCCAATAATTCATTTAAAAAAACTGTATCTTTTAATTTGGTATCCGACTCACAAACATGGTCATAAGCACTCTGTTTGTTTTGTTAAGCCTCAGCAGCAGGATGATGAATGGTACAATACTTCAAGATGCTTTTTTCCGTATGACTAATTATGCTACAAGCAGGCGGCGGCATTAGAAGAGGTCAGCTGGTCCATTGTTTGGTTGATATGCTCTCATCCGACCAAATTAATATTGGTCTGCCATTACCGTGGATTTATGCTTCAGCCGGAAATCTACGCCGTAGCTACTGCTGGAAATAGTCAGTGTGGCTGTGTTTTGTGAGAACAGATGATCAAAAAGTCAAGTGTAAACTTTTGCACATCACAGCTCAGCAAACAACAAAACCTATCATGCAAAAGCACTCAGCTAACCTGTCAGTGTTGTTCTACCAATGTTTGTGTGAAAGGCTCAAGGCTTTCAGTGTAAACGCACCAGGATTGGTTTATTTGAATGTTTGGACTCTCGCATGCAGCCACAGCTTCACCGAGCCCCGCTGTCTGTTAGTAGCAGCAGGTCCACAGCAGCCCAAACTGGATGTGAAGCTTGGTTTCTCAACAACATGGAAAAAGAGTTAGGGATTCCCTTTAAAATAACAATAGCTTTTATGAGTATTTATAGTAATGTAGACTAAAAAGAATTACTCCCCCTCTCACAAAAGCAGTTCATTGGTTGCCGAGTAGGTGTGACTGTCTTTGGCTGACTACGGCAGCTTGAGTTGTTAGCATTGCATAAATGCACGTAGTCCAGTTTTTTCAGGCCCGATCTAATTCCCCTTTCCTCCTTGCTATGTTGTCACTCTTTCCTTTCTCCACTCAGTCTTCCTCCTTTCTGCACTAGGAGTGTGTTTTTGTGACTCAGCCATGGGTCGGGATATGCCTGAAGAACACACCCTTTGGTGGCTTAACACAGGCTACTGCACGTTTATGAGCTCACATGCCCTGACAAGAACGCTTAAGCTTTGATTTAACATAGCCAGGCTAAGGCCCAGCTAATGAATTTTAATGGCGCGTTATCTCTTTTTGAACAGGTTTTTGATGGGCCGTCTTTATCACAAGGTGACAAAGACCGTAGTTGGATGCAAAACACACAGTTTTCTTTTTTCCTTTTCCCCTAACATGCATTTCCTGCAGTCAGAACAGTAGTGGACGAGTTCCCCAGATTTTTCCAGCCTGTTTGTGGATTACGCAGTCTCCTCTGATTCCTCCACTATCAGCTGGGCTCAGACTCCAGGAAGCTGCTTGTGTTGCAGATGGGCCTTTTAGCCTCGGTTGACTGTTTACAGCCACTGCAGCTGTGACTGCAGAAAAACAGTAAGCAGTCGGGCTATAGGATTAGAGAAAGGGAAAGAGCCCATTTGCTTTGCGGCATCTTAGTTACTCTGCCTGATTAAAAAGGCTGTCTGGAGACAGAGTGTCTCTAGGCGTCACCCAGCCCAGATACAGCCCATGGCAGAGACCAGACCAGTGGTTAATGGTGTTGGATGCGGTGTGTCATCCTGCCTAGCTTGGTAGAGAAAAAGCAGCCCTGACCCCAAACTTGATGGCCTTTTTTTTTTTTTTTTTAAATAAATCCATCTTTTCTTTCAGCCTACCTACTCATTCTGCTTCTCCCTGTCCATCCTCTACCTTTCTTTTACTCTGGCTTTGCTGTAAATGCCCTTGAGTGTGTGAAATGATTGAAGCAAGCAATAGTGCAGAGTCACCACACACCCAAACACACACAACATAAAGATATATATGTGTGTGTATTTGTGAGCGTGCTAGAGCAGCAGCAGCAGCTTTAAAGAATCTGTAGGTGATCCTGCCGCTGATACAGAGCCATAGGCAGTGAAGCTCCCGCATCTAATCTGAAGTACAGCTTATCTTCCCAAGTAGTCACACAATGCAGCAGTGTATGTAAATATGTCACAGTTTACATGCCGCTGTTAGTATTTATCTACCGACTTGTCGATCCATCCTAGAAGCATCTTTGTATCTCAAACCTTGTATCAAATTTCGCAACTTCATAATCTATGATCCCCTCCTTATCGGGGTCGCTATTCCAGCTGGCACAGGGCGAGAGGCAGGTCACCAGTTTATTGGGGAGACAGCCATTCGCACTCACATTCATACTTAGATTAATCTAACCCCAGTAATAATGACTTGGGACTGGAAGGAAGCAGGGCTACCCACAGTCCACATAGAAAGGCTGCAGCTAGATGTTGGGAGTCAAACACAGGACGTTGTTGCTGTGAGGCAGCAGTGCTAACCACTGCGCCACCATACTGCCCTAATAATAGATCTGTTTGCTGTAAATATTTCATGGTCGGCTGACTGAAAACACATGCCTGTCAGAGATGTGGAGGTAAAGCGAGGCAGGGAATGAAGCAGTGACTGTGTGGTAAAGGAGAGAGAGAGAGGAAGAGAGAGTGAAATTTGATAGGCAGGATTTTAACCCCCTCATTCTCTCTCCGTCAGGGAGCTGCAGTCGCAGTAAAAAGCTCACTGAGAATATATGTTAAGCTGTCTCTGTCTCCCCCCTCCCCCTCCTTCCCCCGCTCCCGCAGGGCTCTCAGGATTCGACAGGAGGACAGGAGGGTTTGGTGGCCCCACCCTTTACAGCATTCCCACCTCCACCCCCTCCTCAAAACGGTCTACCGGGAACAGAGTTTGGCCCTGGGGCCATGTTTGGTGCTGGAGGCCAAGGTGCAGCAGAGGTAGGGGCTGGTGCAAATGGAGCCCCCACCTCCACCAACAACAACAGCAGCAATGTAAGCACCACGATTTCATTTCCCTTTGTTTTTTTATTTATATATATATATATATATACTTGATACCTTGTAGAGGTGGGCGGACGGATTCAAATATGAATAGTTTGTATAGCAAAAACTGGTATTGGTATCAGATCGATTGATACTATCCTCTAAGTTCAGTGTGTAGTCCACTGAACTGTATTACAACATTTTTGGAAATGAAACCGTATACCTTAAATATCCATGGAAAATGTCTGAACCTATTTTTTCTATGTTGTCTATTTTTTTAATACCCTAAAGCACATTTAAACAACAGACGTTGACCCAGAGTGCTTTAGAGACGGGCACATTTATACTTCACGTCTCCAAAAAAAACAGTTTCAAAATACATGAATACATGAAAAGCTGAGAGGTGTGTTTTGTTGACTAATTGTTATAGAAAATTAAAAACACAGTGATTTAGTGATCATTAAAATGTGTTCAGAATTTACAAGTTGATAATGATTCATCTCATAAACCACGACACGCTGTGCTGCCACAATAATATTAACTCTCTCAAATCTGAGGTAACAGTGGCTGCCTGCTCAGTTTTTGGCATTCCTCAGCAGACTTCATTACCGACACCTGACGGTTAGTTGACTTTCCTCTAACAGCAGTAAAGTAATCGTCAGGTGATTTTAGTTTTAATAGCAAGGAGCTACGGATCTAAATTCCCATGTTGTGTTTATATTAGCTTAGCTTGAATGTCAACAGCCAAATCTAATAAAATAAAAACATCTCACTGCATTTGCTAAAAGTCAATATGATCACATTGCCTCCCTAAAGATACTGGCATGAAATGAGCATTCATCTCATCTTCATCTGATCAAACTGAGACATTTCTGTTTTAATCTTTTTCGCTTTATATGCAGATGCAAAAAACTGTGCTTTTACTTAGTCTAAACTTTTCGACTGCAGGATATGTGAATTTGGGTGACTCCTTTCTACAAACATTTAATTACGAACAAACCTGAACACATCCTGTGTAGACAGGCATAAGAGCGAGGCTGCCGGCAAAACTGTGTGGACGCGCCTCTTCTCATTTCTCAGCTTGTTTCATTGTTGATTCCTAGTCCCTCCCATCTGGGTTACTAGCTGAGGCTAAAAAACCCCAAACGCTTGATCAAAACGAGAAACCGCCAGTCAAGTTGGACTCACGATCCCCACGGGCTTTTACTTTGAAGGATTTTGCGTGTATCTTATCAGAAAACAGGCATAAAATGCAACGGGCGCTCTTTATTTTCACTATAGTTGACTTGTCCATGTTATTTTAAGAAACTTTGATCAGTTATTTTGTTTCTTCTTCTTATTTTTTTTAGAAGTAGGAGGAGCTTTTCACACTGATCACATCAGTGCCTCTTTGAGGAACACGCTTTCTTATGATGATGTCTGGCATTTTGACCCCTCAGTTAAATTTAACTTTAAATACATAATTTTAAGTACACCTATTGATATGATGATCAAATAACAGCGGTCTAACATGTCGCTACTGAGCTAATGAGTAGATTTTAATCTAAATATAAGAATGTATTAAGACTCACATTGAATCTTTATTTCATTATTCAAATTCATGTCTTCTTTTTTGTTTACCAATGTGTTTAAAAACATAAATAATTGAGTATTATATAAGTAAAAAAAGCTCAAGTCACCGTGCAGCTCACACCTGGATAGGAGGGCAGTATTTTCTGGTTACCACAGCTTGACCAGATACGTAGTGTCATATCTTTATTTTATTTTATTTTTGTAACTTTTGAGTTCTTTGACTTGCTGTACTGAAGAGGAAAGGAGAGAGGAGTTGAGGCAACAGGCATTTAAATAAAATAAAAATAAATTGCTTGTGTTTTTTTCCATTTCGGTTTATTCTCCATTGTTTCTTCTTCTCCTGCTATCTATACAGCGCTATAACTTGACTCCATCTGTCTCACTCTCCTCTTCTTCCCACAAACAGAAGACAGAGGAGACGTCTCAGGGTGAGGCGGGTGTACAGTGCGGCGCAGGAGGCACAGGAGCGGGAGGCTCAGCAGGAGACTCGACAGAGGCCAAAGGGACCCCCAAACGCCTCCATGTTTCAAACATCCCCTTCCGCTTCCGGGACCCAGACCTCAGGCAGATGTTTGGGGTAAGAACTGTTGGAGCCTCATTTTTAAGGTGGGGATCAATAAATCAGTCTAGACACCCTGCGTCCTCCATATAAGGGGCTGCCTCAGAGCAAATGACAAAAGAGTGAAACGGTCATAAAGAAAGGAGACTGATGGGTGTTCTCTTATCTGTGTCATCATGTTTGTATGAGTGTCAAAGTAGGAGGAAAGAAATGGAGCAGAGTTCAACGCAAAGAAATGCACATTAAAATGCAAATGTTGTCTTTTGTGTAACAGTGACCCCTAGTGTAAAGTAGCTTTAATTCAAATAGCTTTACATGGCCCTGAATGACTTTTATTAATTAAGCACAGAATCGTGAGATCCCTTATTGATATAAGATTGTTGGCTAATATTTCTTTCCTCAAATTTCTTCGCAGCAATTTGGGAAGATCCTGGATGTTGAGATTATTTTCAATGAGAGGGGTTCAAAGGTAAGTGCGCATCAAGCATCTGATACTCAATGCTGTGACCGGCTTACTGCTGAAAGATTTCCTGTGTAACTGTGACTATTTGTCATGTGGTATTAGCAGTCCGCGTGAGAAATCGCTGTTCCAGAACTAAAGTCATCTGTTTAACAGTGTCAGAATGAGTCCCGCAGATTGTCCTCTACCGGTCGGCAATCCCTTCTGACATGCCCCTCACTCACCATCAACCTCTCTAACCTCTGCTGCGTACCACAGGGTTTTGGCTTTGTGACATTTGAGAACAGCGCAGACGCAGAGAAAGCCAGGGAAAAGCTCCACGGCACACTGGTGGAAGGTCGTAAGATTGAGGTAATTTTGCTCTCTCCCTTTCTCTTCCTTCTTTTCTTGTCTCCTCTCTCTACTCCCACCATAATTCTGCTTGATCACTGACGTGCTAGCTAGCTCCCATCCTCCCTTTAGTGATATGCTCTGATGCAGCCCAGTGGTATCCCACACCAGTCCTCTGCAATATGTTTCTTGTTTTTAAAACCCAAAAGACTTGATTTATTATTTTGATGTTTTGTTTTTGTGGTGGGAATGATTAGGGGTGCAAGAACACTACACTAAGGCATGCTGGGTACTTTTCCTCTGAAGTGTTTCCCCCCCTGCCCTGCCCTCCATATATTAACCTGTTGTCTTTTTACCTGCCCCCCTCAACCGATGCACAACTTGCAGCCACGCTAACGTTACAACTTCTCGTGCAACAATTGGAATGAGATTTGTGCATTTTGCACCGGAGGGCACAAGTGGAACGCAGTGAAAGGACGATGCATGGCAGATTGCTGTCAGATGCTCTTATTTTTCTCCCCCAGCATAGAGAAATCCTTCTGTATTCCCCTCTCCCGGTGCTGTGGCTAAGTGGTTGTGACAGCTTTTGGCTCCTGATGCAACAGCAGCATGCTGGGAATCACAGCAACACTGACGCATGCTCACTTTATGGAAGTCTGGGTTCTTTCTGATGAAATGTACACTTGATTTTATTTATTTTCTGGTTTTTGTGGTTTGAGGTTGTGTGTTTTTTGTGTGACATTCTTTCCCATGTTTTACCTGAAGCATGTTCTTAGTTTTTGAATTGAGTTTTTCTTTTTTTTCCTTCCCTCTTTATTTTAATTGGGGTTTCAATCAGCCAGTTATCCATATCGGATCACTTGACTTGTGCCATCGTAAGCCAGGATTTTGTGCATGGGCTTACTGTGGTGATTTCCTTGTGACGAGTATGTATGTGTGTGTCTGTCTGTGTGTGGGTGTGTGCAAGGCAGTTCCTGCATGATGGATGAGGCTGGAACCTTTTTAGTTATGTACTCTCAGTTCTGCTGCAGTGTGGTGGAGAATGAGAAACATCCACCTGCATCCACTGGTACAACATTATATTCCCCTCCGCCACCTCCACCTTCAGTCAGTCAGCAAGCTGAATGGATACTGATGGAGCCAGTTTACCATGCATCAGTTTTTCCTTTTGTATATCAACAACCTGTGCCATTCCTGGCATCGCTTTAACCTGATTCTGTGACTCTTCCCAGATTTTTGCATGATGTAAGTCACTTGTCAAACAGCAAGACATCTTTGTTTTCAGTCGTCACTCTGCATGTGTTTTGTTGAACTCCAGTAGCAGCGATGGCCTCGTAGTGAGTCACGTATCAGCCGCATGGTGGGTCAGCAGCAGGAGTCTGTAGAGCAGCCTCTCTCTTTCTGTCTGTTTATGGTGCATGGGCTTGAAGACAAAAGGCTGGCGCAGGACAAACAGTGGATTTGTGTTTATACATTCTTCCAGCCAAGGAAAAACGGCCGGACATTTCTATTTCAGGCAACGCTCTCTGGCAGTTCTCCTTTCTCGCAGATGTCGCTGCAGTAACTCACGCTTCAACCGGTCGTATGATTTCAGAGTTTGTTGAAGTTTGTTTTCAGAGACAAATATGGTAAAAGAGCAACAGTGAAATCTCACATTTCTTTTATAATTCAGAAACTCTGAAATATAGGCCTGTGCGACTGTTTAGACATAAATATTTCACCATTACGTGTGTGACTAGAGTTTACTGCTATCCAGTGGCCTGGGTTTAGCTGATGTAGATTTAGTTGTGCATGATTTATATTTTAATCTGGTAATTTGGAGCCTCGCTGAGGCAGTACTGCTGACAGCTGGATGTTTATTCTTGCATGTTTATTATGTATGGCTATTTTGTTGAATTAGTTGTGGTGACGGGCTGTTAATTTACTTGTTCGGTTGGCATGAACTGAGTTACACCTGAGTGCTTATAGCTTGTTTCACTTACTGGGGGAAAAAGGCTTGATAGCTGAACTCCTAGACTGATTTTGACTCAATGATTGATAAAGGAATGCTGTACTGTACTCGAGTGCTGGCTTGTTTTTATTCTTGGTGCATGCAAGTGGAATTGGGTAGTCTTATTTTATTTCCTTTTTGTTTTCCTACTAGCTCCCCATAGTGTGCATGTATGTGGATTAAATGAAAGAGAGTAGAAACAGAGTTGTTGTACTTAAAGTTACACTGTACTTCTCTTTGTCTGGAATAAAACTCTGCGCTTTGAAGAAGTCAGTTTCCTGTATGCTTCCAATGTATCCATGTAAGTGGCCCAACTACAGTTCTTTGTCTATACCTGCTTCTTCCCATCTCATCACCATTTACTCTATATATAGACCATTGAGTGCTATAGGCCTATATATAGTTGTGACAATGTGGATCTTGTACACACTTTCAAACATGCGCATCTTCATCTATCCATGGCTGTCTTTCTGATTGTGTGTATGCCCTGACATAAAGCAGCCCACACTCCAAGCATCTGTCTGACTGTACCATTTTGGCTGTCATTAACGTGTTGTTTTATCTACATTTTAGTCACATGTTGTACGTGCTATCACAGATTTATTCTACTTGTAGTTAGTGGCTGTAAGCGGAGTTGATTCGGGTCCAATCATAGTCTCAGTTCCAGTTACAGAAAAATTAAAGGGAGCCTTTTTCTTATTTTCTGTCTCTAAAGGTGGATGCTTATGTTAAACATAGCTAAAATTTCAAATAATAAGGTTTAGTGTCATCCCTGCGCATACAAGTCCTCTCAATGCTTACTGTTCAGATATTTGTTTGTTTTTTAATTGTCTTTGATTTGTATGTTGTCAGCCAGGAGCTTATATCCTTATATGGTCATCTCAAGCAGACCACTGCTGTTTGGGAGGGGCAGCCAATCAGATGAAAGTCAGCTTACAGGGATAGGATGAATAAAGATAGGGCTGGAATAAAATAAATATGGTAGAGCTTGGAATGAACATAATGGGTCCACTTTATTTTTAGGCTGGTGTACACATCTGGTGTGCGCCTCGCACATTTTGAAACAATGCAGCTGTCGTAACTGTGCTTCTGGCTGATGATTGGATTCAGCTCTGTGTGAACAACAGCTGCTGGTCACACAGAGCAATTTTCATTTGTTCAGGGAGCGAAGTTTTAATGTTTCCTTCTTTGTTTATTTATACGGGACCGTCTGAAGGTGAAGATGTATGATGCTAGGCTATTAACTTTTTGATTAATCCTAATAATCATGATCGAAGCACACTTTGATCGCACACGCAGAATTAAGTTGTTGCAAGTATCATATTTTACAGGTCTTCACACATCCATAGAAGAAATGGTATTGAGACAGAGACCATGTTGGACCCTGCAAACTCCCATTCACTAACCCTCGCTCTAGAATTGTGCGTTTGCGATCGATCTGTGTTGCTGGAGTGTTATGGGAAGTGAAGGCTCCTCCGCGGCGCAGAGTTTTAGTCAGATATAACACAAGAGCACAGAATGGCTGACACGTGTGTGTCTCTCTGTGCCACGAACGGTGCAGCTTTGCATGCAAAGTAGGGACTCGAGTCGGGGGTGCAAGCGAGCCCGAGGAGTGTCGTCATCGCTGCATGGATGTGTGCGGGTGAAAAGGGAGGAGAAGCAGTTGTGTCTGTGTTTCTGCATGCCTGACAACGCATATTCTCACCAAACGGTGCTGCTGCCACACGCTCCTCTAACAGACACAGTTGGGCCTTCAATCAGTCGTTTCCCCGTGAGAATTTCATTTGAATGAACTCGAATGCGAGTCACAGGATCAGCCACGGTCTGATTCGAAGGCTCACCTGTCATAGATGACCACGGCCCCCCACCCCGCACGTACACACACACACACACACACACACACACACACACACACACACACACACACACACACACACAGTATTTGATCTGTTATTTGAGCTTTCTGTTACTGCATGAGTCACCACGGCCAAGATTAATGAATGAAATGTGAGCGTGTCCGTGTGTGTTTACGAAGAAAGCGGTTGAAAGAAACGGGGAAAGAGAGTTTGCACTTTGCCCTTTTCAACCCTTGATCTGTCGCTGTGTGTCTGCTCTGTTCTTTCTCTTCAATATCCCTTCATTCTCTTTTCGCCAGTCACATTTGTCTTTCTGTCATTTCGTATTGATTAGTTTGGAATAGACGAAAAGATGTTTGGTCGGTTTTCTTTGTTTTTTTTTTGCCTTATTTTATTTTATTTTATTTTATCATCCATCTAGTTTTTCTTGTTTGACTGGCCTTCAGTGTGCTCTTTTGTGGTGACTGGATAAAAGTGGAAATTATAGTCACTCAGTGTCCAAACACACATTTCTTCCTTCTGTGGCGTAACTTTGCTACACAAGAATCAGTCCATTTCTATCCAAAAATGTCCCTGCTTGCCCTTTTGACTGGAAATAGACCCAGGCAGCAATAAACTGACTTTTGCTATTCTGCTCTAACGATGGAGGGTGGTGTTATTTGGTGTCTTCTTTTCTTTTCCTTGGAGGTGTTCCATTTGCTCCTTAGTTATTTTGTGGCTAAGGTCCCCCTCCCCAGTTACCTCCATTCTTCTGGACCATGTTCTCTAGAGCGCCGAACACCTTGCTGCCACGTGTTTGTTGTTACAATGGTGAGAGCATCGAGAGCTAGCATCCTCTCTCCTTTCCCTTCCTCTTTCTCTCGTACTCTGCTCTGAGCTCTAACTATGCTGCTATCAGGTTTGGGGCAAAAACAGGTGGTGGTTGGTGGGGAGGGCGGGGAGGGGCATTTAGGTTTCTTTTGTTCCTGGGATTATTTGTTCCTTTATTTATTATATTTTTTCTGTTTCCCTGACGACTTCTGTGTGTTGTTGTCAGTCTCCACGGTAACCACTCGCTGTTTCTACGGTAACGGTAAGTTGTGTACAAACATCTATCACTAAAATTGATCCCCTTTCCCACCCACCCTTTAAATGGGTATTTATCTATTGTTACATTAACACTATTAATCTTTACATTTCTCTATACCGATGCTTTTAATGCGATAGGCCCATGCAGTGTGAGGCCTTATTGGTATTGTGTCATTTTTCAGTGCACACTGCAATATCACAAACACACACACACACACACACACTCACACAAACAGACTGACACAGCATCTTCCAACAGACCTGATCTTTTTTAGCAGTAATATTTCCTCCACATGGCCGTCCCCCACCCCCTCGCTCCCTCCTCCACCACGTCATTAACACCTCACTGGGAATGACCGAATGTAATCACCCTCCTCTTTTATTGCAATGACACGGCTATCTACAATCCCATCTTATTAATTCTCCATTGGACTCAATGCATATAGCATCCATTTCTTGATTAATAAAAAAGAAATCAGCAGAAATGAAACAAAGCTTTGCTCCCTGTGCCGCCTACGATCGCTTTGACTGAATGCAGAACTTGCAGGGCAATTTAAGGCTACCCTGGTTTTCAAGTTTTTGTTTCTTTTTCTTTAATTTCTTTTTTTTAATTTCACCGGTCTGTCTGCTTTTCGGGGAGAGCACATTTATCAGATATTTGCCAATTGGACGCGGTGTTTTGAAAAATGATTTGCCGCTCACACAGGCTGAGGCCTAATGCTGAACATGTGGCGAGGCAGGATCTTGGCATATTATACTGCAGACAGTCGCTATGCCAGGAGAGCCCTTTCTGTGTTTACTGCCAAGGCAAAGATTTCACAAATGTACATACCGAGGCTAGCACACTGGCTTTGCCTTGACGTTAAAAAAACAATTGGAACAATAAACATATATATATTGGGATGTTTTCTTCAATTGATGTACAAGTAAAACCATTAGGAACCATCCAGACACAGTTGCACCAGTTTTTCATACAAGTTTGGCTGGAAAGTTTCTTATTTCCAGTCCAGCAGTTGAATAAAATGGGTCGCACCATTAAAACTTGTTACTATCCAATTAAGACCTGTTAGCCTTTTTCAACAGGAACTTCACAGATGTTTGTGATGTACCTTTTAAAGTTTGCAGTATGTTGTTTTTCTTGTAAACACTTCACACACGAGGTAGCTGGAAGGGGTTTTTGCAGTTAAACTATATATCAGATGATGCCACAGCAGCAACTGGAACAGACTGAAAAACTGAGCACATTCCACACCATTCTGTATAAACCCTAGAGATGCTTGGGTTGTAAAATCCCAGTAGATCAGCAGTTTTTGTGAATTCCTCAGCCTGCCTGGCACTAACAAGCATGTCACATTTGAAAACACTTGTATCACATTTCTACCTCATTGTGATGCTCAGTTTGAACCAGCAGGTAACCGTGACTATGCCTAAATACATTAAGTGCTGGTTAGATTTTCCATTAAGGCCAAATAGGGCCATAAGTGAATTATTTCTTAATAATTAAGTAAGCTTAATTTCCTCATATTAAATTCTGACCGGAGGCATCGCCCCCTGCTGGCCACTGGAAAGATGCACTTGGTTTCACTCTTTTGGTTGGTTCTGTTACACAACAGCAATGCCTGGGAGTGTTTAGCTGTGAATGTTTTATTCTATTTAGATTTTAAATGAAACCTAAATAAGAAGTAGTTTATTTGGTGCAACTCATTTTAAAGTGACTGCCTTCAATAAACTAACAACAACAAGTTTGAGTGAATGAAAAGCTGATGCAGCCCCCAGCTTGTTATCACTTACTGAATCAGCGAGTTTTGTGTAACCATATGCATCTCTAAACCGATATGGGGTTTACCTTGCTGTTTTTTGGGTCTCTATTATGCTGCCTTTTCTTTTATGTTCCTTTGGTTTGGTTTTCTTGTAGTGGACTGTCTGTGTGTTAGTAGTTGTAGTAGTAGTCGTAGTGTACTGGTCTTTCAGTTTGTGACACACAGTTTTAATGCCTGGCATAGTGTCTCGTGTTTATTTTATTTCTCTCCTTTTTTGGGAATGAGGATTGCTCTCTCACTCTCCTCCTCTCTCTCACTCTCTCTCCTTCTCTCTCTCTCTCTCTCTCCTCCCTCCATCCTTTGGTGCTCTGTTTCTCAACCCACCACATACAGTGAGATTTTTCAGGAGAATGGTCACCAAAACTGATTGCTTTTTTTGAATGATGCACCTTGGTATATATATATATATGTTTTATTTTAAAGAGTAATTGTTTTTAGTTTGTTTTTTTTCTGTGTGTGTGTTGCTCATGTAAAAATTTCTCCCTTGTTCTCGTTTTTCTTCACTCCATCTTTTCGTTCTCCTGTTTATTTCGTACATGGACTGGCTCTGTCTCTTTACTTCTCACTTTTGCATCCCGTACTCTTAACCTCCATCCTTGTCTCGTACGTGTTTGGTGTGGGAGTGCTGCGATTGTTTTGATTGGTCTCTATGCTGCATCCGACGCTTGCTGATTGGCTGAAATTTTCCTTTTTTAAAAGGTTTTTTTCTTATTTTTTTTTAAAATTTTGTTCATTCTTTTCTTTTTTTTAGTTTGTTACTCACTCTTGGTCATGTGATGCGCCCGTATTTGGCTGCGTGTAATTTCTGTGTTATATGATTATTAATTTTGTCAAACAAATGTTTTTTACCCCACTCTTTCTCCCCCTCTCTTTTGAATTTTATTTTTAAAACTATTTTCTTTTTAGGTACGTAAACCCCACAAGTTTGGTTTCATATGGAAATGTGACTTTGTTTTTGTCTGGTTTTACTGTCCGGGTCCGACTGGGAGGGCAAAAGTGGGCTGAGAAAGGATGAATGTTTGATTAATCATTAACACTTAAGATTTGCCTTCCGTATTGGTCTCTGCTGATTTGCATGTGTTTCTGCCGATCGTTTACCCAGTTTCATTAATTGCGCATGACACAAACCACACAAACACACACACAAAATAGCTATATATTTAGATTTCTCATGCAATGTCATGCACATAATGGAAAAACGAAGATTTGTCTGCCCTATTGGATGTGATACAACCAATATTTGTATTCCCTGCCTGATTTGGCTGTGCTTCCTTTATGTTTCAGATGCAAGCACCTTGTGATTGCTTTGGTTGCTAAGAGATTGATGCATTTCTCGGCGGGTTTTCATGGTTGTCTGCAAATGCTGGCTAACCACCAGCTACGTGGTAGTTAAACTTGAAAAAGTGCTAATCGGAAATGGCAAAGTTTTTGCCTTCATGCACGTTTCAAAAGGTGTTCAAAACTTTTTGAACTGGGAAATGCTCATTTGTCTCCTGTGAGTTTGGCTGTGAGACGGTTGTGGATCTAACTCGAGGCCTTATTGGCCAGATCCTACACTGCCAACGTGATTGTCACACGTCCAAAATGGCAGACAAGTTAACGTCACATGGTTAGAGGTCACATTTCTTGCAAAGCCTCAGTAAACAAATAGATTATTAGAGTAGCTTAAATGTTCCGTTGCTACAGGGTAAAGGCCTTTGCACACAGCATATCCATCCAAATATATTGTGCTAGATATCTTTTAGACTCGTCTATTCATAATTGAAACGTTCACACCGACCGCGTGATTTCACTGGATGAATTTGAAGCATTTTTCTAACAGTGACCAATCAGATCACTGTATTTGGCAAAAAGTGCACTGTAGGTCAAAAAGCACACTGATACTGAATATACATATAGTAAAAAGTTTTGTGTCGCTTTTTTTTGCAGTGCGCTCGCTATATAATGGCCTTAAGTATAGTGTTACCTTCAGGCTTAAAGCCTCTGGGAAATTTTCCCTCTTGTAACACAAACGTTTGCATAAATTTGATTCATTGACTAAACTGAGATTTCAGAATGTTTCCACTCAGACACCAGCACACAGTTGTGTGAGAGAGGTAGCCGGGCCTGGCTAATTGAATCATTTGCCACTGACCTTGTCATTTGCAATGAGGGAAAAATGAGGTAAACCTCATTTCCATTTGAATGAAGCTCTGCAGATAAAGAACATGACTCACTGAGAGGGGCGATGCGAAAGGCAGCCTTAATGGTCTTATAAATTGGAGTGAAGCGTGCATGCGCACACAAGCACTCTCATTCCTCAAGCTCTCTCGCTCTCTCTCTCTCACACACACAAGCAGAGGCTCTTCGCTGGGCAAAAGGTCATTAATCTTTAGCTTGCCACACAGTCAAATGTGCAACTTCAACAGCACACTTGGACAGTATGGGTTATTACAGGGAGCTACAATCTCCCTCTCTTAAAGCCCATCAAAGGAAGATGAGGATAGATCAAGGGACCGGAGTAGAAGCCTTTGAAGCTCAGAGAGGAGATTATCAGCCGTCTTGGATTGAAAGGCCGGAGCATTAGTCTGAAATGTCAGCGAGCATGCACAGAACACGCACGCCCCTTTAAAAAAAAAAAAAAGGAAGAAGAAGAAAAAGCCACAGTACTTGCCAAAAAATAAGTACAGCTCAGTTTCCTTTGCTGTATCCCCACCCCTGTTTATGCGCACATCAACAATACAACCAGTGTCACCAGTGGCACTCCTTGTATCTGTTCATAGCGAATCACTAAATCTCTACTGGGCAACCTGCTTTTTATTGCATGATGACTAAAAAGTCCCCTAACAATCTCCATCCAGTTATACACACAGACATACACGTGCTACATAAACAAGAGTCAGCAGCCTCGTCGCTGATGAAATGCAGCAGCACTCACTTTTATTTTCCAGCCTGTGATGTTGTGTTTCATTATTCTGCAGAGGCAGATTTCTCTATAATGTGCACAATATTTAACATGTGGTGCCAGCAGAAGAAAATATTGTTTGACCTTCAAGGGTGCATTTTGATGATAATTATTATAATAAAGAAATGTGGCAGACTAGGAAAGGCTGATTGGGGGAAGAAGATAAGCTACAATGTTGGCACAACTAAATTGCTTAACCATAATCCCAAATGACACCGCTATTTCCTTTTTAATAACAAAGTCAGCCACACGATGAGCAGAGACTATTATAATAACTCAACACAGCAGCAGGCTTTTTCAATCTACTGTACAAAACACCACGCATATCAGCCCTGGCCTTGAGATTTACATTTCAGACTATGTGCTACTTTTCCTCTGCTGAGCTGTCTGTGTCTGTGCCTCTGACTGTTGGCTCCTCCATCCCCCAGGTGAATAACGCCACCGCCAGAGTGATGACTAACAAGAAGATGGTCAGCCCTTATCCTAATGGAGAAGCTCTCAGCACACTACCCTATGGTAACACACGCTGTGATGTGCACAAACAATGAACCCAAGCCTGTCTAAAAATACAAACATCATAGGTACATGCGGAGAATAGTTTATAGCTTCGCAGTCCATTAAGTTCATTTCCAGCTCTGCGTTCTTATTCTTCTTATTCTTATTCTGGTTTTTAGTCCATTTGAATCGGACTCTGGCACAGTTTTCTTACTTGTTGCGGGGTCGTTTGAGCAGATGCGAACAAATTGGCACTCGGGTGTAGACCAAAACAACTGCACCGAGACGCATCAGAGGTGGTGGTCTGTATGGTTTGTTTACAGTGTGAAAGCGAGCTGAACCAGCAACCTGCAAGTTTGAGTGATAGCGAGGTATGCTTTGCATTCTGGGATGCAGCAGCTACCATCAATGCACAGAGTGTACAAACGGTCATTGCGAGCTAGCAACAAGCTGTAAAATGAATCCATATTCCCCACGTTTACTTTTGTTTCTCCTGCCTCAGACACACCTGATAATCTGACTGAACGTGGTTTGTAGTGATGCATTTTTTTGTAAAAGAAACCAAACTAAAGGGAAAAGCTACAAACTCATTAACTGATTCAGATCAAACTAAACAAACTGCAGGTGTGAAAACACTCGGAGCTCTGCGTCATTCACAGTTCACAAAAGAAACTTTAATAATCAAAATGTATTTTATAATCGGTCCTGGTGCAGTCGGTCAGTTCATCCAAAAAAACGAATAACACAAGAATTGCATTCTTTATGTTTTGATTGGTTGCCGTTGCAAACAGGAGGTTTGAATAGCAGCTTCTTCTCGTAGATTTACCAGCAACTTTATAGCAAGCAACTGATGACAGCAGTAAAAGGGAATATCAGAACATATCCACAGTACACCATATGTAATATACTGGATAAACCATTTTTGCTGTAAAAACAGATGGGGTACTGTTATCATACCGTAAGTGCTTCTACAAGGTCGCTGAGGGGTAGCACTATGCATGCGACAGGCATTAACACTTTAAAGACGGCTCCTGTTTATCATTTGCTCTTTCCCTTCTCTGTGTGACTATTAGCAGGGTGGAAGTTGAGTCCTGTGGTGGGAGCTATGTATGGACCAGAGATCTACGCAGGTAAGGCCCATCTCTGTCTCTTCAAGCCACACTAAAAATGGTCTGTCTGGCTGTAGAGTGACAGCCCCACTTTACATTTTAGTCACACTGTGATTGTTAATCTGTATTAATGCACTGCTCACCCAGCATTCTTCCTCACTGACAGTTTTATTCATACAGTCCTCTGTGTTATAGTTGGAATGTTCCTCTGCCTTTCTTTCAATTTATTCCGAGTGTCACTTTGTTTCATATACTGTCATCCCATTTCCTACCTGGGTTGTCATCTTTCCTCCTTTAATCCTCTCCTGTCCTCTTTATCTGCTTCCTCGCCTACAGTTCCAGGGTTTCCCTACCCTACAGCAGCAGCAGCAGCAGCCACAACAGCGGCAGCGGCATTTCGCGGTGCCCACCTCCGGGGCCGAGGCCGGCCCGTCTACAGTGCTGTGCGGGCCGCTGTGCCGCAGCCTGCCATCCCTGCCTATCCTGGGTGAGGATAACCTGCCTCTTTATAAACAAGAGCTGTTGCTGTTGAAGCTCATTCTGGATATAGAAAAAAAAATCAGGATCTGTTTTGTTTAGTGCTTCGGTAAATCCGCCGAGCATCACCTCATGAGTCATTTTCCAAATTCTGTTTGACCAGGTCTCTGCTTAACACAGCTGTGCTCATTCACTCCTCATGCTCAAATATTATTCACACTTCACTCTCTTCAGCAGTCCAACTGGCACATTGTCAGTCCGTTTACAAGCTATTCAGTGGAGTGTGACACACTGATGGGATTGCACCATTGAAGCCTCATTTGAATAAACACATAGATCCTACCGTCAGCAGATTTGCACAAACACACACGGACCACATGCAGACATTATACAGCAGCAGTCACCTTGCGCACAGATTTGCTTTAGATTATTCACGTTTACCATGATTTGTTTTTGCGTTTTTTGTTCCCTCGGTGTGTGTGCACTGTGCATGTTGTTGCTGCGCTGCGATGATTGGCTAATGGGGGTTGCGACTGCGATCGTATTCAGTTCAAAGCCAAATTGACCGGTGGCTTGTCTGTACATGACATTTAAATAAAGCGAAACGAGATGAAATTGTGCGTGGGGTGGGTGAGGGATGCAGGAAATACCTTCTCCATACGTGCTCCACTGAAAACTACACCTCCCAGACATCGTTCCTCATAAAACGATCTATTCAAAATGGCCTTTATTGGCCAGATTTTCTACTCGCTGGGGAGCAATAGCCGTTTATGGTCTCATTTCAGTTCAATAACCTTTATGTATTAGCCCCACGAGTATATTGTTTAATGTTTTTGAGATGCAGTTGTGGAGCTTAAATGGAACTTGTATTTCCTCTGCATGCTGCATGGGTGTGAAATAACTACTTTTCTCTCTCTCTCTCCCTCTTTCTTCCTTTTTCTCCCTCTCTCTACCTGATCCCTCTTTTTCTCTATTTTGCTGTGTTGTGACCTCCATCCACCCTGGGTTTCTGGGACCGTGCACCACTCTGTTCGCACTGCACCCTCCACTTCCTGCTCTTCTTCCGCTCTGTCCCCCTCTCTCTCTCTCTCCCCCTCCCATGTTCTCCTCCTCCTCTCAGCGTGGTGTATCAGGATGGGTTTTACGGAGCCGCAGACTTATATGTAAGTAAATTCACCTCCAACCGACACACCATCTCTGTCCCTCCCCTCACGGCTTTCTCCTGCTCTTTTTTTTTTCCTTCTTGGGGTGATTCTGCATGTGTGTCCGGTCATGCGCTGCACAGAGCTGCCTCCATAATGGTGAATGGTGAGAACTCTTTAGAAGCACGACATGCCACATACCTGCACAAGGTCCTTTGTCTTTTGTGCATGAGCGTTGTTTTTCGTCGACAAACGTGCTGGTTATCACACAACTGAGCACCAGCTGTGTTCATTTAAAAATGAAATAAAACTGAATAAATGACATCGTGTGATGGGATCCACAACACCACTACAAAGGCTGCTCTGTAGGCGGATGCGGCAGCGTGCGTCAGTGAATGAGTGTGTGCGTGCGTGTGTGCATCCAGGTTGACAACGGTTGTTTCTGTTCTCTCTATAGACTAGTGTTTCAGGACTCAGTCCTTAGTCCCAGATTGCCTCAGGTAGGGTCAACTCAACACCAAACCCTGAGTGTGCATTGTTTTACTGTACTACCTCCTCTGATCTTATGAATCATCTTCTGATCTGATCTGGAACATGTTGTCTTTTAGTTGTTTTAAAAATTACCGCTGCTTTGAATTTTGCTTTATTCTTTTACTAACTCACTGATTTTTCTTTTTTGTTCTTGCTTTTCCAGTTGTGGGAAAGAGCTTTGTTTTTGTTTTGTTTTTTAACTAAAAGTACTAAATTGTATGGAGTGCTTTTCTTCCTGCTCAAAAGAGAACCTGGTCTCTTTTGTCTGGTTGGCTAGTTTTGGTGGAAAATGACACCTGCTCTTATTTTGTTCTCGTGTTGGAAAAGATGGCAGTATGCATACAGTTGTAAAAGTTCTGGTCAAATGTTTGCATTCACTTGTCAGACACACTTATATCACTGCAGTTTGGGCTCCTTAATTATTTCTACAGCTGCTCTTTATTTGAGACGGCAGGAAATCGACTTTTTATGTCACTTGAAAAACAAGTGAGGGTTTTTTTTAATGTTCTTTTTTTTAGATCCCTCAGTAGATACAAGGACAACTCAGACTGGTCAAAAATAAGCTACAAAAGCTGACTGTATTTTTAGTAAGTATCAGTGGCCTACAGTCATGTAGAAAAGAGAAGTTTTCACTCGGTGCAGTCCTGTGAAGAAATCCGCCAACTTTAGCAATAACTGGATCGTTTTCTGTTTGCCCTTAGCTGTTTACTGAGATCAGGCTCTCACATCGTCGTGGAGGAATTTTGGCCTGTTTTTCTTCACAACGTTGCTTTTATTCGTCTAGATTTGCAGGCGTTTTGCTCATACTTCTCTTTTTTTCAGCCATTCTGCTGATTTGCTCCTTTTCCTGTGATGAGTGACTCTGTGACTCCACGGTGCAAAGAAACCCAATTCACAAAACGTGGTGCTGTGGATTATGGCCAAAAATCTATATGGAGACAAAGTTGCCTCAAAAGGTTATACAAACGTGCACAAATGAGTGATTTGTGTTTAACTGTTGAGGACTCACAAGCACGTTTCAATCCACACACAAATACAAAGCAATCTAACTGGGATGTAACACTATTTCACAAATGCATAGACCCAAACTTTGAATCAAATGATTGGCATGAGGGCCTGTGCAGACTCATCCATGGATAATTTACATCGCAACACACCAACTACACGTGCGCCCAGAAGCATAACAGGTATAACTTCTCGACCAGCGGCTTATAATCCAGGCTTTAATGGAAGCATAACACTGAACATTTCACAGCACTGCATAGAGTCCAGTAAACAACGCTGCTTTTCACATGACTGTACAGTACAGGTTAACCTCATGAGACTGACTCGTGCTATTTTGAAACCAGAGGTAAGGGATGAGGCGTGCACTGAGCATGCTCATATGGTAGCAATGTCCCTTTTTATTTATTGTTTATTTTAATCTACTGAGGCCTCTAATTTACTCAGTAAAAATCATGCTGAATCTAGTGATTCAGATCATAATTCAGCAGGAAGTGGTTTGCTGAGATTTCCCCCTCCACATCACCACTAAGCAGACATCTGGTTGTCCTGTGCTTCTGTTTTTTGACCTGTCATCACTCGTTTTTTTTAGAAAGTTTGACCTAAAATGCAAATAAGAGTGCAATGATTTGTAAATGATTTAAAAGGAAACAGAGAAATGTAGCTTGAAAAGTTTATAGTTTTGAATTTTAGGCAAGAAACTTTTCTGTTTTGTTTTGGAGCAGGTACAACAAGTGATTGGAAAAATTGTGTAACGCTAGAAAACCAACTAAAGGAATATCTCACAGCTAACGAGGTAGATTAGTGGCTTAGTAAGTACAGCATCTGTCGAGTAATTACTCAGTATATGGTGCAAAATGTAGTTTAAAGCATACTCGGAGCTCGACGTGGCCCACTAAGCCACTAATTATGGTTCATAGTACATCCCTCTGGTGCTAAACTGACCTCCCTGCAGTCCAGACACAAAACAGTTTTTTTTTTTTTTTTACAGGACAAGGTGATGCAGCATGGTGCAACATTCCCCAGTTTCAGTATTTCATGTTTTGTATCGAAAATAAGCCGTAAAGGATTTACAAATCATTGTATTTTGCACCTTTTCCATAAGGCGGTGAATGCAGATACTCTAGTGCTACTTTGTTTCAGAAATGTTGTTTTAATATATGCTTTCACATAATCAGGTTTATTTAAACTTGGCTGCAGAAATAATTGCCCCAGTACTGCTTTAATATACCATAGATGTCTTTTACAAGTATATCTAAACCTTTGACTGTACTGCGTTTTCCAAAAACTAAAGCACAAACTATATTTCCAATTGGATGCCACCATATTATTATTATCAGATTATCATAAACTCGAAGTCCCTTGTGTTGTAATCTTTTTGTTTCTAAATCTGAGGCTGTGATTTTACAGCAGTGTCCCGTGAACGTTAGTCAGTGCCCTGAAAGCCTTCTGCCCAGAGGGGGCTCAAGCTGAAATGGAGAACATGGTCTCTTCCTGAATTAACTGCACACCCCCAGGATGATTATTGAAGCATGTGCTGATCAGCTGCTGCATGCCGGCGTGCTGTTTTACTGCTCCTTCTTTCCCTCCACTTACCCAGAAAGCCTTGCTCTCTCCCACTAATAAACATTTTGTACCCCACCTGCCTCCCTCTGGTCCGTGTCTCGTAGCCATCGCTGAGAATGCTGGGATGTTTCTGTTGTGCTTGGATATTCTCCATTCTGATCAGGTCCAAATGCAGTGGGATTGTTTTGTTTCTTTTTATTTGTTTTTCTTTTTTTAAGGAGGTCTGGATTGTAATTTTGGGTCATGCATGCAGTCTCAGTGCAAGGAGATGATTTTAGTGTCAGTCTAGGCTTGTGTGGGTGTGTCAGTGTGTGTGACCTTTTTGTTTCCTTCTTTTTTTCAGTCTTTCTCTCTGTTGTCTTTGTTCTAAATCCATGCAAAAGAAACACTTCTAACAACAAATGTTGTTTTTGTCATAAGCAAATACTCTCCATCACCACTGGAAATGCAACACTAGCATCCGTTAGTGTCCTTAGAGCTGTAGGAGTCCTCTTGATGTATCTGTTCATTACTTTAATCTTCCCAAGACACTGAGGTTTCTATACGGCCTCAGATGTGTGCGCATTTTATCTTCCACTACTTGTTTTTTTTACCTCCCCCTCTCCCGTAGCGGTAATAATACAATCTAACTCGACTTCGACAGTCCAATTTCCTCTCCCTGTCTCACTGATAAAACATTTCCTCCATCACGCCCCACCACCTCCTCCTTTTCCCCCTATGCATATGCAATATACTGACACAAACTGTATGTTTATCGTAGACGATAAGAAAGTAATTGTGCTCTGAATACACAGAAGAAAGTATTCGTAACTTCTGAACCAAATGTCAGTTTGTTGCATCTCTCCCGCCGCTCCTCCTTGACACACCGTAGCTCAGGTATCTTCCTCCTCAGAGGCGTGCGAGTTACCTCTGCTGTGTGTGTCTCTCTCAGGGAGGCTACCCGGCTGCTGCTGCAGCCGCCGCCGCCGCTTATCGCTACGCCCAGCCTGCAGCTGTAACCGGGGCAACCGCTGCAGCTGCTGCCTACAGTGACAGGTGAGGTCAAGGCAGGACACAAATATACACGTAGACACGCTAAACTGTACGGCAGAGCTCCCGAGGTGACGCGTTAATATTCTGAAAGGCTCTGATCCTTCATTGTGTTTTAGGGGCTTTTTATTTATTTTTTATTTTTTGGATAAGAGAGAAAAGTTTTAATCGAGTTTGGGGATTTAAGGTTCACTTATGTTGGATAACAGTTTGATAAGATAACAGTAAGAGTTGTATGTAATCTTGTATATGAGGGTTTTTGTCATTGGGACGCAGTGGGGGGAGCATTTGGACTTTCAAGCCAATGTTTGCACAATGTGTGGCTCCTTATGTGCGCAGGAGAGCCAGAAAAGATGAAAGAGGGGAAAGAATAAAATGTTGACATGAAGAATTATCATTTGACTGTACTAGGACTTTCCCCTCATCCGCTTTTCATTCATTTAATTTTATTAGAGTTAATCGAATTCTGCAGGCTGGTTAATGTCAGCGCACAGGTATTGCATGGCAGGACGTTGATTTGCATTAGCTGACGTGCTGTTGGCCTTTGCGAAGCTTTTAACTGGATAGAAATAAAATATATTTTAAAGTGTGTGATGGATTAATGCTGCTGTTGCCTGGGTTGTAGCACAATGAGGAAATAACTTCGATATATGACTGAAAATGGGCTCTTCTACAGATGCTCATCAACCAGTTTTATTTTTGTGCGTAAAAAAAAGTAATCGTCCACTTCTGTTTGTGCTGAAGCAACTGCAGAAGATGCATTTATTCTTTCTGTGGATTTTAAACCTGCGTTTAAGTTTCAAAATTAGGCCGCCTGCTAGGGTTCAAAGGGAGACTAGAAAGGAAGCTCTCCAAAACAGGACAACAGCAAAGTTCATAGTTGCCAGACTTATTTTGACCTTGTTAAGTAATCTCTTGTGTTTTTGTTCCCAGTTATGGCCGGGTGTACACTACAGATCCATACCACGCTTTAGCTCCGGCGGCTGCTGCTTACGGCGTGGGAGCCATGGTGAGTAAACGGACACAAGCTCTACTACATAAGTAGAACAGTAGGGAGGGAATAATGGAATAACTGGGTGTGCGACACATTATGTTCTGTTTAGTTCAGTTTCGTTTATGTAGCACCAGCTCATAACAATCTATTGATGAGGCGACTGTTGGAACGAAGAACTCCCTGTTTAAAGGAAGTGGAGGGAGCGTGAAGTCAGTCAGCCAGCAGTCTGAGCCTACATCAGTATGACCCTGATGGTTCAGGGTCACCTGATCCACCATGGCTGAAAGTTTGAAGACTAATCTTAACAAGAGTCTACCAACTCCAAAATAGGAGCTGGTTCAGCAGCAGAAGGGCCTGAAAGCTGAAGCTTTGCCTCAAATTCTACTTTTAGAAACTCTAGAAACACCAAGTTAGCCTGCAGCATGAAGGTCATGTGGTGTACTGGGAAAATGTGATAGTATATGGCCTTATTTTTGTGCCACTATTCTGAGCGCACGTAAAAAAAA
>NW_005187482.1:640574-642504 GCF_000239375.1 Pundamilia nyererei | reverse complement strand
CACAAAATAACCTTTAAAGATATTTTCATGTGAGAATGGTGCTGTGTAAACTTCTAATATCTGCTCGATTTATCAAGACATCACATATTTGCAAAAGTGCTCTAAACGTTTTCAGAGATGCCTGAGTTTTGGACGAAATACAATAAATTTCTCCTCAAAATGCAACACTTGCACCTGCAAACTTTTTTTTACGTGCGCTCAGAATAGTGGCACAAAAATAACGCCATAATAGTATGATGTCTTTAAAATAAGATGGGTCCTGACTGTTAAAGACTTTGTGTGTCAGGAGAAGGACAAATATTATGTGCCTTTTCTTGTCACTGCAGTGTTTTGGATCAACTGAAGGGTTTTGGATAAGATAACGAAGTTATCACGATGCAGTGATTCTGAGATATTTGACAAACATCTGTGTAAGTGAACAAGAAAAACTCTTGGGGAAAAAATGAGGAGTTAGATATTTAATCTGTACGTTGTGGCGTCATTGTGGACTTTTTTTTTTTAAAATAAAAATTTTGCAATTCAATTTATTAGCTATTTCACTTTGTGAGTTTGATAAAAGCCTCCATGAGGAAGCTAGAATCAGGGACTCTGAGGTGTGATTGGTTGGGAGAATCATCAGCTGTATTTTTTAAATAAAATATTTTGATATTTGAAACCAGCTATAAAATGTGTTGCCCCCCCATCAAGACCATAAATGGGTTTTATTTTTAAAGAGAGCATCAAAATGTGTAAGTGTTGACAGTGACATATTGTAGTTTTGATGATAGCATTGTGTTTTTTTTTTTGACCGTGTTAATCATGAATTGAAAATCCTACGTCGTGACCTCACTCGACTTTTTTCTCGTCCATCTTTTTGCAAGATGTTGCGCCGCATTTATGTCACTGAATTTTTCTGAAGAACAAATTAATGGAGGCGTTTGCGGTCTTGGGTGAATTCTAGTTCAGTCAGTACGTTTCTTGTAAGCGGTGTAATTGCAGCTTTTTATAGATGCATTCAGCACTTTTTTCTTCTTCTTAAATTATGTGTATATGTCTACTTTCATGACTCTGTTGTCCCTTCTGTGTCTTTCAGGCCAGTTTATACCGGGCTGGATACAGTAGGTTTGCTCCTTACTAAAACCACAAATCACATCCAAGGAATTTCACTTTGGTCCAAAACCCTTTTTCAGGCTCTTTGCTTGGCAGGAGCTCCCCTACATTTTTTTCTGCAGGCAGATTATAGCAACAACCCCTTTTATTATTTTCTTTTCCCTTTTTTTGTCTTGTGGCGAGAGAAGTCATTGCCACATCATCAACTGAAACTCAGTTCCTGTACTTTTGTGTCCGTCACTGACATGGAAACGATGACAAAAACCCCCAAAACAAAAAAACTGCCAGGAGTGTATCCCTTGTATAAAGAGCTGGAGCAACAGGACACAGTTTGGGATGCTTTTTTTGTTAGATTTGTTTTTGTTTTTTTAAGAAAAACACTACAGGACCTGGAAGGAGACAGACTGCTGTTGTTCCTATGACATCCTGCACACTACAAAATCTTTTTTTTTTTTTTTTTTTGGTCCCTAAAAATATCCAGACTTCCAGTTTATCCACTGTCCTGTCAGATCACACACACACTCTTACATTAAACACCAAGTATAGATTCCTCTACACTTCCCTTTAGTGTCAGACTTCACTAAATGATACTAGAAAAAGGTACTTCTGTTTTTAAACACTACGTTGACATAGAGCTGCTCCCCCCTACATCCTTCTGATGTTAGTATCATGTAATACTGAAAAAAAAGAAAAGAATCAAATGCAGAGGATGTAGGAGCTATTCTTGTTTTTGCCACGCTGGAACATCCAACTTTCAGCTGGAGGAAACTTCTGACAGAAACCACTTTTTTTGTTCTCTTAATAACTTCGAACTTATATGGCATGTCTATTGGGGGGGGGG
>NW_005187482.1:627683-640510 GCF_000239375.1 Pundamilia nyererei | reverse complement strand
TTTTTTTTTCTGCAGTACCTCGTTTGTTTTGCCTGCCGCAGACGTGTCATCATGTCGGAAAAAACAAACAAAAAACACCACGTGGCTCAGTGATTTTGAGTTTTTGTCCTTAATGCTCGCCTGCACATACTCCAGTCATTACTGCAAGTGCAACTCCAACATGGAGACATCACGACCGTCTTTTTAAAGGCCTCGTCCTCAAGTCTGCTTCTTCCAAAAGGAGAAATAAAGGACTCGTTTCTATCTCCTAAACCGTCAGACGTTCCTGCCGATCACATCAAAAAGATCCACAGGACACGAGTGGAACTAGCTTCAGCACCCGCACCACCCGTGTTGGGAAACAAATAACCTGTCAGTCGAACGGACGCCGATCCCTCCTGGCCGTCGTTCGGGAAATGGTGTGTGATCTCGACTCGGCAGAGCAGAGAGAGTGCAGGGAAGCACAGAGACGGGATTCATTATCGGTTTTGTTTCTATTTATATGCAGTGTTTTCACTAGGTTTTCACATCATTATGTAACTCTTAGGCCCCTCATCATGCTCTCTGGGATGGTTCACTCTGAATACTTTCAAAGCTTTCCTGGTGCACCTGAAGGCACAGCAGGACCTGTAAGTGTTGCATCTGCATTTACTCTCTCGTGGTTGTTGTCGTTATTGCTATTATTTGCCTTTTTTTCAGTTCCAAAGATTTTCAGAGGAAAGCACATTTCTTTTTTTTGTGTGTCCTTGTGTATTTTGTTTTTATTTTTGTGTTTTTCTGCCTTTACTTTATTCTTTAGCTGTAATTTTTATTTTTTTTTAATGTGTGGGTTGAAGCTGTACAGCGTCGTAGCAGCACCCCTGGGAAATGTCATAAAAGCAATGTCTGCAAGACAGGGAATACACCTTTAATCCAGCCTGCAGAATATAATGACACTGCTGGGTTTAATTTGGTCTTAAGTGTCATTTATTAGCTTTTCTTTTTTCTTATTTTTTTTTTTTTGCACTAACCCATGAGCACACAGTGCAGATGCAGAGGTGTTTGCTGCAGACAAGGGAAATCAGAGCAGATGGAGTCATGAGGGATGCACAGAGAGGCAGGTAGACCGAGAGGATATTTCAAAGTGCATTTTCCTGAAGGGCCAAATTAAAAAGTAAATTAGGAGGGGAGGGTGGGGGGCGGCACGATGTCAAAAGGGGTCCAGAGGCCCAGCAGTGTTCACCTTTTTTTTTGAACAATGAAACAATGTGTGGGCGGTCAGTGAAGGGACTTTGTGGCAGTGTTGGTGAAGGTGAGAAGCTGAGCCATTAATCATCAGCTGACAGAATCACAGCGTCCCCCACTGTCTCTCCCTCTCACTCTGCTCCTTTCTTTGGGGGGAAGGCGGGGTAGTACAGTGCAAGGACAGGGTGGGTGGGGGGGTATTTTGTTTTTGTATGATTGTGAAACTGTGTGCAGTGGGTCCAATGAGTATTTTTGATGAGCATTACCTCCTTGTTTTTTTTTGTTTTTCTTACAAGTATTACCACAAGTGTTGCTATGCATGCATGCTTTTTGCGAGAGAGGAAGGGTGTCGAGTCTTTCTTTTCTTTTTTGTGCATGAACTCAAATCGCAGTGCTGAAGGAGGAAGACGAGGTGGAGCGTGGCGTGTTTACACAGCGGGGGGAGTAAGAAAGAGAGAGAACCTGGGATGATGTGTGATGCGGGGTGACAGCAGTGACGGCTGCTCTCGGTTCAGGCCCTGCACAGTGTCTGGATTGTGGGGGAGGGTTGGGGGGGGCAGTCCAGTCCACTTCAGTCCACCTGGGTTATCTATGCTCTCTGCTGTGTGGTCCTCATGGTAATCACCTGTCTGTCCCCCCTGTGGTGTTTTTTTTTTTTTTTTTAGATTAAAACCCTTAAAATGTTAAGAGTAACAGCATTAGTCCACCCCGGTGAAAAGCTTCTGCGCAGAGCCGTGTTAGTGTTGTTATTATTATGAACCTGCCCACAGAGATGCTCATTTAGAAAGCTCTCCGCCTCGCTCATCCAGCTGGCAACAAGCTGCAGTCACGGCGCCGTTGTTGAGCAGCGACCGCGGCGCAGCTGCTTTCGCTCGCTTTTTTGGTTTGTTTGTTTGTTTGTTGTTGTTTTTGTTTTTTGCCTCCTCTAATTGGGAGTTAATCTTATTTTGAAAAGCTGCGAAGTAACCGCACAGGTGCGCTCGAGGAACACGGACTGAAAACAAAAGTCATCCTCAGCTGCTGGCTGCCGATGCCCCCCACCCCCCACCCCGACTCCCTGCACTGCACTCAAGAAGTCAGCCCAGTGGGAGTTTTTGTACAGCAGTTTAATAAATGGGTTTAAATTGCATGTGAAGTTTTTTCCCTTTCCTCCTCCCTGTCACATGCTCTCAAAGGCTCATTTATCCAAGTGATTTTTTTTAAAAATTAAGTAAGTGACTTGTATTTTCTCACAATGTTTTATTTTGCCATTCTTGTGTCTGCCTTCTGTTTATTCTCTTCATTATTATTGAATGTATATAATAATAAACTGTTTGGTTTTTATACCCGTCTTTGATTTGTTATTAGCTTTTCTGGCCTTTAGTGTCGCAGGCCCTCGCACTCATACCTGCCTCTCGCTCCGTAAACGATCACCCAGTTCTGCTCCCACATGACCTCCAGTAAATTTAGTGTATTTATTGAAACTAAGCAAATCCTGAGTAATTTCCGAGCTGCAGTTCCTTAAAGTGCACAGAGGTGGGTTGGAAACTGGAGATGCTTGCTGTGCATTAATTCTGAAGTGCAGGAGAGAGCTGCGTGAAGCTGAGGGTTGAAAAACACATTTAAGCTCTGTTTAAAAACTGCAACCGAATCAACTTTACATCCACTCTGCATCACAATCTGAAGCCAGGAACTTTTTCTTCCCCAAACATCCAAATTTGAGAATTGCATATAGTACTGTGCAAAAGTTTTGAGCTGTCATTCATTCCTGTTTTTAAATATTTTGCTAGGAAATTCAAAATAGGTGCAGTGACTTGTGAAAACATACATGTAACTACAGTCTATAAGGCAAAAACAGAGTTTGTACGATTCTAACAAGCTTGAAAGTCGATATTTGGTGTGACCACCTTTATTCAACACTTTCTTGTCATTTCTTTAAGTAGTCTTCAGGAATAGTTCTCCAGGCTTCTGGAAGGATATTCAAAGGTCGTCTTGGGATGTTGGCTTTGTTCTGTTCTCTGTCAACATGAGCCCACACTGCTTCAGTAATGTTGAGGTCCGGGCTCTGGGGGAGGCCAATCCATGACTGACGGTGCTCCACTGTGTTTTTCTCTATCCAGGTCTGCTTTTACTGCATTGGCAGTCTGTTTGGGTTCATTGTCGTGCTTTAAAATGAAGCCGTTGCCAATCAGACATTTTGATCTAAATCTCGTGGCACTTTTCTGCATCCACAGTTTCCTTCAGCTTTGATAAGCTCCAACACCACTGGCTGAAATGCAACCCAACCATGTCAGAGCCACGGCCGGCTGTAGACACTCTCTGTTATACATTTGTCCTGACGACCTCTCTGCATATTAACAATTTGGACCAATAATGTCAAATTTGGATCCATCACTCCATCAGACCAGTTGCCACTGATTTCCAGTCAGGTTCTTGTGTATTTTGGCGACCTCAGCTTTTTCTCCCTCGTTTCACAAACAGCAGACTGATCAACTGAAGGGCTAGATGCATCTCTCAGGTCCTGCATCATGTCTGGATCTTTTTTCATATGTCTCAAGGACCTGACTTTCACATACTGCTCATCTGGCGTATATATTTTTACAAGCCTTGCCACTTCTTTGGTCCTCCACTTGTCCATTTTTAAGGACACTGTTATCTATGTTATCTATTTTTCATAGATTCAACTAAACAAATTCTGTTTTTTAAAAGGACTGAGCTGAGAATGAGTGAAGAAGGCAGGCATTGTCTAAGGAAACACTTTGAAGGATCCTCAGAAATTGAAGGCAGTCACTGACTCCCGTTTCTTGATGCAGTGACCCTCTTACCTCACAGTTATCAGGAGGTGATAGAGCACATTCTCAGATAGGGTTCTGGATTTGTTGAGCTGGCAGCCATTATGTTATTTCCTTCCCATGATTGTGTCAGTCTTATCATTTTCTTTGCAGTGTTTGTCTAAAGTGAAGTTATCCAATCAGGAGCGAGCTTGCTTTAAATAGAACAAAATCCTATACCAAGCAGAGATAAGGGAGTTTCTCATTAGACATGAGAAGTTGGGGAGTCAACTGAATGCTGCAATATTTAGATAACAAGCTTCCAAAGAATCCCTGCTCAGACAGTCCAGAAACGTGGCCTCCTCTGTGGGGCTCGAGCCGGGTGATTGATGGAGGCGCCACATGCCCACCGTTTAACGCAGCTCAGCGGTGCTACGTTGCAGTTAACTCTTGACTTTTCTTTTCTTTTTGTTTTTACTCCTCCAGACCAAATTTACTGTATGATAAGCTCTTCCACCACCTCCAAACTTGCTCATCACTGCCAAGGGGGAAACAAACTGGAACAATCTTTAATTGCATCTAGAGTTAATGGCCGTAAATGGGTTGGATGTGGCAGGAAACCTCATATCCCTGCTAATTGCACTAATGCACAAGAGGCCAATTGCCAATTTGATGGCATGCTCTCGCTGAGTAATTGAAGTTGGGCTAATTGGAAGAATAGGCAGAGGCCTGACAGAGGAGGAGGTGTGTGAGAGATTGCATCTTTTGAAGTGGGGGACTGACCTTTTGTGGATGGCAAATCACTACAGGCCATCGGAGGGAGGAAGGGAGGGGGCAAGAAAACAAATGGCAGACTGAATCATCTTCTCTCCCGTGTATTACAGAGGGACGAATTTCTTATTGCACATTCTGCCTCTTGTAAATGAAACCGTGACTATGATAGTTGCTACTAAAAAGGTTTTACATCTACCTAGTCATCTACTATGACTTGTTACGACGTTGCCCCCTGGTGGCTGCTCCCTGTACACAAGTGTTTGTTTACTGCAAGGAGGCATTCAAATTATTAAGTGGACATTAAAAAAAAACTGAGCTCTGACAGAACGAAATCCTTTATGTAGAAGTCTTTTTTTATTGAGCACATTATGCAAGCATTTGTAAAATAAAGGTTACACTTTATAATAAGTGACTAAGAGCGTAGTTCTCCTGTAATTGAATGGACTTTTAGTGCATTTCTTTTTAAAGTTACAGTGTAATTACATTTAGTTACAAATACTTAGAGGTCGGCACACTAGAATAAGGTGAGAACAAGTTGGGTTTTTACAGAAAAAAACAAAAATCACATGTCATAAACACACTGTAGTTTTCAGCACAGGCTGTATTATGGAGTGGATTAATCTTGCTTTTCTTGCCTGTTTATTTAATATTCATTATGTTGATTTGCAGGATGGATGTTCTGTTATTCAACCGTGCTTTTCTTTTACTAATATAAATGTGTTGAGGACTGTTCTGCCTTACAAGAAAAAACAAATACCATCAAATTTGCAGAATCTGTGCACTCCTCATAATGCCTTATGCACTGCTTAAATTTACTAAAACTGCTTACACACTAATTAGCTTTACTTGCAGTATAAGTTTTTCTTTGTTTTCTGTAAAACCTGATTTGTTATCCCCTTATTCCTGTGTGCCTACCTTTAAGTATTTGTAGGTAAATATAATTACGTTATAATAAAGTATTGACATTCCGTTTAATCACAGAGGAATTACGCACTTGGCCTCAGGCCGTATTTTTAAAGTGTTACGGGGTAAAAAAGATGCCTATGTTGTATCTTTCTACATCACTCCAGTTGTTTTGCAGAAACGTGTAACTGTGACGTAACTTTGAATATGAAGATGCTGATCAGTGATGGCACGAGCCCTCCCACAGCGCTGACGGATCTCCTGTCCTATCTCCTCCTGTCTTGTCTCATTTCGTCTGATCCCACCTTCCTTTCCTTTCTCACCTCGTTCTCTCTTCTCGTTCCTCTCAGTTGTCCTCTCGCTCCTTCGTGGATGTCTCTGCTCAGCAGTTTGGCACCTTCAAAGCGACACTTTCACGCCTCCTGTCACCTCAGGGCTATTATCTGCCATCTCCGAGTAGCAACAAACACACCGTGACTGAGACGCCCCACTGTTGAGAATTCGCCCCGTGGATTTGCCAGAACAAAGCTGGACTATCTGAACCCGTCCAGCCTCGATGATGAAACTCAAGCAGATGAGTCATGCTGCTGAGCCTGCTCTCTTTGGGGGCGACATATGATTTTAAATCCTACTAACACACTTAAAACACCATTTCTTATAATACTAAAAATATTTACATTTTGCACATTAAAGTACAAATTAGGCCATGAGGTGTGTAAGGCCTTATTCAGATAAGGTTTTATTCATGTCCATAATATTCATCGTAGGGTTCATTGTAGTTGGTAGTCTGAGGGCGAGGAATGGTGTAATCTTTGTCGGTGTCGATTTCCTGAAACACAAAACATCGCTGCAATTAATACCCTCGATAAAGTCCAATTAATCCTACAATATAGCTCAGTCACGTAGTTAAAAGGTCACACTGTTGAATGTTGGACCAGCAGGAGTCGGATGGTTTATCCTTCAGTACTCACCGTCATGGAGAATCCCGACTCGTAGGGCGATCGCAGCGATTGCTCAGCTCTCCGGCCTGAAGGGAGACGCGTTACACAGTCAGCTAATTATATACATTATATGCGTTCATCGTAAAGGCGCACAGTGAGAGCTGAGCTGACAGATTGCAGGAGTCATTTTCTAAGGTTGGGTTCATTTTTACCTCATGTTTGAGGAAAGCCATTTGGCTAATGTGTCCTTATTGATCATAGTTAGTCTATTCTGTTTTTTTCCTGGTTTTGCGCCTTTAAAATGAGAATGAAACAACATCCTTTATGGATCTGTGGTGCACGCAAACTTTAGTTAGATGATGTAGATTTGGCTCCTAATCTAAGGAGTCGTAGTAAACTAATGAGGAAGTAATAAGGAACCAGTGAGATTTTGATTAGGACACATCACGTTACTTAAGGAGACATAATGAAGTACTTACACCTAACACTAAGTAATGAGTAATGCTAACTGGTGCAGTTGATTTTGAATGAGTAGTTCCTGCTTCGTGGCCCTTTGTGTTTGGATCAGAGGAAGCCTGATGAGGAGTGCAAAAAAGTGGGGCATTAAATTGATTAAAAAGAAATAATCATTGCCGATTAGAGTGGATCCCAGGTGGTCTTTTATTAAATAATCATCATATCCTATAAAGTCATGAGAGTAATAGGCTTGTACTGATGAACATCTTTTAAACTGTCAGGTCGATCCTGAATTCTTCCGTACACGTGACTTAGTATAAATCCTTAAATGCGAAAATTCTAGTTTACCAGCTCTATTGTACATTTGTATTTACTGGTATTTTTAGGTCTTTGTCAAAGAAAATGAGATATCTCTTGGATTGCTAGTGGTTAGGAATGCGGTGAGGATTTAAATAGTCAATTTCAAAAGATAATTTCAATAATCATATTATCTTTATGTCCCAAATCATCTAACTGTAAGTCACACTTTTTTTAATCAACACAACAGCATCTCACCTCTCTTGTTCTCCAAGTCATTCTCAAAACTTCCGTTGTCTCTCCCCTCCTTCTGGCTTCCTAGTCCTGGCATATCAGCATTGGGGCTGGTCCATCCTGCAAAGCTCAAAGGGAGATCCTTGGACTTCACCTCCCCATTGCAGAAGAAGGCGACCTGGGACAACCCATGCCCAATCAGTAACACCCAGCCATTTGCTACCAAGGCAATGCTAATTACTGGGTCATCCCAATTTGGCCGACGGCCCAGCTCGGGGTTCCCCTTGGTGAACATAGTGATCCACACCACCCAGATGCAGGCAGAGAGAAGCAGTGTGACGAAGACCAGCCCACTGTGCAGCTTCCCTTGCTGGTTGATGGGTCCTGTGTAGCTGTAGCTGTAAGTGCAATAATTGCGGCACAGGAGGTGCAGGGAAAGAATCAAGCTGATAGCCAGTAAGCACAGGACGTAGATCAGTAGCATGACGAATTCCCCCTGGCTGTACTCGCAGCGCTTGTTATCCCGGACCAACACGATGATCAGCCACTCTGTGGCAATGATAACTTGCACAGTGAAGAGCCCCAGAGCCACAGCAGGCTCTCCCCAGCCTCGAGCTGCTGCAAAGCCCAACAGAGCAAGGCAGCGAGCCAGCAGGCAGGAGAAGGCCAGCGAGAAGAGCACGCCAAAGAGGAACAGCCTAGTGGGGCACGTCTGCGGGGTGAGACTGATGATGAAAGAGAAGGTGATGCCGAAGATCCCCGCCGTGGCCAACAGGAACAGGGACATGGAGGCCACCATGCCTCCAATGTTGCTTTTTCGATAATGGCGGGATGAGATGCAGACACACAGGGACCAGATCAGCAGGGTTAAGAGGAGCCCTATACTTAGCAGGAAGCCCGCAGTGGCCAGGGTCTCCAGCACAATCCCCCATGCTGCCCGGCGGTCACACAGATACCTGTACATGGGATGCAGCCCGTTGCCGCAGCCTCGGACTCCGATCAGGGATGTAACATTTGAGGAAACGGTTGTGGTGGTGGTTGTGGTACTGGTTGAGGTGCTGTTGGCTGACTGGCACAGACAGGTGAGAGGGGCATAAAAGAGGAACAGGAGGGGAGAAAGGGATTTCAGGTTCTTGGATGAAAGGGCCATATTCATTATAGTAATCCACACGAGGATTCGGTCCTCCTTTGTTTAACCGTCCTTTGATGTGGCAGGTCTTTAATCCTGAAACAAAAAAAGAGTAAAATACATTTCACGCATGTTTGACTGCAAAACTGTCAGTCGGGAGGAGAAGTTTGTCCGAAACGCATTAAAAGTCTGCAAATCAAGCATGGTGAAATGGAAGCTAATATGACAGAGGTCACAGCATGGAAGAGACAAAAGGAAGAAGAGGTTTGACAGTAGCTCGTGTGAAGAGCACAGGAGGAGAAGGGAGTGTATAAACATGCCAGAACAAAGCAGGGAAATGAATGAGCCGTTGCAAAGCTTGGAGGAAAAACCAGCTGCAACATGGAGGCGAGGCCGGGACAGAAAAGGAGACGTAGCGAGCGCCGTCACACAACACGATTGCCGGTTATAACCAGTTAAGATTAGAGGTGAGAGACAGTCAGATAGTCACTTGTGATAGCTGAGGAGCACTTCCCGCATTACACAGTGGAGTCTTTGTTCCAGCACCAGAGATTTAAATATGACCTTTTTGGCAGTTTTAGCAGGATAAAAAGGCCTCGTGTCCTCAACTTTGCCCCATCACTTGCTCACAGGGGGTTACAGAGGTTTTTTACCAATTCCAAACATTATTTTGATGTCTATTATTAGACATCAAATCAAAATATAAATAGATTCACAAGCCTGACCCAACCTTTATCAAATACACTTACCTTTTATCCTCTGGGATGCAAGTATAAGCAGATCCACCTCCTCCGAATTACACTCAACTAGTCTCAGTCTGACGTTCAAGCTGCGGTAAACTCTTGTTGATGTTCTGCACCTCTTATCTTGATGATGTGCTCATTTCTCTGCCAGCAAGAGAAATGAGCACAAGGGAGAAGAGGGGAAAAAAGGACGAGGTCCAAAAGCACCACCGGAGAGGATTGTTTTCAACTTGCTTAGAAGGTTGGAAACCTGTACCTCCACAAATTCTTGGCTTTCAGATCCCTCCCGTCTGCTGTGCTTCGCTGCGTCCCTCCCTGTGATTAAGGTGGGGCTCCCGCACACCTGGAAGCGATGAGAAGTCACACCTCCCAGATTTATGAATCTCATTTCCCATAAGAATTTGCATCCCGTCTGTTGATAATGTGGTCATGTGTTTCACCTGAGGTGCAGGGTCACAGCTCAGCAGAAGTAAGAATCAAGGGCGTTAGGGCGAGCCCGCCTGACTCATCCCACCATCACCTGGATACAGAACAGGAGCAGCAGTCTCCTTGGTTACTAGTAAATCACAGCCATAACACTTGAAATTGGCGAGTTCGCCACAAGTAGGGTTGCATCAGGAACAGAGAACGCTTTTCACCGTTGCAAGCCGATACGTAACACCTCCACTCATGCCTGCACACGCACATTGTTTAAGGGTGTGTTCAGCTGAAGCTTAAGTCACTCTTCAACTAAAGTTTGCTCTAAAGCCCAGAGGGACTTTTTCCATTTGTAAGCTGGTTTGTTGCAGGAGCAGGGTGTGTGCACACGGATGTTGGCCAATGTAAACGTCTCCTTCGAATAAATGTTTCAAAGGCACCAATATGTTGTACATGGAGTGTCTGTGTGCATATTAGACACTCGGCAACCCCGCTGTCTGGGAAGCGCGACAGTGTTGAAGGATGCTGACAGAAAGTGTGTCTTTAAGACTTTTTGGGGCCTTTCTTGCTGCATTGAGAAGGTAAACTTGTATTTTAGGTGCTCCACCAACTTGGATCTGATTAAACTCTCTCGCACTGGATGGAGAGCAATGACTGAGCATATTCCCAGTTTTATTAGTCCAAGGAATCCGAATCCATGTTTAGCGACCCGATGGTTTCCTTGTACTGAGACCTTGTCGAGGTTTACATTGAGACTCTACACAACATCCTCAACAGTGTTTGTTTTGAGCACAGTTGTGTTTCGGTTGTTTTTCTCTCTCTCGGGTTTGCGAGTTTCACTTTAGAGTCTGTTGGGTGTAGCATTTTGATTTCTAATGTTTGCCAGGAGCAAGTTTGAAGACGTTTGGAGTACAACACAAACACAGTCAGAGCTGACTCACTGTCATGTGGTCATACCAGTCTCAATAAACATATTCACCAAAGCCTAAAACTAAAGTCTTTTAGTGTAGATAATTTTAATTTATTTTGATTAGTTTCTCTTTTTTTAATGTTTCATTTAGTTTTGTTAAAAATCTAAATACAGTGAAATTTTGTGATGGCTGGTGGATTCGTGCCCCAGTTTTTTGTAATCTGCAGACTTTGATACGACTGTAACACCAGATTCAAAAATCTTCCTAGCTGTGCTAATGAGCACATAAAAACCTCAACACAAATAAAATAACCATTTTTCATGTGAGAGCACAAATATTTGCATCTAAATTGGGACTTGCTGTCTGTAAGCAAAACATCATGAAGTCTTTTTAATAGCCTGCAAAGAAGTTTCATTAGTTATACAGTGTATTTTGTATACTGTATCATGTTTAGCATATCAGTCGCTCTATGGGACATGAAGTGTTTAAGGGGGACACTAAAATAGTCTAATGAGTATTGTGATCATCTTCTCTGGCAAGGAGAGCAAATGAAGCGAGACGAAGGTTTTAGATTAATTTATCTTTCATCAATACATTTTTCTTTAACTTATATTAATTATTTATATAGCACCAACTCAAAGCAACAGTTGCATCAGGGTGCTTTACGTTGTAAGGTTAAGATCCTACAGAAGATCCCTATGGGCAAGCACTTGGAGACAGCGAGAAGGAAAAACTCAATTTGAACAGGAAAAAAACCTCCGGTAGAACCAGGCTCAGGGAGGGGGAGGGGCAGCCATCTGCTCCATTGGAGAAAAGGGATGAAAAAGGAGAGCATAGAGAGGCAAGAACAAACACAAACTAATGCATCAGTACTTCAATATTCTGGATCAACTGGAATCTTTTTAGCGAGCTTTTAGAACAGCCTGAAAATAAGGAAACAAAAAGTCCAGCCTAGAAGAAATGGGTGGACTAGCTTTTCAGCATCACTCTGAGACAAGATGTTTCTAATCTTAGAGATACTGCACAGATAAAAGAACACAGTCCTACATACCTGTTTATATGCACATTGTTGGGCATATCCTGATTAAAAATGACTCACAGCATTACTGGAGGCTGAGGTAGTGCCATCCAGAGTAAGTATCTGCTTAGACATCATTAAATTTTTAGGGCAGAGTAGAATAACCTCAGTTTTGTCAGAATTTAGAAGCAGGGATTTCGAGGTAATCCAGACCTTTGTATCTTTAGGACATTCCTGTAGTTTGACTAATTAATTTGTGTTATCTGGATAGCAATAAAAATGTAAGCCACATTTCCTAATGATATTGTCTAAACAAAGCATGTATAATGTTAAAAAAAGAGCTGCCAGCACAGAACCCTGACTCCCTGTTTACATGAAAAAACTGGAGTCTGTCAGATAGGTCTGATTCAAACCGTATACCAGCAGCGTACTCTAGTTACTGTTGTAAAATGATGTGATCGACAGTGTTTGATAAGGTTTGATATCTATACATAACAAAATGTAAGTACTACAGTGGTCCCTCGTCTATCGCGGGAGTTACGTTCTAAAAATAACCCGTGATAGGTGAAATCCAGTAGCCAGCTTTATTTTTTATAACTACTATTATTATTATTGTTATACACTACACACTTTATACACTTTTCTCAGACAGGCATCAACATTTTCACATTTTCTCTCTTGTTTAAACTCTCAAAGTTCAAACCTTGGTAGAAAAATAAGTCCAGCATTATACAATGAAACCAAAGCCCCCACGGTTGCCTTTGATGGTGCAAAATGTTTAATCGACATTGTTGTGTTTGTTGGGGAGAAAACTTACAAACATACAGTGCAGCACTTCAGAGTCACACTGCTAGCGGTCGAAGATTTATGTAAATTTGACAAGCTGAACTCATTCTGTACTGTACTGGAGACACGAGGAGATTGATTGACAGTGGTCTACAGCCAATCACGACGCAGAACACAATGCACTTCCCAAAAAAAAAACAACAACAAAAAAAAACATGCAAAGTTGCACAAATAAAATCTGTGAAACAGGAAGGCTGCGAACGGT
>NW_005187482.1:595743-625621 GCF_000239375.1 Pundamilia nyererei | reverse complement strand
CCACAGGCTCCTAGAGTCACTCTGTTGGAGTTGTGACTCTAGTTTCCTCCTAGTCAGATCCACCTTTCCTGTTTACCACCGTGTTTTTGTAACCAACATGGTGATAAAGAAATGTTCATCTCGAGGCTTCAAAGCAGGATGTCTCATTTTTTACGTCCTTCTTTTGTAGTGTTTTAAATTGATGTAGCATTCTTTCCTATCGGCTGATAAAAAGAAGCCTGATTATCAAGTATAAAAGAGAAAAAAATCCCACTCCTCAATTGATCTCTTCAATGAATGCTTGTTTAAACCTTGTTTTATACAACATGTCATTCATTTTATAAATTGTTGCTCCCATTTAGCAGGAAATGGGTGATAAAGCAAGATACACTCAAAACAGTGAGTGATGTCATGCTGCCAGGTCCATCATTTATGTACAGTCTATGATTTAATAGTGATTTGATATTATTTTTCTTTTACTGATTTAAAAAAAAAAGCCATGTTACTCTGTTTATGTCTTTCAGAAAAAAAGATGAGGGTAGTAAAAGTAGTGAAAATAAACTGATTTTTATTTCAGCTATTTGGACATGCCAGTTCACAACACATCTTCCATAATATTGTGTTTGCAAACACAAAACTTATTTGCCTTTAACTTCTCTAAGGAGGGAAGTGCAGGTAGCAGCAAGGACAGAAAGAGATGGAAAGCAGGACAAAAAGGAATTCCTCCTCAATGATCACGTGAAAGAGCATTGTAGTTTTTCACCATTACAGCATGTTGCACACCCACACTGCATCCCTTGGTGTTTACAACAACCTTGTGCACAAGGAGTAGAAAATACAATGCAAAACAAAAGAGGGAGGAAGTACAAAAGGAAGATGGAAGATAAGGTAAAAAGGTTTAACGCTTAGAACAAATTATTTACATTTGTAATTACAGCTAGAAGCAAATACAAGCTAGTGTTGACAAGTGTTTTGCTTGCATCCATTGCCGTGGGTCAGGAGTGGCACAGGGAGGCAGGGAAGTCCACATGAGGAGGGGGGAGGAGTCGGGAGGAGACTACGCTAGGTGGATGAAGGGGAAAGGAAAAAGGTAGGTGGAGATGGTTTTCTCGTCTTTTCATTTCAAGTATATATACTGTAAACAGTATCATATTATAATATAAAAACAACAACATCATTATGCTTTCCGTCCACTTAGTGGCGCAAAGCAAGAGGTAGATAGACGAGAGGGCATTAGGGGGTTTGCTGGCAGCCTTATCACGACGTGCCAAGCTGAGGTGGAGAGAAGGCCAGGTGGAAAGGATTAGACAGAGGAAGGGTGCAGGCAGGCGAGGAAGGCTGGAGGCAGTGGGTTTAAATGATGCCGTATTTGGCCAAGTCGCTGAGCTCCATGTCGCCGAAGGCTTCCCATGGGCACACCACTGAGAAGTCTGTGCCAAGACCATCCATGCCAGGGATATCATCACCAAAGCTGGAGAAAGAGGAAACAAAGAGGTGAGCGTCCAAAGTCCTGATCTGTTCCCTAATCTATACATTTAAATATCACAAAAACTGTGTTTTACCCCTTCTGGCCTGGCTTGGGGGCCTTGCTCTTGAATGTGCGGGTCTGCCTCTGCTTGAACTTGGGTGGCCCCTTCTTGGGTGTAGTGGGGCCTGTGGTTCCACCGGGGGCCAGGGCGCTTCCTGCTGGGGGGCTGGCGTTCATTTCTACTGCGGATCTCTGAAGGCAGAAAGACATTGTTAAAGCCTCGCATTGCCTCCTGCTGCCCTCGTGCTAATCCTGTTTGCTTCCAGCGCTCGGTGCCAATCCATGGAGATTACACAGATTAGCTTTACAGACAGATTAGCTCTAATCCCACTGTAATCCACAGTGGACTAATTGCCCTTCCTGGACAGCAAGAATGACATGTGCAATAAGGGGAAGACCTTCATTCTTGACCTCCAACTTTTCCACTTGCTCTTTCATCCACCTGACAGTTTGGAAACCAGACTCGAAAACAAGTTTGTCTTAACTTTGATAATCTTGATATAAGGTTTTTTTTCTTGTTGTTGTTTTGGCTGTTATTGTCAAATCACATCACGGCGTTGTCTTCACTGTATTGAAAACGCCTTGACCAAAACATCCCTGCCTGTTCCCTTTGCTCTCGTCTTAAGCCGTGTCCTTTCTGAGCCCCCCTTTCCTCTGACTGCTAACACTGTTAAGGCATTCTGACAGAGGTGGAAGAACACCCTGGCTTGTGATGTTATGCACCACCTGCAGATACAGACAGCCTGCGGATGCAGAGGCTCTCCTGATCTTTCAGCTGAACGGTGATGCAGAGACGCTGCCCGGCAGGCTCACAACCATCTGTTTGCTTTGATTGAACGTTTTGCAAATCCAGTGCATCTTTGTTAGCCCAGAATAGATGTAGATTTTATTTTTTTTATTGCCTCGTTGTCTTACTTACTTGTCTTTCTTCCTGCTTTCCTTGTATTCGTTTACAATTTTAGCAGATACATTATCATCACACTAAATTATCATTGTTATCTTTCCAGCTGTCAGTTATCCACGTACAATCTCTACTGCTACTTTTATCCTTATTATATGTTACATTGTAGCGCCACCCGGGTAGTTTCATCACTAAACAAAGTCAATAAAGTTGCAGCTGCAGAGTTTGCACTTACTTGCAGTCACAGATTTCCCAGTCGCTGCTCAGAGCTGCTTCTCTCTGCTCCTTGAGTAAGTGAAGTGTGTTGTCTGTGTTGCACTTTTATACTATTAATTCTAATCCCCACATCAGCCTTTTTCCAGTCACATGATCACCAGAGAAGGTCAGCCAAACTTCTCCACCCATCCAGGATCTTCTGCTCCCCGCCCTCCCCGCCTCTGTCCCCGATTCTCAGCTCCCTTGTTCCCATTGGCCCCGCCCCACTGCTGTCCTACCTGCCATGAGATGGAGGTGGTGCAGCCTGCTGGAACAGATCAATCAAAGATCAATCTGGAAGGACTTTTATCTCACTTATCCCTCTAAACCCCAGCACGCCTGCATTTAGCTTTGTCGTGAGAAGACAGCCGGTCGCGTTTCAGGCCCATGTGAGACGTTGTTTTCACATGTGGGTCTGTGCAGCTACACCAGTAAACAAAGAGCAGCCCGACCTTGAGGAAATTTAACCATACCAACAGCTCAAATACAATTAAAAGCAACTTTAATATGAGAGGTATGAAATTTGAAAAAAACAACAAATGATTTCTATATAAGCAGCTTTTTTCTTTACGTTGTTTAAAACCCCTTATTGACTCAGGTTCAGGCCCAAAGTCAAAGATCCAGCCTTTCTAGACTCTCCAATAATGCTTCTATGATACCAAGAAGTATCATAGTAAACTCGGCTATTTACCTTTAATTACACATGATATATGCATGAAGATTTAAGCAAAAAAAAAAAAAGTGCATTTGAGTTTTATTGTGGGAATTTGATAATGTCACATTTGCAGTCTGGAAAATGACAACATGTTTACACATTAAGTTTCTGTAGCCATGTTTGGTTTAACAGGTATTCCTGGAATCAGCGTTAACTACGCAACCGTTTCGGTCCGAACCTTCACAGCGTGAGTTTGGCAGCTTCACTCTCAGAGACCTGCAGCAGTGTGGGAGGTCCACTTGAACAGCAAATGAACTCATTAACACCAATAAAAAAAACAGAAGACCTCCCTCCTGCCAGTTCCGTTCTTTTTAATGAACATAAAAAAAATCTAGAACTCGATGAAGAGCAAGATGAGCAACCTTCGACTTCATGCTTCTGAATATTTTTTCTACAGAGTGGAGATGAAATAAGAGGAAATGTTAAACTGAGCCTCGCTGGGTGGCTACCTGATATCTTTTTTTATTATTCAAATATCCCAAGGGAGGAAAATGACAGGAAAAACTACAATTCTTAATCGACACTTCTCTAAGCCATTAACATTTAAATGCTTTATTAATTCAGCCTCACTCATCTGGAAAAGAACGTCCACAGTTGATTTAATACTTTAGATTTGCTCATGAAAACTTTCACATGAGAAACAACTTGCATGAATAAATCATAACACAAGATGTGTAAGTCTTGAGAGACTTATATATATATAACATATAAATATTTACTGTTTGAGGGAGAGCGAAACTTTCTCGTCTTTTCCATACGGGCTGTGTGTGGAAAGTGTTGATCTAAAGGTCGGATCCCAGATTAGACTGCTTGGAAGCGGGATAAAATAAGAGAAAGACACAACACAACCACATAACGCTGACTCAAAACATAGGAAGACATCGTCTAATTTCTGCTAATTTAACATAAAGTCAAGAGGCATTTACTGCAAACTTAACCACACAGACATACACTCCTATATTTATCCAAAAACAAGTAAAAGTCTGATTTAATTGAAAATCTTTTCATTAAAAAAAGGAAAAAAGAGAGAGACCTGGAAAAGAGGGCAGTAGAAATTGTAACAAAGAAACAACTATACACAATACAAGACAGTGAACACAACATCCAGATCATAAGCAGTTTATTACAGAAATATTTCAAAGATGTTTTTAGGATTCTGTTAATCACAACAAACATGACATGGGAAAAATGTGCACGCTTCACACAACTGAGCCAAAATGGCACCATTTAAGCTACACAAATACACATAAAGCTGAACGTTTATAAGATAAATAACAAGGATGCAGTTCTGAGGTGGTCGGGTTGTGAAGGATGTATGTTTACTAGTTTAACCTATCGGTGGAGTAACATCAGCCTAAACATGAAATGAAGGTGCGGTTGTTACCAGTTTTTGACTGAAATCAGAAGATCAGGGTGTCGTCTCAGTCATCATAACAAGTCACAAATATGAACCTCACAGGGTTGATGGCAGCGGGGAAAAGTACATTTTAACATGTAAACTGAGAGCCGGCTCAGCAGACCAGCCTTTCATCCTGTGCACTTACAGAGGAACCAGAGGAGCTCTCAATAAGAAATGAGAACATGATTTATGAAGTCTTGAGGCATGCTAAAATATTGACAATATGTTCTTTTGTATGGATGACCTCAAATCAACAATTAATGGAATTTTATGCGAACAGTGGCGCTCGCTCATTCTCTCGCTAACGCCTTCATCTTTTATCATATGCCTGTTATTAATAACACTAGTCATTTAATGCTAATGCTACAGTATTGTTTGGCCAGTTGAATGCTATTAGCAAACTGTTATACTTACTCACCCTGAGAAACATAGGTTTACCTGAACATATTAATAACATGCACCTCACAAAAATGCTGGAAAAAAGCAGATTTTTGTGGTCTGGACTGTTTCACATGGTTTGAAATCCAAATACTTTTGCACATATACAGTTATACAGTTTCTTTTTATTTCACAAATGTGTCAAATGATGTAATTAATATGGATACTATAAACCTGGTGTGTATATTTGTAGATTAAAAATAAGTATGTCCAATACTTTCTAAACCAGATGTTATTGTGGTGAAATTAAACTGATATGAGGCTTTTATAAACTTTTACAGTCACAAAAACTACAAATGGGTCATTTTAGTCTCTAGTAGGTGGTTGCTCTGCAACACTATGACATTATATCTAGGTAAGAACCAGGGGGGTGAGGTATACAGGCTTGATTGCTCAACTACTGATGAGGTAACTCACAGACAGACAGAGATTTCATGTATTAAAAGATTATAGATTACACTGTCCTTCATTTGTAAATAAAGAGCTCAGACACATTCATAGTTACTCTTAGTTATTAAAGATTGGATTTAGTAACCAATGTAAAGGGCACTCTCAGATTTTTTTTAAATAGTCTGAATATGGGGGTGATCACATCCTGTGCAATGATCAGTTGCACCAATGCATGCACCTGCTCCTAAAAGAGGACACGATAATGGCTAAGCCTCTTTAAATGTATGTAGGGTGTAGAAGGGAAGGAGGACAGACCTGTCCTCTTTACCACAGACTGCACGTCTGTGCTGTGTAATGTAAGTGTGGATCTTACTGGACAGGTGGGGAAACACGGGTTTGTTTCATTTAGGACATTAAAGATTGATTTTAGGGTCTTTTCATTTGTCTATGAAGCCATGCATTTCACACCTCCATTGCTCCACATTAGCTCTTTTAGATCCTCTGAAGGACTGATCAAAGACTCTGTAATATTCTAATATTCTTTAAAATCTTCCCCCTTTTGAGACACTTTTTACACATACATTCAGAGCATGTATTGGATGTTTCTTTTCAGTGCCCTTCGGTTATTCTTAGTGATACTTTGGTAGTTATTTTATTTTACCAGTGACTTGATTTGCTTGGATTACACATCTGTTTCTGTGGTGTTGATTCATTTTTGTTTTTTATTTTTATTGCTTTTCAAACCTTATTTATTTTATTTTGATTTTTTTGTTGTTGATTTCCTTATTCCATTCCACCTTTTAAATTGTCTTCTACTTTTTATATTTGTATTTATAAATGATGATTTTTTTTCACTTTTTTCTTTTTAATTTTTCACAGTTTTTCATTCCACATTTTGATTTGATTTGTTTATTCTGTTTTATTTTTAAATAACCTAATGTACTAAAAAAAATAGGTTAAAATATGAGAAATAATACTTATTTATTTCTCATAAAAGTTTTTGTTTTTTTCTCTTTTTTCATGCTCTGGTATTTCGTTGCACTTGTGATGTTTATCTTGAAAGGTCCTATAGAAATAAAGTTTTAATTTACCTACTGTTGGCTGCTGTATCATTTTAACTTTTAGGATAAATAATGACTTGACACTGTGTTGAGCGATCAGGTTTGTTTCTTAATTTAAAGACTTTTTATTTAACTTCTTCAGAAATTTAACATAAAAAGCTTCAAAATATGAAACCGTATCATCTGCATACAGAAGCCCAAAGAGTCTTAGATAGACCTCCACACCACCATCACTCGTGCCCCTTATGATGTCCACTTATTGTATATTTAAAGTAATTCCAGAAAGCAAAGGTGATAAAATCATCACCTTATTGAAACCGATTATTGTGATTCAGACAATCACATATTTTGTTATTTATAAATTATACACAACCTATTAATAAACCTATTTCCACTCAATTAAAAGCTCTTTTTGTAATAAATAAAAGCACAGTGCAGTCATTCTTACAGTGCACATACAAACCAGTTACATTATGTAAAACAAAGATTGTTGAGTAACCAGCCTGCTCTCCCAGAAAACCCACTGTGGTTAAAGTAGAAGTCAGACACTGATTATTTACATAAATAAACAAAAGACATAAGGAGTGCAATTCCTCTGTAATTTGCTATACAAGTTTAATTATTCCTAATGTCCATTTTGTTGGTGTGATCCCTGTTCTCCACACAAAGTTAAATAATTTGGTAACCAGCTCTTCAAGACTTGCCTTGCTGTGAGTACAGCTAATTCATCTAAGCTTGTTTACCTGTGGCCTCGTTATATTATCAGGGCAGGTATTAACAAGCCACTCCTCAGTTAAAGGCAATAACAGTGGCCCAGACTGAACCGCAGAGCAGCTACACGCAGTTTTGATTTCTTTTACAGGTCAGTGTGTCAAGTGTCCACACTTTTCTTGTCTGTATGCTAATACTCACTGCTAACATTTAATACCGAGACTACTAATTAAATTAGCATACAGGCTTGAAACTGAAACGTATCTCTGGGGCAGAATTATGACTCAATACTTCAGCGTGTGTGTGTGTGTGTGTGTGTGTGTGTGTGTGTGTGTGTGTGTGTGTGTGTGTGTGTGTGTGTCTTTGCAGTGCGTTAAACTTTACAGGCAGCGTTGTAAAGGTTGTCAAATTTATGGCTTCAGCAGACAGGTCAGCTCTTTCATGATCCGTCTGATTTCCCGTGTGTGTTCGGCTGCCTCGAGTTTGGATGTACACAGCGCAGATGTACAGTACATGTGATCTTTGGGATCTATGGAGGTTTGGTTCCCACCACACAGAAAGCTCCGAGTAACTATTCCAGGCGTGCATTTTTGTAATCAAAAATGTCTAGACGGAATAAACCACAGTCTGAAATGCCACTGAAATGCTGAACTTACACTTTGTGTCCAGGACACATTTCTATGTTTAAATTCCAGACAAAAAAAACCAGTTTGAACCACCTTTACACTAAAAAAACCCAAAATATTATTTTTAATATGAGTTATTTTAAAAGACAGAATTAAAGAAATAGGGAAGAGACTTTATATTAACATTCATTTGGCTTCCAGTCAACTCTCTCTGTCTGCTAGTGGCTGAAATATACCCGGCCTTGGTTGGCAGCTATGGTTTAGTTTTGTGGTTACAGATAGATGGAGAAAGTTAAATCTGCAGAATTTTATGTGGAGATGTTCCAAGAACCCACTCAGCAATGCAGCTAATGACAGACCCAACTGTAAGATTTAAGAAGCAGCGACCTTGAAGTGCAGAAGCTTCAGTTCATTGACTGGCAACAAGAGGCCGGCTCCAAACGCGAGTCAGTCGCTGGAAGTGAAAATGCCTAAAAATGCCTAACTTTATAGATACAAAAATTTCCTTCATAACAATTATTATACAGTGTTTTTTAAATATGTTTTTATTTGGAGGTTTTGGGTTTGTTTTTTTTTTACCCATCCATACGGTGGCCTTGAAAGGTCAAACACGCTGCAAATTAAGAAAATACCAGCAAATACAAAAATTCTGAAAAAACACACAAAACACAATAGAATTTAAATAAAACACAATAGAAGACAAAAACAAATCTCACTATATATTTTGATGTCTTTTTGATTACACAATACGTGACGGAACAGCTGTGAAAGATCACACTGAGACGCACTAAAAAGAAACCGAGTGTATTGTAAGGAAGAAAAAAAATCCAATTTTCTTTATAAAGCACTTTAAAATACCCAGCAGAGGACCAAAGTGCTGTACAGAAAATAAGTTAAAAACAATAGAATAAAGGAAAACAACAAAAATAAATAAATAAAACACATAATACATAAAAAAATAAAACAGCCTTATATTAAAAAAAACAAGATAAAACAGCATAAAATCTACTTAAAACAACAAAACTAACACCAACATCTCACACGGTGTCAAAGGCCAGGGTAAAGAGGTGGGTTCAAGAGGGAAGAAGCCCGTCTAATCTCTGAAGAGATCGCTCCACAGCTTTGGAGCTGCAGCAGCAAAAGCTTGATCTCCTCTAAGTTTACGCTCAGTCCTGGGTACATTCAGCAGCTGATCAGCTGACTTGAGAGAGCGGGTGGGAGTATAACGCTGTAGCAGCTCAGAGGGATAAGATGGGGCTAGGCCCTGGGGGGCTTTAAAAGCAAATAAAAGAATTTTTAAATGAATCCTAAAAGGAATAGACAGCCAGTGAAGTGAAGCTAAAATAGGAGAAATCTGCTCAACCTTTCGAGTGCCAGTTTAAAGATGAGCTGCAGCGTTTTGCACGCTCTGTAAATGAGTAATGTATGAAGCACTGACCCCTATATGAAGTGCATTACAATAATCCAGCCGAGTGCTAGCAAAGACGTGGATCACTGTCTCAAAGTGCTGCAGTGAAAGAATTGGCTTTATTTTAGCAGCTGCCTGAGCTGAAAGAAGCTAGATTTTACAACTGCCTTAATCTGACTGTCAAGCATCAGATCACAGTCCACGTTTTTGACAGTTGGCTTAACATACTGGGCCAAGGAATCTAAATACACATTGGGGGTCTCAGTGGGGCTACTAAAAACCATCACCTCTGTCTTTTTGTCATTGAATTTTAAAAGATTAAGAGACATCCAACCCTAATGTCATCAAGACACTGAAGTAAAGGCTGTGTGGAATATGTGCCTTTAAAAAATAGCTGGGCTGTCACATTATTGTCTCCCCAAATCACACTTCCTTTAGGTTGTGTGTGCTTTTGCAGCATTTTTCTACGGTGCAGTGCATTTGACCTTTCAGGGCCACCGTACGTCCATTTAGATTTTTTTAAGCCTTAAAGGTAGAGCAATCTAAGGCTCATCTGCACTAATTAGAGCAAGTAAACTGAGCTTGTATCATCGCAGGCATAAGGAGTGACAGAGCACAGGAGCAGCTCATTCAAAAAGTTTTTTCTTTTATTATAAAAACATGTCCTCACTGGCCTCGAAAACAGAAAGTGTAAAGAGCAGCCGTTGAAGCCCTGAAGGGGAGAGATATAAAAATAGGTTTAAACTTGTGTGTAATAGTTCTCCATGATAAATAACAGACTTGTGCGTGAACCGCATCATAACAAGCATGAGCTCATGTGAAAAAGGGCAAAGAGCTGAGGCCGTGGTCTACTGGTGAATATGAGGTCACAGGATTGGTGTTGACACTTGTAGAGCAAGCCAAGGCGGCGATGCACAACCGATTCAGTATAACCTACTTTACACATGCACCACTTTTTAATCCCATCTCAGCACTCGCTCACGCTGATTATTGACAGCAGCAGCGCCCTCTGACCTCAATACCGCTGCACAGTGTTCACACATTCTGACTGGATCACTTGTATCTGGCGGGTGGGCAATCCTGACTATTTTTGGGGGGGTTTTGTACGGGTGGCTGAGCCATTACTTATTTTATGGGATCTTATAACCTTCCTGTATGTAACTATCAGTTGATATAGGTTGCTAAAGTTCATTTCTTTTGCAGAAATGGTTGCGCAAAACACTGTTAAACACCAGTCCTATGAGAGCATGCATACAATCCTGGACTTTAACTTTATTATCTCTGTATTATATCTTTGCAAAACCTCGATGTTGGTACTTACATGTGCAGTATGTTTGATTTCAGTTTTTAATCTGATTGATTCCAACTGTTAATCAATTATTCAATTATCAACCTGAAACCAGCGGTGCTTATCACTGTTTTCTCTTTTGAAATTACTTTCTCTGTTTTTTTTCCTTATTGTGTTCCCGTTTGATTTTATTCATGTTATTCAGTTTTATTTGTCACACCTTTGATATTTTCCATACACTGAAATCTATTCCCTCTGTTCTCTTGTTTTCATTTATTCTCATCAACCTTTGTGTTTTCTTTACCTATCGCCACATTTATCATTTCTGATTAAAGGCTGCTTTCACATGTGCCATTGGTTGGATTGTTCATGAAAAAGGTCACTTTGTTTTATTATTACTTATTAAAATGTTTCCAAATGTGCTTGCTCCTGTGTTTTTTGCATAATTCATTTAATTCCAGTTCAGTCTCCAGCTCTTTATAGATTAAAATTCCACGGCTTGGCTTACAGTAATTCATTTAAAACACAACCAAGGACTTTTCTTTTATGCAAACACATCATGCATTTCAATTTTCCATCTGCTATGCTCCTATAAGCTTTGAAGCAGAATCCCTCCAGTTTTAGCTAGTTTTTTTTTAAAACGTTCATTGCAAAAAATAAATTTCTTTAGTACAAAGAATTGCCTAGTGAATAAATGAATTCCTTTCTGCATAATTATCAGTTTCTTTTCATATTTCCATTTAAATGACTCCAACTGCTGAGTATCTCCTCCCAGATAAACGTTCAAAGAATATTTCAGTGTCCTTTGCAAGTCAAAGTGTTTTAATGTCAACTTGTCTGTACTTATGTTTCGGTCTGCATGCTCTCTCCCTGTATTTTGATCACTTAGGGCCATTTTCAGAGCTTCGTTTCTGCTTTTTCAGTGAACATTCACGGGTTTTATTTCACTACTGAGCACAGAGTTCGACCTGTTGATTGTTAGAGTCTATTCCAAGGATACTGAGAAGTTTCCATTGTGTGTCACTCTTATGTAACGCTTTAAGAAGCCACTGTACTGAACTAATTGGACACTGTGAAGAAATCTCTGATGGGCAGATTGACCCGAATCTCATTACTCGGGCTTACGTTGGTTTGTCGTCATGAGCGCTTTCTGAAAACATTTTCCAGAGCTATTCCTGAAGTTTTCCGTTTCTCCCTTGTACGAATGAAGTACGAAACTCTTTAGTAACCCCTCATCTATTTATATTCTGCTAAAAACAAAGGGGAGTTGGGTGCAAACACACATGGTTTGTACAGTTTGTACAATTCTGACTAGCTTGAAAGTCAATATTTGGTAGGACCACCTTTAATCTTCAGCACAGCCTGAACTCTTAGGCAGTTTTCTTGTCATGTAGTCTTTCTTCTCTCCTTGCCACCCATTCAGATCATTTCTGATGAGACTTCAGTGAACAGTATGGACCAACTGAAGGGCCATTATTGGGCCTTTGGAACATGAATTTCAAATACTGCTGCTCTTGGTAGTTTTTTAGGCCTGACACTTCTTCTTTTGTCTTCCTGATGTCCATTGCACGCCATTCAGAGATTTGTCTCATAGCTTTTTGCACCTTGTTGGCACAAAAATGTTATTTTACGCCTGTCACACTGCAGTATCTTTGGCCTTTTTCATAGACTCAATTAAATGAGACAGGCTGCTGGTAACAGAATGACTTCTATTTGTGTGAAGAAAAAAGGCTTTACTCCATGAAGCAGTTTTATGATTTTATGACATCAACATACTGAAATTCGTTGTTTATAAATTGGTGCAGGGTGTTACCGGCTTATGGGGAAAATCAGTGTTTCCTTTGACTCTCTGGTGCCCATGCATCGTACACACAATGAGAGAAGTCTCCTTGTTTTGCTCCTTCAGTGAGTCTTAAAATTGGAATGACGGTGCATAAATGCAGAACAGTTCACAGCTGAGTCAAGGTCCTTCCTGCCATAAACTCCTGTTATTTCTGTCTGCCAGGCTTAGCAGCTCTGACACGTGCAGGAGCAAGTATGTGGAGCTGCAATTAATAATGTGCCATATTTCATCTGAGGCAGTAATGAAAACATTTAGGGAAGAAAGAGGGCAGAGGACTTGGCTATCCTGCAGCCATTAGGGAAAAAGCAGAATGTAAAACAGATGAATAAACATTAAGATTCATGTTGCAATAAAATGTGCTGATTCCTGCTTTCTGAAGCAGGACCTCCAGTTTGTTACTTACAATAGAGCACAAGAAAAAAAAGGATGAATAGTTGATTTCATGTGTTTATGGTTATTTTCCCCTGCATTACTGTTGCTTCAAAAGCCATTCACATGTTAATGGTTAATATTTTTTCTCCGTGTGCAGGCCCTCACTGTGAGATCTGACACTGAGGATGATTGGATTCAATCTTGGTGAAGGAAAAGCAAATTACTGTCAGAAACTGAACACAGAGTATCACATACTCTACGAGCAGAGTAGAGGAGACGAGTGCAGACAGGACCCCGGCTTTGATGTCAGATGAATTGGAAATAATTGACAGAAAAGAGAAAATACTGCAGTGGTGCTGTAAAAAGATGACGTTTTGCTTTGTTCACTTCTCTTAAATGTTACAACATTGTGCAAGTTCCCCCACTTAAAATGATGACAGAGGTCAGTAATTTGCACCAGAGGTACACTTCAACTGTGAGAGACAGAATGTGAAAAAAAAATCCATGAATCCACATGGTAGGATTTGTAAAGAATTTATTCGTAAATCAGGGTGGAAAATAAGTATTTGGTCACCTCAAACAAGGAAAATCTCTGGCTCTCACAGACCTGTAACGTCTTCTGTAAGAAGCTTTTCTGTCCCCCACTCGTTACCTGTATGAATGGCACCTGTTTGAACTCATCATCTGTATAAAAGACACCTGTCCACAGCCTCAAACAGTCAGACTCCAAACTCCGCCATGGCCAAGACCAAAGAGCTTTCGAAGGACACCAGGAAAAGTATTGTAGACCTGCACCAGACTGGGAAGAGTGAATCTACAATAGGCAAGCAGCTTGGTGTGAAAAAATCAACTGTGGGAGCAATCATCAGAAAATGGAAGACGTACAAGACCACTGATAATCTCCCTCGATCTGGGGCTTTTTATAGATATTTTATAGATACTGATGCCTTTCCAATATTGTGTCTGATAACGACAATAAGACCAACTTTCTGTTAATTTGCAGTGACCTTTCTAAGGGGTACTCTACAAGTGGATCAATACTGTATGAAGCCATATCATGCCACCACAATAACAGCCCTATGCAAACCCATGTAATTTATCTTGAAAGCAAACTTTACAAAGATATTCTGAGAACACAGTATAAAGAACAATTAATGACAAATCTGACAGCGGTGCTCTGGTTCCTTTTCATAACTTACCTTGTGATCAGTCATTAAGAGGAAGAAAAACACCCAAGGTCCAGCCTTACTGCTTCCACAGGAGTTAAAAGGGTTGCCAGCCAACTGATGCTAAAGGTTAGAAAATGACTGATTGCTTTGAAGAGTTGCCGGGAGAAAGCCTCTTCTCCAGAAAACACGTTTGTCAAAAAACATCTTGAGACTTTTTAGGAAAATATCCTGTGGACTAGCGAGACAAAAGTTGAACCTCTTTGAAGGTTTGAGTCCCGTTACATCTGGCCTAAAACTAAGATGGCATGTCACCAAAAGATCATCATACCGACAGTGAAACGTGGTGGTGGTGGTGGTAGTGCAATGGACTGAGGATGCTTTGCTTCTTCAGGACGACTTCCTGTAATTGATGGAGCCATGAATTCTGCTCTCTACCAGATAATGCTGAAGGAGGATGTCTGACAATTAGTTTGTGTACTGCTCAAGTGTATTTGGGTTATGCAGCAGGACTTTGTTCTGAAACAAACCAGCAAGTCCACCACTAAATTGCTTTTTTAAAAAAAGGGTTTCGATGAGTGGTCCAGTCAACGTCTGGACTCAAAAGTATTGAGGTGCTTTGGCATGACCTTAACAGGACGTTCATGCTAGAAAACCTTCCAAGTGTGAATTAAATAAAACAATTCTGCAAAGAAGACTGAGCCAAAATTCCTCCACGTTGATGGGAAACATGCTCGCCTCAATAACAACTAGTTATTAGGTTTAGAAAGCAGAGCCAGGCAGGACTGAATTCATTTTCCCCTTAAATAATGAGCTCATCATGTAAAAACTGCATTTTATATTTTCTTGTGTTATTTTTGCCCAATGTTAGAATTTGTTTGATGACCTGAAACATTTAACTACGACAAACATACAAATTAAACGAAGAAATATTGAGGGAGCCAAATACATTTTCACTGAACTGTATATACAACCTGCAAAACAACATGACACTGCAGAAAGCTGCAGTTTCACTCAGGAGGAAACTGAGTGGGAGAACGGGGCGAGCATGCAAAATTGAAGAAATGTTGAGTTTCACACTGACCTCTTCTTTATTTAAAGATAAATCTGAAATCATTATTACAGCAGAAGAAACGGGAATTAAAGAAATGCTTCGGTTACTGATGGACGGGCCTTAATTTGTGAGCACATACCAACGTCCTGTTTCATTTGTCTTCTTCAAAAGCTTTTCAGCCTCCTGTGCCATTTTCATCACTCTAAATCCATGTTGAATGCCTAATATTTCATCTTATTTCCTCATTACTTACATTTTAATTGATTACTCGCTCTGGGCACAGCAGAGTAAGTAGTGAGAAGCATATAAACCCATTTATATGTTGTGCTTCACATCTGCACTGTGCACATGAGTCCTAAGAACAAAATTTGATGTGAATCCTGCAAAAGACAGATAACCACATGAGCTAAGAAGACACCCAACCTGATTTGGGAACCATTTGCTTTTTTCATCCTTCTGAAAAGCAAAAGGAAAAAAACAAATCTTCCTTCACGCGTTAGAATGCACACGTACGTGATATTAATTGAGCCAAAATTAGCATAGAGAAACAAGCGAGAGGTCCAGATAGAGAGACAAAAACGGTGACAGTGAGGCGCAGTAGGTTTGAAAGGGGAGGGCCTAACAGAGGGAGCTGGGGCTGTAATCTGGGCTTTAAGGCTTCCACTGGTATTAAGAAAGGACGCTTATTAGATTGGAGCATTTTCTCCTCAGAGGGAGAGACTAATTGGATATCACCAAATGGGAGAGCATGACGTTGTCATGACAGAGGACAGGACAGTGTAGGTGGATGACGCCTCTATTGGCTCAGAAGCAATGGAAATTAGCATTAGTGGTAATTAACAGAGGCTACTGATGCTAAAGCAACCCAGCAACAGGAACACACACACACTGACACACACCTATACACGGTTAAATTACAGGAAAATGCTGGCACTCAGATTTACCAGCATGAAACTGTTACTTACAAAGCCTAGTGTGATGTGTTCAATTCAGGTTCAGGTAGTGCCAAATCACACCAACAGTTGCCTCAAGGAACTGTATCGTGTAAGATAAAGATGCCACTGCTTACTGGAGAAAACTGCAACAATCTAACAAAAAGAAAAGAGAAAGCGAGCACAGGGAAATAGGAGAAAACACAAGGAGTGAAGACAATAGGAGTGAGAAGACAAAAAAATTTAAATTGCATGCAGGCTGCAGTGGTATATAAACACATTTTGACCTGAGTCTTAAAAGTAGAGTGGGTGTCTGTCGCTTGAATCCAAACTGGGAAGGGGCCTGTTCCCATTCTTCTTTTAGAAACTCTGTTTCTAAAGCAACTGTGCCCATAAAGTCAGCACCAAACGTTAAGGGTCAAGTCAGAGAGCTGTTATCCCGTAAACTTCTATGAGGACTTCTTGATGCATTATCAATCATCCGGGAAAGTAAATCCTCAGGGAGGAACGCTGGTTTGAGCGCGGAGTCAAGGAGGCCATTTACGTGAAAAGAGAAAGACCATCTCTGAATCGAGGAGGGGACCTAAGGGTACATCTTTCGCCATCTTACAATGCTGTGATTGCAGCCATTCCCCAACTCTCTGTGAATGGTACTCATGGCCATTGATCAGTGGGTTTTGGTCAGTAGTTGTTGATCAATGGTCATGAGAATTTGCATAATTCAGATTAAGGAACTGACCTCCCATTGTTCCTTCAGTTGGCTGGTTTCAGTCATTATGCAAATGTACTGTTTATAAGATTGGGGAAGCCTGCAGTCAGCTGAGACTGAAGAAGTCACCTGGATGAGTGACGAAACGTTTCTCCCACAAAACGCTACGTCCAGATGAACAGAACCAACTTTTGGAGATTCTATGGGGACTGTGAGTGTGTTTGCACACCCTGGTGGCCATTAAAAAAGAATGGAGGTTTAACGTTCTACTGTGTAAAATCTCACTACTAGATGTCAGTATTTTGTTGACTGCAGCAAACTGAGTTCTGTTTTTTTTTCCTCTCCCAATTCAAATGCATAATCTTACCTATGGTGTCCGCTGTGGGGCAAAGGACTGTGGTCAGCATTCATCTGTAGTGAGTGTGGGCTGTTTACCTCAGATGTTAATATAGCCTCTTTTCCATTAGTACCTACTCGGCTCAACTTGACTTTATTCAACTACAAAACAACAATAGATGATGTTGAGGCAATTACAGACGTAATAACAGGCAATAACAGTTTTTGCCAAACTGGAGTCACTCTCATGATTCATTGAATGACGACACTGACTGGGCAATCCGTGGCATGCACTCTGCTGACGTCACATTTTTGGATTGACTCAGACGGGCTAAGTAGGTACTAAAAAGGGCCTGGTACCAGGTACTACCACCCTAAAAACTGAGTCGAGCTAATTAGGTACATTTTTTTACTCTGGAAGAGGCTAAAAAACATTGTAAAAGGAGTCCGATACGAGTCGATGAATCAGTGAAGCTCACTTTTCATCCACAACAGCAATACTAAGGTGAGATGTTGACGAAATCACGAATGTAATCAAACTGTTCATCGGTTTTAGGACTATTAGGACACTTGAGCCTAATGCGTGGTAGCTTATGACCAGCTGTTGTTGCTTAGCTGACTCCCAGGAGAAAGGAGGGTTGGATGTCTAATCTGCTGAAAATAAGTAATTGTGAGAATATCAGGAATAAATGCAAGTTTATTAACATCTTAATGTGACTTCAATTCAGGAGATGGAGTTTCTTTGGTGAAGGCGACCAATTCTCAGACCATAAAACAAAGGTATGAACCTTGATATTTTGAGTCTGAAAGTACAATTACAAATGAATGTGTGCCTCAATCGCTTTTGAGTTCTCTCCTCCTCCACCTTTGTACTTCATATGTGGCTGATCTCTACCCTGATTATAAAATAAGATTAGGTGGAACAGCGATGCCCATTTTGGCCATTACCTTAATTTTTCAGCCCCTGCGGCTGTCCCTTGGTTAGATTCAGCGTCAGAACATCACCAAGAACAGTTTCTGCATTTTTTACAGCAGTCTGTTACAGTGAGTATGTAAGCTACCATACCTCAGCACAAACACATGATTTTTTTTAAAGGAAATGCAGACACCATGTGAGTCAATTTCAGTATGCACACATTGCACCCAGCAGAAATATAAGGGTTGCATTCAAGGAAACCGTGTGTCTCTGTGTGTTAGGAGGCCCAGCACATCAGGAGAACGAATGCCTTTGCTGTAATTGGATTCCTCACTGCCTGCATATCACACACATCTCAAACCGAAGATCAACACTGCCTGGAAAATCAATTCACGCGCTACAGAAAGCAACCGAGAGAAGGGGGGCAAGGTGGGAGCAAAAGGGCAGAACAGACAGAAAATGGATTGTGTGTGTTTGAATGTAGAATAAGAGATGAAAGTAGGAGAGGCGAGTTGAACAGGGGTCACTCAGTGTAGCAAGTGTTCAGAGGCTTCACACTACTATGGCAGTCCAACAGAGGGGAAATTAGCCCTCTGAGCTGACGTGATTTTACATTCTGCAGCGTCACGTGGTCGAGTTTATCACACACAATGTGAAGAGCTGTTTTCCTGCGGCTTCGTTTTACATCACATGCTTCCTGTGTTTCCTCTTTGCCTGCAGCCCTGATGAATGCGGCACTCATTTCTGGGTTGGAGTGAAAAGGAATTTTTTTATTGAATAGAAAAAAATATGGAGGTTTTTGTTTTGAGGGGGGTTCGTGAGTAAGCAGATGTCTGATCCATTAATAATCATTTCCACACACGTTTGCATGCATGAGCTTGCATCTGCCTTCTTGCTCTCGGTCACACATGAATGCTCAACAACCGTGCATGTTTGGATGGCTTACAGTGCTGCTTTCTGCCACATAGCTTGATGCACTGCTAATGAACGAGATTGAAGAGTATTTATATGTTTATGTCTTCAGTTGTATCCCATAAATTCACAATCTGTTCACTTTCATTATTCAGGCCCATGTGTGCGCAAGGCCGTATTCGCCCCCCGGCTAGCTAAACATCCCATTTCCAACCCACAGTGTGGTAATGTACTCGTTAATACTTAACCGAATCTGCAACAATGTGATCGCCGTGATGGTTGCTTTTAGGCGGTAATTAAAACCCAGGAGGCTGAGGTATACGCATTATAGAGTCTATATGTTGTGAACCGCTGCAAGATTATAAAATCAACTCCATGCTGTGGCTCTAAAACAGAGCTGCAGGAAAATAAACCCAGTGACCCTGAAAAGCACATTTGGTATGGTCCTTCTCCAACTCAGCAGCTAAGATCTCTTGTTGTCAAGTCATAAAGCTGTTTAAAGTGGGGATCCTATCTGAAAACCAAATCCAGTCCAGTATTTTCTATCAATTACCCTTCTTATTACAGCCGAGGATACCTTAACGCTTCATTTACATACAGTATGGCTAATAAAACGTTTAACTTGAAACACTCTGAAGGATTTCTTTGTGATATTTATTATAGCTGGCGTGTCACAGTACTACATTATCATGGCATGATTAATGTGACTGAAGGAAATCACAAAAACAATATTAGCACTATATACTAAAAAAAAAACCCTAAAGGTGGTTAAAAAATTTGCCTTACATGTGAAAAATCGCCGGTTCAATATGGGGTAGAAATACAAAGAGCCTCAGGGGGTCCCAACCAATAGAAATAGGAGGGTTGCATCAGGAAGGGCATGTGGTATAAAGTCTAATATGTGGCTCCATCTGCTGTGGTGACCCCTTGGGAAATAATGGAGCAGCCAAAACTACCCTTATATTTAAAATAATAATACTACTACTACTCGTCATCACCCAGAAACTAAAACTAGAACACCGTCATACAAAAATAACAAAATTATATCATTTTATTTGGCTGGTGTAGAAAACACAAAATATTGAGACACTCCAACATAAAACAGTTTGTTCATCATTAAAGTTTGGTCCCAGTTCATGGCAGTGGTTCCCAAACTTTTTTCGCTGGGCCCACCTTTGTTTTACAGAAAAATGTTCGCGCGCCCCCCCCCCCGCGCGCACACACACACGCGCACACACGCACGCACTACCACATCCTCCAACCACACACACACATGTTTTGCTCAACTGCGGTTTATTTCGCAACTCAAACATTTAGTAAACAATTAAGCAAATACAAGTAATCTGCAGGTAGTAATAAAGTAAACTACTAACTCTTTTACGCTGTGTCCACACCTACACGGGTATTTTTGAAAACGCAGCTGTTTCGTCCACACGTAAACGGCGTTGTGAATCACCGAAAACGGAGATTTTTTAAAACAAATTTTTTGCGTTTACATGTGGACGAGGAATACAGAGTTGGTCATGCAATGTTTTAAAGCTATGTGCCTTATTTCAGGTCAGCTGTGCACCACGTTATTGCTTACATGAGAGGAATTGCAGAATGGCAGATAGTCAGATTAACAGTATTTTGTCTCTATCTTCAGGTTTTACACGCTTACATATAAACATGCAGTTACTGTCCCTCCATTTACAAAGGCAGAGGCATCACGGTGTAATTATTTTACATGTAGTTGTTTTTTTCCTGTGTAACAATATTCAACATTGCTATCAATACATTTTTCAAAAAAATGCCTCTCTGTGCAAAATGGGTTTAAAAATATAAACAGCTGTGGGATACTGTTTGTCCGTGATTTAGACAGGGGGAACAAACCGTGGCAGGATCAGCCTGATGTTATTTGTATCCCACTGTAACTTTACTGTATAAAGAGCTAACATCTCCAAAATGTCAGGAGTAGTTAGTCATTACAACAACTGTTTGTGAACTAAAAATCAAGAATGTGGGATACTGTTTGTCCGTGATTTAAACAGCCCAGCGCTGCTCCCCATGAAGGGAAAACCAATTCTGCAGGGGAGACCGACCTTTGCACTTGTGCAGATGAAGCCAAAGGGAAGATATGCTTCACCATATTTTCTAGTCTTTGGCGATATTCAGCGATGTATGGAAGAAATATAGTATCATCAGAATTCAAGTATTTTTAGACATTGAATTTATGACACTGAATTTTTACATCTCCTGCTTTGCGTTTGTGTAGGCGCCCCGTGCTAGCAGTGTCCAAGCATTGTTTGTTTGTTTTTTTTCCCTTTTCATGCTGCGCCCCCCTGCAATGGCTCTGCCCACTTTGGGAAGGTCTGGCTTAGCATTTTGAGCCTTCTTGTTATATAACATCAGTTTGTTTTTATGGAGTTTGTCCGTCTAGAGTTTAACTTCATTCCCCTTTGCCTTGTCCTGATTGCCTTGATTACACCAGTGTCTCATTTCCACAGCTCTTTCCACTCCCCTGATTACCCCAAAGATTATATATAATTCTGCCTAACAGTCAGTGAATTCACTAATGCAATGAGGTTGTATTTCTGGGGTTCGCACCTTACCTTCAGTGAAAATAAATCTTAATGCTGCCTCTTAACCAAAGAGATTTTGGACTATTCTTTACTCCCAACTTAGAAGTAAGGGAGATAGTTTAGGGAAGTCAATTTTCCGTTCTAACATCCTTGTGCCCCACTACACAAAACAAGGTCCATAAAGGCAAGATTGGATGAGGCTGATGGAAGAACTTGACACAGTCTTGACCTCAGCTCCATCAAAGATCTTTGTGAGGAAATAGAACTGAGATTGGATGAATTTGGGGGGGGGGAGCCTCCCTCCCTCGGAAATCTAGTAGACAGACTTCTGAGAAGAGTAGAAGCTTTTATAGCTGCAGCAGGAAGGGACACCGTATCTATATTAATACCAGTGGAGTGAGGATGTTATAGAAGCTGCTGCAGGTGTAATGTGTATGTGTCCGAATACTTGTGCCCATATGGTGTTTGTTACCTGAATTTAATTCTGTCATGCATGAATTACGACAACCTTAATCAGGACTTTTTTCTTAAGTATTTTTATTCAGCTTTTCATGCCTAAAGATGAATAAAAATACTTTAAAAAAATCCTGATTGAGGTTGTCATAATTCATGCATGACAGAGTTAAATAACAATAATTACAATGAAACACATCATACATCTACAGTAACATTAAACGACCAGTGGGTGGCAGGGTATGGAGTGACACATCAGAGTCCAATGTAGTGGTTTATGTGCAAGTACACGATCAACATTGACACAAATACAAGAAGACAGCATTTAAATAGCTGTCCACTGTAGTGACCACTATGCATGAAAGGGTTAATTTTCCATTTATTGATAGTGGGGGTGTGTTACTCTATGTTGGAGTGTCAACCAAAAATTTACTGACACTTGATTACCAGAGAATATTAACATGACACCAGATTTTTGAATCTCAGAGAAGGCAGGAAGACATCCGAGGCAGCTCTGCAGCCTGTTTTCTGCTATATATACTGACATTCAACAGCTGAGATTACTGTTGCACCTACAGAATGGCACTGAAAAGGTGGCTCCAAGCAGCCCTGTGTTTCCTTCAGTGTGGGCGTTTTGCTTATGGCTCTATCAAATCTGTTCCTGCCAACTCCCCACAGAGTACTTTTGGTCGTCTAAAGTGAAAAATGCAACTCCTGGAATCTAATATTAAATTATTTTTAAAATGCCGGGACCTTTTACATCAGGCCATCCATCCTGCGTTACTCTATTCCACAAATGTGTCCACTGGGGACATTTATTTGCATATTTACACCACACATCAAAGAGCCAGACACATTTTTGCTCCAGTATTTATGGTTACATATAGATTGGAACCTCTTCTTCACTCAAATTGCGGCAATACGCAGAAGGATGAGGGAAAAGAAGAATATATTGTGAGAAGCAAAGGAAAGACTGAACAAAGAAAAGAGGTGGAAAGAAAAAGATGAGAAAGAGATGCTGCGATTCCCTTTGAGAGGTAAAAAACTTTTGCAATGGTGCTCCAGGAGAAGAGAAAAGAGAAGAGGGAATAGCACTTTCCACCCCACCCCAGATACCGCTGTCAGTGCTAATATCTCATTACTAGCAGGCAGCTCTCAGGCAGTCAGGCGGAGGTCAGGAAAGCTCCGGAGAGACAGACTAACAGCGAGGCACTCATTGAGTCTAATAGCATAAAAGTCTAGAGACATGTAAAAAACTCTGAGGAATAGTCTCAGAAGACAATTCAGTAGGAGAAACGTCCATATTGGCACTGTGTGGGAACTGGGTTTTTGCAGCACTCACACAAATCAGTCTAAAATAAAGGTTCTCGTGGTGATCACTTGGTGGCTTTCTTACTTTAAAAGAAATACTGGAGAGAGGACACAATAAGTAAATAAAGGTTTAACTGAGGATTTGCAGAACCAGCAGGTGAGAATGAAGAAAGTCTCTGAGCTCACTCACTCAGCTGCAGTTCAATCAACTAGCTCTCTGTATTACATCTGTTTTATTTATGTGCTCTGAAAATAAACAGGAAGATAAGAGTCACATTCGTGTACCGGTAATTACTCTCTTCCACCAGTAGGGGGCACAGTATGGACACACTCAGAGAGTCCCTCCGTTCAGCACAGCAGGCAGGTGAAAACCACTTCTAGTTTCAGGGGAGGTTAAAGAGGACAGATTACTAAAGTTTCTCACTGCTGCATTTTTGGTCAAAGCTCAGCATTATACATTTTTCATGCACACCACAGTCAGCTATGAATAAATAAAGTGGTTTCGTGGACAAGCTGAACTTGCACTCTTCTGCACAATAATATCTACACTTTGTAAACAGTGCACAGGGGATCTTCTGCTAAAACCTGATCTATGCTTACTTTATTTATAAATACATGCATAGATAAAACTGTGCATTGGTCTGAATTATAATATGTACTGTAAATGGTAAATGGACTGGTGCTTGTAAAAGTGTATTCTCTTCTTAAGGCTACAAGACCCCAAGTACTTTTTTTTACTATCACCCACACGCTGATGCATCAGTGGTGATTATTTCATTATCAGTTAGAGCACTTTATCATTTTATGTGTAACATTTCAGCTCCGTGTTAAAGCTTCTTGCAAAAGTTTGGTTTCTACGTGCTGCTGTTTATGGTTTGGCTGAGTACTGAACACTGCATGTGCCTTGGACAGAATAAATAAAGTGAAGTGCACACCGTCCACCCATGTTGGTGTTTATTATAAAAGAAGCCTAGCATTCAGCCACAGCTCAGAGAGACCGGAGAGCGCTACCTAAACAGGAAACCAGGGGTATAGACCTCATGACTCATCTTGTAGCAATGTGAATAGTTAGATAGACAAATATTGCTCATGTTGACTACGATCCCAGTTTTCAAAAATGAATGTTTTCCATTCATTTTCTCTTTACATCAGAAAAGCTCAGACACATGTGTCACATAACTTTATTGCAGATTGATTCACATTAAAAAGTTCCACTTCTGTGCTTTAAATCATATTTTAATAACATGGTGCAAACGTGTTAATTTCTTCTCTATAATGTTCGTCGAGTCTGTGGGGACTGAGCTCACTTTTGGATACGGCCTCAAGTGGCTGCAGGAGGAGCTGCATTTTTTTCCTGCAACTTCTGCAGTACAAAGCAAGTGTTACACACTCAGTGTGTATCGTCCTTTTCTGACTTTACCTTAATATCAGTAATCTGGCTCAGCAGTCACACGAAGGTTGTTCTCAAGTCAATAATTCAACCCAGAGTTTCCTGATCTATGAAGCTGCGACTGCATTCGTGTGAAAGAGGGGGCGTTGACAGCATGTGACCAATCACAGACAATCACAGACACGGATAAATCTAAAGGCAGCACAGTGGCACTTTTTTACAAAGAAATTCAAACCATAATAAAAAATAATATAAAAAATTTGAAAAATGAGCAGGTCAAATTAAACCAAGCACTACTACTACCAGTGCTGTGACTGTGTTAACAGACTTGTCAGTTGCAGCTCTTTTGTTAGGACATGAAGCAAATGGATCTTCTATGATCTGCATGTTAAATGAACAAGTTATGTTGTTTGATGTGAATAACATCACTTTCGTCTTGTTCTTTCAGCTGCAGCCTCTTACATGGTGAGAAAGGAAAGAGAAAGATTTGCTGTTTTAACTTAATGTCTCTATTAAAGATTTTTTTTTAATTAAAACTTGCTTGCACCAAAGCTCCTCCTACAAATCTCTATTATGGTCCCTCAGTCTTGGATTCATTTGAGAGTTTATCATACCTTTTGGGGTTTTGGGAAGTAGTTTATGTTCATGGTTTTCCCTTAATGTTGTTTGGATTTCCTTGTGCTCACGATTGGTTGTCTTTCTCTCTTTCCATGTTAAATTTTTCTGTTAAGTCTTTGTTTTGGTGCAGTTGATTAGTAGTTTTATTTTGGCGGTCTCTTGTGGTTTGCATTTTATTTAACTTCTCCTTGTTTTGTTATCCCTGATTTGTTCCTGCTGTGTCTCCCACCTGTTTTCCCCATAGCTTCATTATCTTGTGTATAAACTGTCTCTGTGTCGTGTTGTCCCTCAGTGCTGTGTGCTCACCTGCGCCAGGTTCCCTGGTTTTTGTTTTCAGGTTGTGTTTTGGACTTTGTTTATTTTCTCATCTGACAGCTATAAAGTTGCATTTTGAGTTTATGCTGTGACCCCCCCACAGCCCTACTTCTACTAACTCAGGGGTGGGCAACTCCAGGCCTCGAGGGCCGGTGTCCTGCAGGTTTTCGATGTGTCCTTGATCCAACACAGCTGATTTAAGACATGTTGAGGAGGTAATTTAGCCATTTAAAGTTCTCCAGAGGCTTTCACTACTTTCATAATGTTGAAAGTTCAGGGTCATACCTGAAGTTACCTTGCCAAGCCTCTATTCTTGCTTCATATTTCAGACCTCTAACCCTGCTTGAAGGTAATTTTCTAATGCTAGACATCCTGACTCCTGACACAACCAAGGCTCTTCCATGGTGAATATTTGTACGTTAAGCTTTGATGGTGGAAGTAAAGCTTTTAGAGGCTTTTTTGTTAACAGTTTATTAGAACAAATTACTTTCCCCCCCCTTATCCTATCCCAGACAGAAAAATGACGAGCTTGTGGGTTTGGCACTGCTTGCTAGAACAATCTCTCTCTGGATTACTTTAGATTACTAGCTCATGTTTACCAGATTAGTTCACTGTGATTGTGAGCACACTAACCTTTGCCAGATGGCACCAAACTCAGACATCTGTGGCTCATTGTGATGTCATGATTTTAGAATTTATTTCAATTAAAAATACTAATAATTTTAAAAAAATCCCAAGGCTTTATTTAAGTGCTTCACAGGAAGCTGCCCTCTAACAATGTAAAAGTCCAAAGTACACACTCTGCAATTTGCTTACTTTGGTGAATGAGAACATTTTGAAGCGCAGCAAGTTAAATCGGCAGACGTTTGAAGCTGTACACGTTTCTTCACTGAGCGTGTCCATGTAAAATAAGACAACAGCTAGAGGAATGTACATCTGAAAGAGCTCACAGAGGTTGTTAGGTCCAGCTATGGGTCCTCGACCCTTTGTGCCAGTAGCTGCATGCGTGTCACAAGTCCTTTGCAGACGAAGTACCGGTTTACTGCTTGGCCTGTTGTGTTAGTGGCTGCATGCATGTGATTACAGTAACCGAGCCTTGCTGCCACGAAGGGAAAGAGAAAAGATAGAAAGCTGGGGTGAAAAGGACAGATAAAGAGAGCAGACACAAAGTTACTGGCGAGGAGAATGAGAGAGCATGCCTAACAAAATCAGGCGATTAAATGAAGCTGAAATATCAGAGGGTGAATAAAAGAAAAAGTACAGCAACAGAAGGAAGCAAGATAACAAATTGCTATGGTAGTATGGTGCCGTCACATGAACACGGGCAACAGCAATTAATTATAGAGATTAGACCTGCGATCACCTAAAAAGCATGTTAGTCCCAGTAACGCAGGTCTGGAGACCAGTCTGTAACCATTACCTTGGCAAGTGGTTATGGGATGTTGCTTGCCAATTCTATGCAAATTGGTTGCATACATCGTGCTGTACCAAAAACCTAATTGCAACTGCTTTGGTGAGTAGCAGATCGCCACCATCATAATTTACATGGAAGATACCAACATGTCTGCAAACACGCAGCAAAAATTCACTTAGCTGTTGTAAAACTGTGAAGAGCGTGATGTAAACCAGAACCCGAGACGTTTACTTTCAGAGTAAAAGTTGTATGTTTTGAAACAAATTGGTTTCAAGACAAAGAGGATGTAAAAGATGGCTGCAACTACTTTGAAACCATCCACTGGTTTCTGAAGCTCTGTCTGAGCGTTTCTGCAATAGACAACTTAGTTCAAAAAATACAATAAATAGTCTAGTTCTATGTGGTGCATTAAAATGAATAAATATCTGCAGCGACAAAAGCAACTGCACCTTTTTGTGACTGTTTTCACCCTGAGACAGCGAGCAATCACTCACCAACCAAGTCAGGAATCCCATTTTTCCCTAACAATGGGAGGTTGTCCAGGGATCACCAACAGGTCTCTAGGCCAACAAACATTCCCAAACATTTCATATGAATTTTTCTGCATAGTTATATACTTTGATTGATGGGGGACAGCTTGAAGGTCATGTGTAAAGTTCTATTTCAGAACCCCCATGTACCAATGTACAGTCCAAGAATTCAGCTTTGGATAATTAGCAGGAACACAGAGCCAAGAGGGGAGGATGCAAGGCAACAGTGGCAACTGGGACCATTTGACATTTTTCTAAAAAAAATGGCAGACAACCTGATAAGAAAAGTGTGTAAGAGAAGTGGAATGTGTGGCCGCAAGAAAGGCAGGTAGAAGCAGGAGGAAAGAGGCAGAAAGATGAGACAAGAGAAGTTGCTTGTTACTTAAGAGATGCCGAGCAGATTGTTGCATTTAGGGCGTTCGTGGTCATGCATAACAATCACTGTCTCATCTTGGTTGAGAAAATTCCTCCGTGGGCTTAGGGCAAAATGCTCATGGCATTCTCTCACATTGCTTACAGAGCCACAGTCTGCGATCGCTTTGTGGTGTCTGTCGTTCGGTGGATTTACGTGTGAACTTCTTCGCAGGCTGGGTGGATGCTGGTCACAAACCCCGCAGGTCTGTTTGTTGGACTTGGCTCCACGGCAGAGTGTGTGTCTCTGGTGGAGTGGGATACTAAAGTAAACAGCACATAAAAGGGAAAAAGCTGGATGGTGCTCTTATGAGAACTAGACCCAGACGATGCACAGCTATGCAGAAACAGAAACATGCGCTCCCACACAGTTAGATGCACACAAGCATGCAGCAAAGGTTCCTTATTTGATCCCCTTTATTAACAAGACATATTTCAACAATTTAGCCTGTGTGCAATAAATGTAACACCAAAGCTAACATATAGCCTTTTTTCCCCAAGTGTTTTTTTTTTCCAAGGTACACAAATAAAAACCTGCCATGTAACTATCTGTGAAACCGACCCCTCACCAGAGATTAAAGCCCCAAATTATGCAGGACTCAACCTGATGCTATGCTCTGGTATCAAGGTAAACTATTTCCTAATTGGAGTTGTGTGTACTTATGTGATCTCCCTGCAATAAGAGAGATTACAGGAGATGAAGAGCAAGAGCTAAGACACCAGGATTCCCCATGCGGTCTCTCATTTCTCCACCTTTTAGCTTGAAGCAGGAAACATGATTTTTGTTTTGGAGTTCAACTATGATTCCAGTGTTTGAGAGAAGGACATCCTGATTATGAGAGCATAAATATAATGCCTCATTTGCAGTTTGCAACCCTGAAGCCCACCTTAAATACTGATTTAGACAGAGAAATGCATCATACATCTTCGATTACACTGTCTTCATCATTAGCACTGGTTGGCATCATAGATATAGGCAGGTGCAGGAAAGGAAAGTCAGATGATTAGCTTTTTAGTTGATGTGTAATTTTTAGAGATGCAAAGGTGAAATTCAAAGACATTTAGGGGGAATATGCTCATTTGGTTCTTTGTTAAGCATTAATATGAGAAAAACAGCAGTCTACTGTAAATATCCCATGAAGCACACTGACAGGGGTTCAAGAAAGCAGCCTGTGTATATAGTTTTTCTACTTCAGGTTTCAGGAGCGGAGCAGGGCTGTTGCATGGAGGGTAAGGGCTAATCAGCCAGTCACATGGCAACAACTCAGGGCAGATGAGCTACAGCAGCAGAAGACCACACTGGGTGATGCTCCTGCCAGCAGATTGTAACCTGCCTGGTATGATGAACTTTCGGGTGGAGTCATTTTGCACAAACGACATGAAAGCATGGATCCAGCCTGCCTTGTGGTTCAGCCTGGTGACATAATGATGAGGAGAATGTTTACTTGTCACACTTTGAACCCCATAGTGCCATCACCACAGCTCCCCTCAGGTTTGTTATGTCCATCCCTTTATAATCATAGCTGTCTGATTGAAGCCAAAGTGGGTCCAAACTCTACCTGCAAAGTGTACCTAATGAAGGGCCCACTGAATATATAGTAATGGAAAGGCAGGAGTAAGTCCTTTAAAACAAACACTTCACCCCCCACCAAACCCTCCCCACCCTCCATAACCTGCTACTTTCTCCTGCTTCAGATCCATACAGACATTCAGATGCACCAAAACCAGCCAGCACTATGCAGTCCTATGGCTTTCTCCACCAGTGCCTTATTTTTCAGTATTTTTTATTGCTTTGGGATTCCCTTATTTTTTTATGACAGCAATGTACTAAACCTAAATTCAAGTCAGTGCTGCAAGGAAAATATTATATTAATGACTTCTTTTTCTTCTTCTTTTTTTGCTGCATATAGAAGCAGGGCATGCTGGTGGATCAAGA